>NC_133393.1:53482071-53784975 GCF_047511655.1 Castor canadensis
AGCTAACCATTTAGTGACAGACCCAGTCTAGTAGCATCTTCGAAGTACTTTGGCAGTCCATCCTAGAACTGTTTCAAGGATTTTGGGGTCCTATAAAATAACTTTAAAGATTAAGAGAGCCCATAAAAGAACGTTAATAGCCAGGGATGTACTTAAGCACACTATCAAGCATGGATAGACACTAAGGGCCTGTGTCCAAACTCCTGAAAGCCAGCTTCTTTCTAAGGCTGTTGCAGAAGTGTAGAGCAGGAGGACCCTTCTGCTTGCAAGAGATGCAGGTGGACGAATCAAGTCAGGATTCAGTCAGTACTTATTGTCAAGAACCTGACATCCTGCACTTTTATTTTGGCTTGTAGCTCTCCCTTACTTATATATTCTTTTTTGTCTCATGTCCCCATACCTCTTGATTATCTTTATTATTCCCATTAGTGCCGCTACTCATAGAGAGGTTTGGCTTGACCCATTTCTTGCAGCACTTTTTCTTACTCTGTTTCGGGATAATCCTCTTGAAAGGCCTGTAATGGCAGTAAGGAATGATGACACTGCAAGTGCTTAAGAATTCTTTCTTCTTTTGGAGGCGGCTTAGTGTGTCCTGGAGCCGAACTCTGTTGATTTGAACTGGGAACTACTACTTACTAGTAGGATGATTTGAGCAAGTTACTTAATGTCTGGTGGCCCCTGTTTCCTCAGGTACAAAAAGGAATACTGTTTCTTAGGGTTGCTGTGAGGACTCAGCGAGTGTGGACAGTGAGCCTGTGCCTCTTCAGTGTTGCTCACTATATGCTCTTCTTGCCCATATACCTCTTATAGCTCTAGCATTTAGGAAAGGAATCTCTTCAATGATTTAAGTTTACAGAGTTTACATTATATTTAGATTTAAAATTAGCAATTTATATATTTATTCAAGAAGTACTTAAATGGGGGTAATAGTAACTGATTTTTAAGTTGTTACTTAAGTTTCATATTTGCTCAGCCATGGAATAATGTGAGATGTTAAGGAACAATTTTTGAAAGATAAAATAATGACTCATACAAACATAAAATTAATAGATATAACAGCTTTGGTTAATTCATTAATTATTGGGAGAATAAAAAATATGCTAAAACAGTTCAAAGGAAAGTTCAGGGAGAAGTAATAGGTTGTGAGGAATGCCAGCAGGCACTGAGCCAGCTGGGTAGGAAGCACTTGCCCCTTCACCTGCCCTGTGCTCTGTGGACAGAATCCTAGCATCATCAGCCCCCACTCTCTTCTGTCCCTCTGCCAGCCATAGAAAAAGGCACAGACAGACCCATCATGTTCGCGATCACTCCTGGGGCCTCTGCATGGGGAAGGGACACCCACGAATTTTTTTTTTTAAGAGTCTTTGGAATCTTTTCTGTCAAAAGGATGTGAGAATAGAGATGCCAACAAGCAAGAAAATGAAAACTGAGGGTAGAAACGGGGAGAGAATGGTTTTTGGCCAGAAAAAAGTGCTTTTCCAGGTTTTTTTTTTTTTTTGGTCTTAAATAAAGTTACCGCCAAGATAGCTACATTCATTTTATTGAATTTCTTTACCTCAGAAAGAAAAATCTTTTTTTTTTTTTTTTGGTGGTGCTAGAGTTCGAACCCATGGCCCTGCACATACTAAATGTGTGTTATTCACTGAGCTACTCAAGAGAAATCTTGCTTTAAACAAAGAGAAAAATGAAAGAAAATGCAGACTGTAAAATATTGGTGTGGATTTTATTTTCCAACCACTCAATATTTTGAAAATTAAAAGCTTTTGTTTCTGTAGAGAATGGTGTTCCTTTTGTGTTAAAATCCTTGCTGTCTTTTGTTTCTGTTTTTTATGAATATTATTTCTTTTATAATTGAAAGGCTGGGAAGGCCTTAATTTTTGAAAACATCATTAAATAAAGAACCAACAGGGTTTAATAGTATTTGCTGGTTGAAAGGTATTAAGAAGGTTTGAAGAATTACAACTGCTTATTATAAAATAATCTACTGTAATACTGATGAATTATCAGATTAATGTGGGGAGGCAGTCTTTGTAAGATTAATCAGCTCCTGGTAATTGCCACGTGAGTGTTTATGGAAATTCTCTACAGCCTGATCCAAGTATGCAAAGTAGAACAGTGAGGAGGCCTGCAGCCTGTGGCTGGTTCATCTGAATCTGAAACAGCAAGTGAGAGTAACACAATGTAGTTTCCTTGTTACTCTTTGGATGAGTCAGGGTTTAATAAATATTTTACTGGTGAATCCAGCATGCATGCTGTCCTTTTTCAATCCACAAGCTTTAACAACTGGCGTTTATTGGCCACCTTTGACTGTTAAAAGTCCTTCGTATTCCTAAATTTTTAACTGTTGTTGTTGCACACATGGTGCCGTGATACTTATAAAAATATTACTAATTGCACTGAAAAAATAACTTCACTTTGAATTGAGATAGGATTTGCTTGTAAAAGGTCTGTATTTCTGATTTATTATGCTGGATTGTCACAAGTATATATGTTTTCACATGGCTTCAGTTGTAATAGAGACAGACTATTTAAACCAACAAAGAAGGTAAAAACAGGTTCACATTAAGTGAAAGCCTTCACTAGAATTTATTTCTTGAAAGTAAAACTCATTTGCCCAACAAGAGAATATTTATAAGTAATGTCTTAGAGATGGTACATGACTGGGAATGGGGGCAGAACAATGGAGTTTTGCCTCTGTTTTTATATGACCTCCAACTTTTTTGTGAGTTATGACCTGGGAATGGGCTGTCTAGAGTGCTTAGTTGAGGCATCACTAATAATGTTTTATTTCTACATGAGTTTTATGGACACTATCCATCTAATTTTCTTGTAATCAGTTTAGCTTTCCAACAGAAAGTAAAGTGACCAAATTTCCTACTACAGTTAGAAAGTTACCTTTAAAAAAGAGTAAAGGTGACAGCAAGATAATTCTTAGTAGGAGGTGTAGAAGAGAAGAGCCTTGCATTCACCCTTTAGAATTTTGAGAATGTAGATTTGTAGCTGTGATGTAGTGCATAAGTCCAGAAACTGTGGCACATTAAAAAAAAAAAAAAAGAAATAACCAAAACAAACTCAACAAAGTATAAACAGTGATGCTAAAAAATTAACAATAAAATAAGTGAGTATAATAATATACACACAGAAAGAACTACACAAGCCCATTTTACTATGTGAGCACTTCCCTCTTCCTGCTTCCATCCTCCAAATCAAGTAAACCTGTTCCCCACACTGCAAACAGCACCGCAACTGCAGCCGGGCCTCACTACTGTCTGGGCTAAAATGTTCTTCCCAGGCTGCAGGTGCATTACTGCAGACCATTCTCATGGAAGGGAATGCTGATTTGTCTACCCAGTCACATGCCTGGGCTAGCCCTGTTTAGGTCTAATGCTGAGTTCACACTGCCATCTAATGGGAAAAAAGGTTTAGGGGTGGCAAAAATTGTCTGGACTAAAATTGTGTATTTTGATTCCTTAATGAAACTATTTCCTGAGTTTTCATAGTGGAGTATATGTTGCTGTCATACTAACTCCATACTAGGAGGTTGGAAGTACAGGCTTGGTCTGAATTACCGGGAACAAATCTTGCTCTTACTGACTTTGGAGTCATTAAGTTACTTAGAAGAGCAGACATTTAAGGTGAACTGTCTGTACTGCGTTAATTATGCTGACACAGTGCTTCTTCCTTATGCCAACTCCCCTTCACTTACTCCCACCCCCGTGTTTTTGTCTTAATAGATTTGAAGTTGTGGTTTTATTATATAAAGACTCTTTGGTTCTTTATTTGACAGTAGAAGCACTGGGGTCACATCTTGACTAGTGGCATGTAATGAGAGGAATGTTTATTCATCTGTACTGTTGGAACATTTAACTCATCTTATTGCAGGAGGGCTCAGAGAGACGGGACACCAAAGCTTTCGGGAAGCAAGTTTATTAAGCAGGCCAACAGTAACTCAGCGGATTCGCATCCAAAGGCTGAGCCCTGAGAGCAAAGGGGGTTTTCCTTATATACCATTTAGAGCAGGTTACAGAAATGGGGGGTACATCTTGTCCCATACATGGTCACGTATTATTTCATTGGCCATTTTAACGTCTGGTCTGGAGCAAGGTGACCCTTCTCTGATCTCACCCCAGGTGCTATGTGTCATTCCCCAATCCATTGTTTTTTTTAAATTTCACTGTTGCTCTTATTATCTCTCATTATCTCCCTTTCCCCTCCCTGCCTTTCTGCCACATTCCTCCCTTTGATGCTCCTGGGTCAAAGAGCATCATCTTGACCTAGGGTTTTATATGTCCATTGTGTCTTTATATGAGCAGCTGTCTTTCTTTTCCATAATGGTTCTGAAGGACCACAGTGCCACAGGGATTAGCAGGGTAATCCAGGCATGTTCCCAAGACAAGGAACGTTGCCCCTATTAAGGTCTTGAACCCACCTAGGGTTGAGAACCAGCCCCTACACAGGTCACTGGGACTCCATCCCTTCCAGGTCTGCACAGGGACATGGACAAGCTTTTTCATCTTGTTGGTAATCTCTTCAATTACCTTTCACTCATCATCAATGTATAAACAGCAGTTACTCAGATTGAACTTTCCACATACCCTGCCCTCTGAGGCTAGCAAAGCCAAATGGTTTTGGTGGATGGCATTGCCTATTTTAGTTTGTTGTTTGGCTAATATGTTACGGGCTTTTGGTGTTCCATTAGTTATCTCAACCACTGCCTGAAGCTGAATGATGCAGTTGAGCATATAGATTGGGGTACGTTAGCCCCCAGTCTCTCTCTGTGCCTGTAGTGGGACCATAATATTGAATGATCCACTCTGGAGGTCATTCATTGTCCTTCTAGTCCCCTATTTGTAGGACATCTCGCTTTTTCCTGTTTGTCCTTTTCCTGTATATGGAAACTCCTAATTTTTTACCTTGTCTGAGGGGGAGCAAGAAGAAAGAAGGCTGGATGGTGCCAGCACACAGGAACCAAACCAGTCATTGGGAAGGGCTGTGTAAGCTCATTCCCTACCGACCCAATATAGCCCCTTAGGCACCCGCCACTCTATGTCTGTGGTTAGATTATTCCAGGTTATTGCAAGCTGAGGAAAGTTAGCCAGCAGGTAAGGTTGGGGCTTCGTGTGATTGGGATCCCCCCACCACTGAGTCTCCTGAGCAGTATCATTGTAAAACTTTTGTCCCAAGCAGAGCAAGTCCCCTACTGGGGTGGAGAATTGGCCTTTTAGACGGGAGATACAGTAATTCCTGATAATGAAGGTTTTTAGGAGCCAAATGCTCTCCCCGTGGCTAGGGAGAGTGGTTTCATTAAAGGGCTCCTGTGGGTTTAGTTCTCTTGCCTCCCATGGCCAGTGGTCTCCCATATTCATTCCTCCACAAACATAACACAAAGTTACATTTAGAGTTTGGGTTATGGACTCAGCTAGCGAGAGGAACAGGTTTTTGGTTTTAACTGAGATGGGAGACTCACTTTGCATCTCCTCATAGGAGTGAAAGACCTGGTATGAGGAGCTCTCATGGGTAATAGTTACTAATTTGAGGTGCAGTAGAGTCCTGGAATCAATCCTCTTTCCATTTATCATTATACAAATCTTATGTCCCTGTTCCCAATCTGAGGGCTTAAGTATAGTAGAATTTATGGGGTTGCAGGTGCCAAGGGAGCAGTTAGAGGTTGCTACTCCTTTTTGAAGGAGAGCAGAGGGTTCTGCCTTTTGCCAGGTAGCCCATGAAACACAACCCCAGTATAGGCAGTAGTTCCAGCTTGTGTCGTTACATGGCCAAGAGATGTTTCCCTGGCACATATACTTTCTCCCAGGCCAGGCTTCCGCAGGTGTTTCCAATACTCTTAGGTTGATGGATGGAGTTTTTACCTATTCCGGTGCACACATCAACGTATATAGATACTGACCTTTTGGGGTTGTAAACCTGTGTCCGGCTAATAAGCTCCCCAGTGCTGGTGAAGCTTCAGCCCTCTAGCAGTTGCTCCTGAGGGTGATAGATGGGGTTAAAACAGATATACTGACCATCATGAGAGCACACTGAGTAGGTGGTATGGTTGTGGGTGCATGACCCAACAACTGTGCCTATACATAAATAGTAAGTATGGGAAATCAGAGTTTTGGTAACAACATTTCCTGCTCAGGTAGTGCGCATACATGGGGTGGGGGGTCCCTGGGTAGAGAGCTGACCAAGATTAGCAAGAAGAGAACATGGAAGGGACTCATTCTCAAAGGTGAGATGGGTGACTCCTATCTGCTGCACATAGACTAGTCACTTCTGGAGTGACTAGAGCAGGGCCAACGTCTTGGACTTTGCCTCAGCTGGGATAAGGCCCAAAAGCGTGTATGGGTTTGGGACCACAGGGTGTAAAGTGACAGTTTCTGAGTTTACTGCACACAGGTACTGAATTGGCCTAAAGTCCCTCCTGGTTTTTGGACAGGCAGTAAGGGGGTGTTCCAGGGAGACTGACAAGGCCGAAGGGTCCCAAACTTTAGGAGTCTGTCAAGATGCTTTTGGATCCCAATTTGGACCTTGCAAGGAATTTTGAGCCAGTCCGGGGGGTGGGGGTGGGAGTGGTGGGAGATGGGGGAGATGTTGGTCTCAGCCCATACTCCTGGAGTCTTAAAAGGAAGTTCAGGCATTTCAGAAATCTCTTTCTTTGAGCATAGAGTTGCCATTCCTCCTCCTGCATAACTGTGAGAGTTAGAATCTTGGCTTCAGGTGCTCTCAGCTTTAAGACTGCCATGCCATCAGAGTCAAAAGTTATCTGTGCCCTTAGTTTGCTCAAGTCTCTGCCCATCAAGGCCACAGGGCAATCGGGAAGGTAAAGGAACTCATACCTTGCTTCATGCTTTTCAAGATTGCATTAAATCAATCAGATCCTGAGGCTTTTCCATGATGGAGGGGTATCATGCTTCCAGTTTAGGAGGTCTGTGGTGGTAAAGGGCTGGTAGATGAATGTCTGCCTTCCATCTTGTATCTGACCATGCTGGTTATAATATATTAGGCCCTGGACCTCTCTCAGAGGCATCTGCACGGCGGAGATGCCCTTCCCACCCAGGCCCATATTGGGACTGTTTAAATATTCTTGATTGGACCTAGGAACCAGTCTCTTAGGAAGCTGTGGAATGAGGACTGGTGGGCTCAGAGTGAGCATGGGGTTCATTCGGCCTGAGGAAGGTGGGGTTGTTGCAGTCTTACAGACTCTGGGCCCGGCCTTGTAGGTATATTTGCTGCTGGGGCTTCACCATCTGATGCTGCTTCCCCTTCTAAGAGTGGAGGTGAAAGGGCGGAAGGCTGTGGCAAAGGTGGGTACAGTGGCACATGATGGGGTGGGGTTTCCTCAGGGTCCCCCGGTAATATGGATTTCTCTGGCTTTTTACATTTTTCCCTGCACTTGGAAGTTGCTGCCACCATGGCTACCATGACCCTACATGCTTCCTGTAGGTGTGGCTTTAGCCATGTGGACCTACAGAGGACTGCATCCTGCCAGCAAGCAATATAAGGAAATTTATCTGGGTATCCAGGCTCCCCTGCAACCACTTTAAAAACTGTATTGACTGTGACCTTATCTAATGACCCCTCTGAGGGCCATTCTACACCACAAGCAGGCCAGTCTATTTCACGAAAGTCTTGAGTTTACTATGGGGAGTCAACTTGACTCCGTAATCACCATTAAATCCCCTTTTAAAGTTCTTAAGCATGCAACCTAGGGGGGTGTTTTTACTCTGACCTCCTCCCATTCCTCCTATTACAGGACATTAAGACAGAGATGGATGGATGAGGATTGTGAAGAGGAGGTAAGGGGTCATCCTCTTCCACACAAGGGAAAACAAATAACACTACTTGCTTCATCTGTTTTTATCTGCTCCCCTGTGGGGATTTAGTCATCTCTTAGGTGTAGTGAGTCTTTGTAAACCCCAAACCGGAAGCCCTGTTATGACTCACCCTAGACCATATGAGTTCACCATGAACCCGTGGATCCAGACTCCGCACTCGCTTCACACACGTTCACACTCAGTCATCCAACATTTCTGCCCTGTACCCTGTGCCTAGGAGTCACAGTTTCACTGCCCATTTTAACCTCTGGGGCAAGGTGAGCCTTCTCTGGTCTTACCCCAGGTGTCATGTGACATTCCTCAATCTGTTTTTGTTTTGTTTTGTTTTGTTTCACTATTGCACTCATTACCTCTCATTATCTCCCTTCCCCCTCTCTGCCTTCCTGTCACCACCTATGCTGAGGAGCAAATGTAATGACACTTAGGAAAATCACCCATAAAGTATAAAAAAGTAAACATCAAAAAAAAAAAAAAAGAATAGCAAATGGCATTTTGGATAATTTACTGTATTCAAGACACTGCTATTGTATTCAAGCCACAAGCTTTACTGCTTTCATCCTCTGCTGTGATTCCATTATTGTTAAAATACATGGAACCATAGAGGTGAACTACCTTCCTCAAGACTGTGCAGACTAAGGCTGCTCACTCTGGTTGGCTCCTTCCCTGCAGATACCAGACAGTCAAATCGCTCTTCAGCAGTCTTCTCCCCACAGAGCTTTGTTGGCACAAGGCATTGTCATTCATTTTCTGTTTTCCACACCATGTATTTCACATTTTGGAGGTCTATGAATAAAAAAAATCAGTGTATTTATGCTTATAGTTAGGGATAGAAATTAAATCAGGATGCCTTCAGCTGCAGGTAATAGAAAATGCAAATTCATTTGGTTTAAACTAGGATGTTTCTTTTCTCATAATCCGCAAAGTTCAGAGATGGCAGACTCCAGCAAGATTGCTTGCAGCAGTCACTGAGATTTGGGGAAGCTGGGGTTTGCTATTCTGCGTTGAGTGCAAAACTGGTTTCCCTCGTTAGTGCAAAATGATTTTAGCAGTTTCTTAGGTTGAGACTCTATACAATGATGTACAGAGGCAGAAAGATGCAGTTTCTTCTGGCTTCTCCTTAAAAGGGTGGCAACCTTTCCCAGAAAGGCTCCAGTCATTTTTCTTCAGGCTTCACTAGTCAAAACAAGGTCATCAAGGGGAAAGTGACTCATGGCTGGCTTGTGACTGTCTATGCTCCTCCACAGTCCCCTACCAGTGTCAGTGCTGTGTGGGATTCCTCTCGCAGAGCAGCCCACTGGTGCCTGCTTACAACGGGGAGCCATGGTTCTGCTTTTAGGTTAGTGTTGGCAATAATGGCACCGATAGGTTTTGGTTCTTACTGCACCCTTAAGTTTCTGTTTCCCAGGGTCACGGTCCTGCCTCAAGTGTAGCCTGAATTCCCCTTCTGCCCCAACCTCCAATCAGCATGAACCATAAGATCCTAACCAATCAGATCATGCCGAGTCTCACTGAGGGGTATTTAAGTACCTGCCCTTCTCTCTCTCTCTCTCTCTCTCTCTCTCTCTCTCTGCTCTCTCCCTCTCTCACCCGGCTATGAAGAATCTCTTGGCCAGATCACTCCTCTCCGCATGGTCACTTGGGGTCTACAGTTAGTCCTGAACTTGATTTGTATGATTTGGACAAGGTGACTTGACATTTCTATATTAGAATTCTGCCATCTTGAAAATAATTTCTGCCTTACTCTTGTAAGCTGATTCCTGGTTAAGACTGGTAAAAGAGTTATAATGTCTTCAGTAACAAGTTACTGAAAAATAAACTAAGGATGTGCTGTGAATGTGCTGCAGAGATGAGTTGCTGGGCCTGTAGGGGCCTCCCCATGCTGTAGACTTCCATTGCCAGTGAACATGGTGGCCAGACCACATTTACTGTACTGAGGGAGGCCATGAGGGATACTCTAGGGTAGGAGAATTTCTCTTAGAGTCCTCATTAGACATTAGAATTTGTCTTTTGATATAACTGAGACCAAGTTTTATTTGTAAAAATAACAATTTAATGTACTGCAAAGAAGTTTAATGAGGTGAATTTTATATACTGAGTACAGAATGGGAAGTTTTGGAGAGCTGCACATAGCAGCCATTTAAGAATGTCACCATTTAGGATATAACCCCCCCCTTTTTTTTTTTAATGTGCCACTTACATCCATTAAAAATGTTTTAAGCTAACCCTACTTAACAGGGTTTAACTGTCATGACTGTCAGATTTAGAGGGACTGCAAAGTCCTTCTAACCAAATCCCATGCTAGAGTTTTTTGTTTGTTTGGTTTTTGTTTTTGTTTCTTGAGGTAGGGTCTCACTAGACAGGATCTGCTAGGCTGACCTTACTTGTGATCCTCCTGCCTCAGCCTCCAGAGTAAAGGAATTACAGGCAAGTGCTACCATGCCTGTCCCAAATGCTGTAGTTTTGAGTTTTTATTTTATTTTATGGTGGCACTGGGAATTGAACCCAAGGCCCTATGCTTGCTAAGAAAATGCTCTACCTCTAGAGCTATCACCGGCCCCAAGTTTGGAATTTTGTAACTGCATTTTACACCTTTTTACTTTACTTGTCATTCCGTTACATGGCCTTTCTTGGTGTGATTTTTTAACCCCAACAATCCTTTCTCACCCTCTGTTTTGAATATAGGCAGGTTTAGCTTGGCCAACACTCAAACTAAAACCCTGTAGGGCTTAAGTGAGGGATGCAGGTGCTCTGATTTCTCAAGTAAGGCACTCCTTTTTCTCAGCTATGTCCTTAATATGTGCATTTGAAATTGATCTTTGTTAGATGAGGCTTTTTTTGTAGTTGAATAGTTCATAAATGCTGTTATTAGTAGGGATTTAGTTGATATTAAACAATTCTGTAGGACTTTTTGGTTCTTTTAGGATCAATGAACTTTCTCAATGAAATGCTGGACACTACATAGAATTCCCATGTATAGAAGCAAGGCTTGCATGCCACCATGGACTTCTCCCTCACTGTAAACTTGTAAAAATGCAAAATTCTCCATCTCCCTGTCGGAGAATGCAGACTGGTGAAAGGTGTGAGATGGACTTCACCTCAGTTTCTAAACTGTGGGGATGCCAGCTCTCCTAAAACTTCACTGGTCTTCTGTTATTCCAGATTTAGCAGGGCCATCTTCCACCTGATCAGACACAGAGTGTACACACGGCATGTGTTCCATTCTGTAGAAGAGTGGTGTCTTATCAGGCAGAGATGTGTGAAGGAAACCCTTGGGAACTGGTTTTGCTACTTGAATTCCTTGTCTTTTTAGGGAGCATGAAGGGAGATAGTGCAGGGGGAGGACCTGTGTGAAGTTTCCATGGGAAGAGCCTTGCCAGGTTATAAAGGGGCAGAATGGAGATGGGTGCTCTCTGCATGATCCTGGTGAGAGGGATTCCCCTGGGGCCCCCTGTGACAGGGTGCCCTGCAGTTGTGGAATACAGAGTCCATGTGGATGGTAGGGTTGGCCTTTTGGAGGGGTATTCCTTTGACCAGCACCTCATTGGAAAGAGAGAGAGAGGGCCTTGTGTCTGGGGGACTAGCGCCTGGCACTGGGCTCTAGCAGGGATAAGTAGCAGTAAGACAGTGAAATACCTCAAGGCTGAGGAACTGCAGTAGGAAGTGAGTGTGTCCAAAAGTTGTAGTGGAAGGGCTCCCCCAGAGCAGCTTTTAGAGAACCTGTGAAACACCTACAGACTCAAGTAGGTTTTAATACCCCATAAGGCAGCGTACAAGCTACCTGTGATTGGCTTAAAAGGACTTTCCATTCTTACCTCTCCTTCTGTCTTCCCCCGAACTCTTACTGTTTGAGACAACAACTAGCAGAGGAAAGGTACAAAGTTCCAAACAAGCAGCCCATCAACTGCTGATGGGGAGAAGGAAGGAAAAGTATCACCACTGGGGGAAGGTAGAGTTTTGACCTTGGGCTTGGCTGCTTAGTTTCTGGGTTGAGGCTGTGCTTATAATAATGGGGCATCAAGACTTCAGATGACATCATGCGTTAAAAGGTCCAGTGTGGGGTTGGTGGAGTGGCTCAAGTGGTACAGTGCTTGACTGCCAAGCATGAGGCTCTGAGTTCAAACCTCAGTACTACCAAAAAAAAAAAAAAAAAGTCCAGTGGGGCCTGCCCACATTTTCTTCTGGGGTGATTCCCCCAATGAGTAAATTTTAGATACTAGGCTATAAAACAATGCTTTGTTCTGACAAGTTGGGGTTGTCAGTGTAACACATTTCAGTTAGAGAAGGGGCAGCAAATCAGAGGAGGAAAGTAAAAACAAACGGCATGTGCTGGAGAGTATAATTCCTTTGAGGATTTGAAACTCTGAGTTTGAGGATTCATGTGTCAGAAATGAGTCTTAAAAGAGAAGCAAGTTCAGTTTATGGAGACCCTTGACTGAGCTTGGAGCTTGGCTTCACCTGAAAACTGGAAGTTGGGGCCAACAACAAAGGTCCTAGGTTGTGATCCTGGGGTGGAGTGGGGGCAGGGTCTGGCTGTGCTGTATCTGATGTCAGATACATCTGGAGTCTCAGCATGGAGCCTAATGTATGGTAGGTATTTAATTAGTGTTTGAATGAATATGTAAATGACTTGAGCCAGTAGTTACCTGAGAAAATGTAGGCAACCTAAAGGAACTGCAGATAATGCACAGGGTATTGTTATTATAAACTTTGCTTAACATGATTCTAGATACGGGCATGTAAAGATAAGTGCTATATAATTAAATATAATTTTTAAATATTCTTAGGATTTTCTAAAAGACATTAGGATGTCTTAAAATAACTTTCATAAAAGTCTTTAATGAAAGGTACTTTAACAAAGTGATTTAATGTTTTAAAGTTTTACTCTATTCAAAATTTGATTTTTATGCTTCAGGTGGGGAATGATTAATATTTTGGTGGACTTCATAAAAACATCAACCTTGTGTTTTGAGCCCTCATTTAAATCTTATATTCTTTTATTACTGTAATTTCTGTATCTCAACTAATTTCCTATTTTACATATACAAGCCTTACATGGTAAGAAATCAGTCGCAATAGAGGAGATATATGTTATACACATATACAGACTCTTTTTTGTAATTTATTATGTATAATTATGCTTTGTATTCTATTTATTATAACTAGGTGCTCAGTGATCTGTCACAGTTTGGTTGCAGTAACATTTGTAACATATTTTAATTCTTTTTTTCTCTGTAGAAGTAAATTTCCCCAGAAGAATTTAGAAATGCTGTTCCATGGAATGAGTGCTGATTTTACAAGTGAGAATTTTTCAGCTGCCTGGTATCTCATAGAGAACCACTCAACCACCAGGTTAGTGGATGTTGAACTGCGAACTGTGAAGGTCTTCATTTAGATGCTGATAATGGGATTATATAGTAACTGTGAGATTGGGTATGGCCCCTGCATGCAGTGACATAGTTTTAGATCTCTCTGTGACTGTTATGTGCCGGTGCCGAGGATCCTTGCCTTCACAGGCGGGAGAACTGACTCGTGAGGCAGCTGAATGATGAGCCAAAGCCGATATATAAAAAGTGGGATTTATTAGAGAAAAAGGAAAGGCTACAGCTAGAAAAGTGCAGTGGAAGCTGGAAGCTGGTAGCTCGCTGCTCAGGTGAAGTCTGGGGTTTTTATAGATGTTTTAACTCTGGGTTGGGTGGATTCACAGGCTTTCTCAGGTGAACTGGTTTGGTTTGCACCTTTATTGGGGGAGGGGAAACAATCTTGAGAGCATTTTGCTCATCAGCCCTGTGGCAGATCTATCAGACCCTGTATCTTTTCTTTAGGATGCAGGAATGCAGGCCTCCATCTCCTCAGGATGCAGGAATGATATTGCTCTCCATGGGGGATGGGATACTCACTCATCTGCCTTAGGTCTCCAGACCCAACAGGACCATCTCTTAATTGTAAAATGAGATTATTAGAGGTCTCTTATTCCCTGGTATCATTTTATGATTCTGTCTGTTTTGTGTGCAACTGATTACAATATACTAGTCTTATCTGGGAACCTAAAGTAATATGTGTGAATATGGTAAGTCTCTGTACTGAAATCACACAAAAATGTTAAGTTCTGGTGTTAAGTTCCTGAACACAGAGCAAAGGAAGATGAGTTAGTTTATCATTATGTAAAGCATGGTTTGAATTTAGTCAAAAAGTAGGCATTTGTCTGCTAATTACATTTTATAAGAGCAGATTTGTAACTTCTTTGCAAGACTGATTTAAAAGAATTATGTTTAGTGAAAATGTTTAGATAAATGAATGGTTTATTGCTTAAAATTGATATCCCTGGTAAGTGAACTTGTTGACTAGAAATTATACCTTAATATAAATTTTTACTCACTTATTAGTGTAAAAACCATGACCAGAAATCCTAAAGAAAAGTTGGTATTTTAATATATAGAGTAAATTTAGCCTGATATGTTTTTAAAGTAAATGTCTGAGACAAATTCTTTCATTGTAGAAGACGGTTCTAATTTTACATTATGGACATGCTTTTTATTATAACTCAGAATTGATCTGTTTTCTGTCTAGAGCTATCATAATTCTCAAGAATACATTCATAGTTTTATTGCCAGATTTTTGAAGCTAAAGTAGAAATAAAACTACTGAAATACAAAGGCCTACCTTTTCTTTTCCTTTGCTTGTGCTATAGAGATAAAATACTGTGTTCTTTTCAGATACTTAAATTGTGAGTTGATGCACAAGTTTTATGTGATTTCATTATTAAGGACAGGACTATGTAGTGATGTGGTGAAGTCACTGTGCTCAGTGTTCCAAAATACTTAAACCAATGTGTGGAGGAATCCCGCCTTTGAAATATTGCTCATCAGTGGGCAAGCTATGTGTTCTATCAGATAGAAGATATGCAAACTATTTGTCTGATAAATCATGTGTATTGTATATAGTTATAAAAATAGCTGCCTGTATATTTACTTCATAGGGGTCTGAAATATTTGGAATTACCATTTGAGGGCCACAAAACTCTTATAGCTGTCATAATTTAAGCATTGTAATTAGTAAAAGGTTTAAATGTAGATTAGAATTTGAAAGTTTTGTTTTCATATGATGATACATTCTACTACTCTGTCTGCTTCTCCACATAAATTTCAGTATTCCTAGTATTTTAGACTTACTGAATTGTCTTATTTCATTTTTGCTTATTAGGAATCTCAAGCATTTGGTTTCTTTATTTGATTTCAGTTTTGAACAGCTTAAAACGGCAGTAACCAACCTCAAAAGGCAGGCCAACAAGAAGAGTGAGGGCAGTCTGGCCTATGTGAAGGGTGGCCTCAGTACTTTCTTTGAAGCACAAGATGCCCTCTCAGGTAAAGTGATCTTTTACAACCATATGCTGAGAGCTTCCACCATGGAAACCTGACACTGTGCTTGCAGCATGTTTACAGGGTGTGACATTCGGTCTGTATTTATAAAAGTAGAGATCTAAAATGGACCATAAATAATTGTTGCTGACCAAGCTGGAATCTCTTTGAAGATCTGGTACTTTAAGTTTTGTCTCTGAGGCTTTTTTGACCCATCTTCCATGTGTTAAATGGAGACTGCTTTACTTTCTAGGATGCCCAATCTTTGGGCCTGATAAGAAATTAAATCCCAGTGGGTAAAATTCTCGAATTCTTAAAATCATTTTATAGCTATCACATCTTACACATCTTACCACATCTTGCCAAATTCTACAAAAGTGACCCATCATGCGTTTGGTTTGGAAATGACCAACGAAGTTAACTGCTCACTGTTTGCCATCATCCTCGTATGTGAGAGATGTGAAAGATGTTAGGTAGGTTTTTAAAAAAAACTACTTTTAATTGATAAAAATTTAATTATTACTTATGTAGTGAAAAGTAATATATTAGTAAAAGTTGACTCAATTCTTTTTAAAAGCACAGGTATCTATACTGAGTACCTATATAGTTAAGTATCTATAACAGATTACCTTCTTCAATTCAGAAGAACAAGTTTTCTAAAAAAATTAATTGATTTCCTAAAGCATAGATATCTTTTATTGTCTATAAAACCCCTCACTCCATAAATGTGAATCTGATGCAGCCCCCTTTGCAGGCAGAGGTTGGGACTTTGAGTGTGGGGGATGATGTTTCCTTAGAAGGAAACACAGCAGCAAGGTGCTCTTCTTTGATAGATGTTCTGTGCTGTGTTTCCTGATGTTGTGACTTTCTGACTGTTCTTATTTTTCTATGCAATCAGTCATTATTTTTACCATGTCAGTAAAAGAGACCTTAGCATGTGTGAGCAGTTTTGTATGTTAGGTAAATGTAGTTTATTCACATGTTCAGTAGCTACACAAATGATTCCCATACATTTATTATTATTAAGGTGATTTTACTTAGCACAGATACATGTTTGATTTTTTTTTCTTTACCTTTTAAAAAACATGTTTATACACAAATGCATATTTCTTCATGGTTTTTGCTTTGTGCTTTTACTCTTGGCGGATTTCTAGTTTTATTCGGGGCATTAAATTTATAGTCTCATTTATTAGACATTTGCCTCAGAACTATGTTAGGAACTTAAAATTCAGCAAAGACAATATTGACCAACTACTAAGAAGCAAATAACTTTATGGAGTTTAGAAAATCATCACAATATGAAGTTTTGAAAACTTTAGATACATGCACACATATATAGCTTTTCTGGCTCTTGATGTAAAAGAAATGCATATTATAGAAAAATTAAACATAAATAGCAAGAATTGCTTTAATTGTAAAAGTAGTCACATTAACTTGATATATTTTCTTTTGATCTTTATTATCAGCTTATAAGAATATTATTCCAAAATTGGTATTATATTGTATATAGGATTGTGTATACTAGAAAGTTTTCTTGTTCTTTAGATAAAACCTGTTGCTCCTCTGTACAGTGATGTTTATTTACCATAATATTTGATTTGATTTGATTGATTTGTAGCTTTTTCTATGCTTTTTCCAATGCTAGTCTTTGGTGAATTTGGTCTGTAGTTTTTAAAGATGATTTTTTTGGGTCCAGTTTTAGTGCTATGTTGTATAGGATCACATGGATCTGTAAGCTGGTGTGTATACCCTCAGAAGTATGTAAATTTGGAAACTTGAAAGAGCTGGTGCATAAAATTGTCAGGTACTTTGTTTTACCTTTCTATTATGAAAAGTCTCAAACATGGTGAAAGTAGAGAAGTAGTGTAATGAGCCCTTGGTATCTTTAGATTTCAGTTAGGAATATTTTTCCATACTTGCTTTATGAGTGTTTTTATATAATGTTTCTTTCCTATGCCTTAGTATGAGTCTTCCAAATAAGGACATTTGTGTACACAACCACATACCATGAAAATAGCTAACAAACTTACAATGTTTCTTCAGTACCATCTCATTCCTAGTTCATATTTAAATATGTCCAGTTACCTCTAAACTTTCCTTTTTATAGCTGATTTGTTGAAATAAAGATCCAAATAGAGTTCAGGCATTTCATGTGATTTTAATCTCTTAAGCATCTTTTAAAGTATAACAGCCCCTTATCTCAATTCCCCATCGTTCATGTCCTTGAAGAGACAGGCTGGTTGTGTAGTAGGAGCCCCACAGCTGGATTGCACTGATCATTTCCTCGTGTTGTCCTTTCCCCTCATTTCATTGCTTGGATATTAGCTAAGATTCAGTTTCAGCCTTTTGGCCTGAGGTAGTGCTGTTCTTCCTATGCCATCATACCAAGGCCAATATGGTATGCATGTCCCTCTTGAGGACAACATGTGGACCAGTGCCTTGGGGAGGTTGGGCACTGAAAATAAATACATTACACTTTTAAAATTTCTGCTTTTTGTGTTTTGTTTATTTTGGTTTGTTTTCCCCAGAAATTGTCTATTTCATCAAGATTTTCATTTTTTAAGTACTGCCTTGTAAGTTTTAAATTCCTTAAAATTCATGGTATATTGTACTTTCTTTTTACATTGCTTCTTTAGTGATACCTGTTTTATGTTTTAAAAAATTTGTCATTTTATTTTTCTCTTAAACTTAGTAGTTTGTAGCAAAATTTTGTTTTTAAAACTTAGTTTCTAAAAGTATTATGAATAGAGGATATTTTTCTTAATGAGTGTCAATTTTTTGTAACTGCATCAAACATAAGAAAAGGAGGGGGCTAGGGATGGTAGCTCAGTGGTACAGCATTTGCCTAGGTATGAGTCCTTGGGTTTCACCCCCAGCACTACAAATAAAAGTAAATAAGGAGGAGGGTGTGTTCTCTTTAGGGTGCACTGTTTGATATCTTACTACTGCCTGGTTAATTATATTATTTAAATCTCAGTAATAAAATTCATTTTGATAGTCAGTTTTTCTTTGTCTGGAAAACTTTTGTTTACTTTGTAACTTTTGATGGCTTGTATTTGGGGGATATCATTATTATTATAATAAATAGTAGCTGCAAATATAAAGGTAGTACCTGGGTCCTTTGGGTTTGATAATTTACTTGAAGGACTCACAGAACTCACTGAAAGCCACTGTAATTGCAGTTATGGTTTATCACAAGGAGAAGATAAAGTTCATAGTCAGTCAGGGGAAGAGATGTGTGGGGGCAGGGTCTGGGAAAGTTCCATGCACAGAACTCTCCTTGGTGTCCAGTCTTTACTGGGACTTTATCACACAGACACGGTCAATGGCCCTTATGGTTGAGCTCAGTCTCCATTCCCTTGAGAGGTCAAGCTAATACTGAGTGGCCTAACGCCATCATCACAAATCACATTGTTAGACTGTGTGGTATAAAGGAAGACTTCCAGGTAAACAAAGGCACTCTTACAGGCTGGACATTACAAGAGTTTAGAGATTACCTCCCAGGTGTCCAGGGTAAAGGCCACGTAAAGTTAACATTTTATACCCTCCTTTTTGTAAGCATTTGCTTGATATATTATTATCCATAATATTATTACTTTTGTGGTACTAGTTTGAACTCAGGGCCTCATGCTTGCTAGGCAGGTGCTCTTAACCACTTGAACTACTTCGCCAGCCATTTTTTGTGATGGGTTTTTTTCCTAGAGAAAGTCTCATGAACTATTTGTCTGGGCTGACTGTCAGCCACAATCCTCCTAATCTTTGCCTCCTGAACAGTTAGGATTACAGGCGTGAGTCTTACTTTTTTTTTGTGATGCTGAGGATCAAACCCACAGATTTGTATTTGCTGTGCAGGCACCCTGATCTGTATCCCCACCCTATCCAGACTGTTCGTAAATTTTCAGAAATTTTGTTTTTCGCATGTGTCATGGAAGCAACACGAGGCAGGATTTTTATTTTTAAACATCATTCGAAGAACCTTTGCCTTTTAATAGATGTTTGTACTTATTATAATTGAAATTTTTATCCTGTTATCTTGTTCTGTTACTGCTTTTTTTTGTTCTTCATTTTTCACTCTTTCCTATATTGTTTGTTGATTTGGGAGACTTTGCAGTGCTGGGACTTGTACTTGGCCTTACCCTCGTCGCCTCTCCCACTTGAACCACTTTACCAGACCAGGAAACATGTTTTTAAAGTCTATTATAGATCTTTTGACTTCTGTTTTATGTGATAATACTATAGCGCATCTTTACTTCATATGCATTTTCCTGATTTTTATTCATTTTTATTTTTTATTTTTAATTGTTTTTGGCAGTACTGGGGTTTGGCCTGAGGGCCTCGGGATTTTCTAGGCAGGAATTCTAACCCTTGAGCCATGTCCCCAACCTTTTTAGCTTTAGTTACTTTTTGAATAGAGTCTTCCATTTATACCTGGTGTGACCTTGGACTACAACCCTTCTATTAATGCCTTCTGTATAGCTGAAATGATAGGCACATGTCACCATACCCAATTTTTATTGGTTGAAATGAGGTCTTGCAGACTTTTTGCCCAAGCTGACCTCAAACTGTGATCCTGCCAGTTTCCCATCCCAAGTAGCTAGAATTGCAGATACGAGCCACCTTTGGTTTCAAATTAATTTGAAGTTGTAGACTCACCTTATTTTGCCTTTTCTTTTCCATTTCAGTATTGTTTAGATTTATTTTTCTTTTGCATTTATTTTACCACATTTACAAAATTTATTGTACATATATTTAATTTTAATTGTTTTCTGTTTTTACCAGCAGTCCATCCACATATCATCTTTCCTTTTTTTGATTTTTTTAAAATTTTATTTTGTTGTGTATCATCAGGAGATGATGTTTGAAGATGCCTCTTGTTCTTCACACATGAGCAACCACTGGGCTGCAAGAGTGAAGGCATTTATCCAGTGTCTTAGTATTGTACAGAAGAGATTCTTAACCAAGATAATTCTTTTATTTTTAGGTAAATTATTCATTTTTATCTCTACTTAAATGCTTACAAGATGAATTTGTTTAGCTTTGAATTAAAAAAATACAGGCAGGCAAGCAGGCAGAGAGAAAGAGAACCGGAGGGAGGAACAGACAGGGAGGCAGGAGACACTTCTGCAGGATGTGCTGGAGTGTAAGTCTTGTTTTCATTGACTTCACCTAACATTTGAAAGCCTTTGGAATCTGTAGACCAATATTTTCAATTCTTAAAACTTAAATGCCTTATAAGAATATTGTTCCTTTTCTTCTACCCTGCTTGGTCCCCCTGCCTCCTTTTCAGTAGGCTGCGTAGCTTCCTAACAGGAGTGCCTCTCCTAGTGTTGTTCTGTTTCTTGCCATGCTGGATATGGAGAAACTGGTCTCTAAATAGTTGTAAAACAAAAGGAGTTATTAGAGGAGAGGACAGTGGAGCAGTAGAATTATAGTTCCGATTGTAGTTTTGAGGATTTGAAGATGTTTCTGGTCTGTGCTGCCCTGTGTTATAGTTAGGAATAGATATAGGAGTTGGGTATAAATCAAAGCTTTTCTTGCTCTTCTGAATGTCACCTATGTTCTTTGTGATTGAGTAGATTGTTCAGACCCAACCCAACTTTGTTTTTTCAGTCCCAGTAAGTAATTCTTCTTTAAGATTTTATGTCTTTGTTTGGTTTTGCTTTTTTCCTGTGTGTATCCACAAGTATTTTAATTAGAATTAGACCAGAAGTGTGTCTGGCATAATTTACCTGTCAGTGTCAATCTCAGTATATTTAGTATAGCTCCGTTTCTTGTTTTCTCTTCTCCTGTCTTCTTGTCTTGTCTTTTCTTCCTCCTTCCCTCTTCCTCTCTTCTTAGTTAGGGTCTCAATATGTAGCCCAGGCTGGCCTTGAACTCACAATCCTCAGGTTGCAGAGATGTTTGTGGAGCTTCTCCTAATGTTGAAGCCTTTCTAAGCTCCTTGGTGCCTCCTTTATTTCAGTCACCATTCCACTGAACTCCTTGAGCTTATGCAGTTAATAACTTGTATAGTCACTTGTTTTTAGTGGCAAGCCCAGCACTGTTGCTTGCTTCTTTTGAGAACAAGCATAGGACAAAACTGTCTGAATGAGTATTTGTTGTACACTAAAGACCAAAGCAGGGAGATAACACATGCTGCTTGTTATGCTGATCTCCTTTTTCCATGTACTTCCTCTGGGTTGTATGAGCCAGAATTTATTTATTTATTTATTTTTGGCATATGCTCTTGCTAGTTTCTGTTGATATATAAAGATAAACTAGGCAGGTATGGCTTTCTAAGGTCCAATTATCTAAGTGAGAGTCATTCCTACCTGTTAGTCTTCTATGTAATAGGTGAAATTATTTTCTTCACTATAACTGAAGAAAGGAGTCACATATTACTTAACCAGTTTAAATATCATTTATATATTATTTAGCCGTTCTGTGTTAGCTTTCTGTCACTATAACTAAATGCTTGAAATAACTGAGTTGTAAGAGAAAAGGTTTATTTTGGTTCTCTGTTCTAGAGGTGCAAAGTTAGTTGGGGGAGGGGCTGCTTTGGACCTCTAAGAGGCAGAAGCATCAAGGTAGGAGTTTGTGACAGAGAAAATTGTTTGCCTTATGACCACAAAACCAAGAAGAGAGAGAAGGGAAGGGGCTAGGGTCTCAATTTCTCCTTTAAGGTTACGGTCTCAGTGACCTAACTTAGTCCTACTAGGCCCACATCTTAAAGATCCCACTACCTCCCAATAGCACCAGCCCAGGGATCATTTCTTTAATACATGGCTCTTTGGGAGATATTTAATATCTGGAGCACAGCACTGACAAAAGTTTAGTAGAATAAAAGGTAGAAACTAAATGTGTGAAAGGCTCTTTATAAATATAAATTAATAAGGTGCTTCACCCTTTCTTATCTGTTTAGTATATATAACTGTCAGAAGCTGGCCTGCTAGCCAAATTGGGCCACAGCCTGTTTATGCAGGCCAAGAGCTAAACATAGGTATGGTTTTCAAGGGTTGCAGAGAGAGAGAGGGAGAGAAAAAGAGAGGGACAGGGCAAGAAGGAAGGAGGGAGGGAGGGAGAGAGAAAATGAATATGATGATGAATATGTGATAGAGTGATAAGGCTATATAAAATAATTACCCCCTGGCTTTCGTAGGACTAGTTTGTCAGTCTCTGATCTGGTTTGAGTATTCCTACCTCACACAGGCTAGCAGTAATACACAGTGGCTACAGCATGTATATAAACATGCCTAATGCCAAATCCTCGTAAATATCACCCATATACACGTCATCCCTTAGTGCTTCACTTAGTAATGACAAGTATTTAAATGCATGAACAGAATTTTGAATTTCTCAATTGAAATTGCAAATTTGACATCCACATTTTATTCAAATTAAATAAAACGAGCAAATTATTCCAGTGAATCAGTAGGCAACCTTTGTATAACCTTGACTTCTCTTTGAGCAATATTTTTATACATACCTTTTTGGTTTAAAAGTATAAACTTATGGTGCCCAGCTGCTTCACATATTTAAGTTTTAATAGATTAGAAACAATAACAAACCTGTGATCATGTACCAAGTTGCTTATTGAGTTATTCTATTTGAAAATGTTTTCAGAGAAAATACAAGGTCAAGTGAACCAGACATTGGGTTATTTTGTTTAATTTTCTGGAAAATAGGATTGCCTTTATCAGATCCCAGTGTCTCCCAGCCCTTGTGTTTGGTTGACAGCTTGACAGTGGTTCAGTTATGGTGGAGATGGTCTGGAGGAAGTTGCTTTGTCAGCAGAAAGGGCTGTAAACCGAGCTGGGCAATCAGGGTCACCTCATTGTGACCTGCTGATCAGTGATGGGTTATGTCACATCAGAAGATGTGACTGCATGATTTCCTTTAAATGCTAACTGTAAAAAAGACTCAAGGCAGGGCTGTGTAAGATGTAATACCGACTGCTCAGGACAAGCCACATGCAGTCCCCCCGCTCAGTAAAGCTTCACAATGTGCCTGGTTTTCTTTTGCAGCCAGGACCAGAAAATCACATTTAAGTGAAGAGCATGAGCAGATTTGCTCACACAGAGAATGGAAGTCTCTCTAGTTTAGCTTTTAATACTTACTTAGTCTGTCTCCTCTTCTCAATAAAATAGAGAGTTCTTTTCCATTTAACTTTACAAGTTGAATGTAAATTTATGCTTTGATATGTGGAAACATTCTTTGTCACTGCTACCACATAATTTAAGTTTGAAAACTGAATAAATAACTTTCCCTTCACCTCTAAATCAACCAGGGCAATTAAAAATGCAGTGGTTAGTTCTTTTCTCCCTAAAGGATTTATTTTTCTTTCTATGAATGTGTTTCTTCAACACAGGAGCAGTCTGTTTATTTTAGAATTTCAAACAAAATTTGAGGCGACTTTATAAGAAAAGAATACTAAAAAGAACAAGATTAGAAACTGAAAGGAACAGAAAAGTAGATGTTATCAGGAATTGATAATATGTTCATAGTGCATTTGGACACTAAATTTGACTCGGAATTTTTCAATCAATGAGTCAAGAAAAACACATTGAATAGTATAGGTCTCATAAAACAAATACATATACACATTTGCATAAGCAGACTGGTTTGTTTGTTTAGCATAAATCTGCCATCTGTGATTAGTGTGTTAAGCAGAGTCTGTTAGTTCCTTTCGAGAGAGACAATAGCTAATACTTAAGAGTGCTGTTCATTTTCCTATACTGCTGAGAAAGGCCAAGGAGGTAAGCATTTGGATTTTCACTAGAGCAATTTTGTGGAAGAATAGAAATCCACGGTGTTTTAGCAGTTACTATTTTGAGGAGAGCAATTCTCTTTTATTTGCAACTAGATGAATTCACAATGGGTATAAGTCTATTGTTCATATTTTATAGATACGGAAACAGAAGCTTAGGCAGTATAGGTTGTTTGTCCATTCTACCTAGGCAGTATGGGATAAGGTTTTAAGTGTTGAGGCCAGACTGCTTGAGTTCACATTTTGAATTTGCCTTTGTGACCTTGGTCAACTTGTTTAATTTTATGAAGTCATGGCTTTTCCATCCATGAAATGGACATGACACTAGGACATACATCACTGGCTTCTTATAAGATGACAAACATACATTAGAGAGTAGGAGTGCTTAACTTGCAGTCACAGTTTAATGTTTGCTGTGCTGTTTTTATGATTTTTCATCAGGCCATAGCGTCTAATTTGAAATTATATGTGATGATTTTGTTTTAAATTTTTCTTAATTCTTCATCTAAATAAACCTGCTTTGCTCTATTTATAACTTTTCATCTTTAGTAAACAACTTTTAAGTGTATATTAAGTGATTCCCCAGTAATCTTTATCAGGATCAGAGATAACATAAGTAAAGTCTTCCATGTATTTTATGCATCCAGAGTTGATATATTGGTAGATTGCTAGGTGTTTCTTTAGAACAAGATACTACTAATAAGACCCAGGATCCCTGAAGTCTCACTTTTCTGTTTTCTTATTTCATTCAACAGCTTTTACCACTCAGTCTTGAGGATGGGATGAGTATGTGTAATGAACTTTTGTAATAATGTATATCTTAAACTATGAGTAATGTAGATTGTATTTGGTGGGTACTTTGCAGAGTACTGCATGTTTGTGCTCCTTTCCAGCAATGAAAATAATATGAGCATTTGTAAAAGCTGCTTAAAAATGTCATTTTTGATGTAATATTTTCCCACACATTAAAACAGCCTACATTTTAACTAGGATGGATTTTTTTTCTAGCCATCCATCAAAAACTAGAAGCGGATGGAACGGAAAAAGTAGAAGGATCCATGACGCAGAAACTAGAGAATGTTTTGAACAGTAAGTTTTATCCTACTATCCAAAACTATTTATGGATTTTATAACAAGCTTTAATATAGTTCTTGGACCTGATTGCAAAGGACAAGGTGGTAAGCTGCATTTCAGCAGTCATTTTAAATAGCAATGAATGTAAAGGGTAATAGAAACATTGAAAGTGAATGTTCTATTTCTGTTTTATTTATGAGAAACCATAATTGAAAACAAGTCATTATAGTACTTACACTTCTTAAGAAATAAAATTTGCTACCCTAAAGCACACCAGTATCTAAATAGCCTTAAACAGCAGCCAGAATTGTCATTGACCAAAACCAGAAAAACCCCCCGGGATGACAGATTCTTAGGTATCATTTGTTTGTTTACACCTTGACAGCTATCTGTTGAAAAGTGTGTCTAATTCAGACATTTTGTAAAAATTGTAGGTCCAGGAGAAGCTGATATATGCAAAGTTTGGGTCCTGTTCACCTCTCCTTTTATCCTTTTTCTGTCATCCTGGGCCCCACTTACTTATCCAACTGATGTAGAAGAAACTCATCAGGTGAATTAGTCCTTATTGTAATATTAGTGGCCTAAAAGGATGTTATCCTGCTTCACACATGTGGTTCAACAATACCCATATGAATCCTAATATCCTTGTTTTAAAATTCAGTGTAGCAACATGATTTCCTTATAAAGAAGAAAAGAAAAAAATTAAGAAACCTCACATTGTATCTTTAAAATTCCATGAATGCAAGACTGTGATATAAAGCTAATTTTGTACTTGTAGCTTATTTTAGTTCAGTGAGCAGAACTTCTGAACATTTGTGTAAAAGTTTGTTCACAATTCTGGGATATTCCTAATAAGAAAGTATTTTCTAGAAAGAAGCTTTTAATTTGGTGTAGGCGTTCTTTGGTGTTAGAATTTGAATACTTGGATTTCATTCTAAATTTGTGGTTTTAGCAGCACTTAAAAATCTTTTCCTCTGATTCTTACTTCTGTTAATATTACTTGCCTTGAGATTTTACTATGTTTTTGTTCTAAGAACCAATTCACCAACTTTGTTAAGATGAATGTATTCTGGATTCTACCTAAATAACTATTTACTGATACTTATATTAGTGTAGTCAGACATTTTAAAGTTTTGAAAGGGTATTTTCTGTGCAGGGATGTTATTTACATTGTAAAAATTGTCGTCCAACCATAATATCTATATGAAAAATGAGATTACTTCAGTAACTTTTTTAAAATGACATATAGGAATAGCTGACATAGTTAGTATATCAGTCTGTCAGTAAAACAAATACTTGTTCAGGTTTGGAAAACACTAAGGGTCCCTTTTGTGCATTAGGCTTAACATTGTATGGTAATAGTTTTTTCTTTTTAAAGTAAGTTTGGGAAATCTTTCCATGGGAATTGTGGTATAAAAGTTGTGGAGAAAGTTGTATTATTTATATTCCTTTCTAACCCTAAATTTCTTCTAGAAATGTGTCATATTACCTTTTTATTGAAGTTTGCACTTTTTGGATCAAGTTGGACTTGACTTACATAAATGGTCACTTTATGAAACCCTCAGGATTTTTTTAATGTAATCTTTTTCTTTAAGCTTTTTAATAATTCCTTTTTTTCCAGAAACTTTTTTGTTTTTTATCATCATAATGTGGATGCTTGCTATCTTAGAATAAAGCTTTGCTAATCCAGATCATTTTGGCAAGTGTTTATTTAGCATGAGTTGTGTGAAGTCCTGGGTTGAGCCAGCCTGGGAGACAGAGCCTATAACTGATGTGGCTCCAGTGAGGCAAAAGTGTCTTCTGCTCAGATAGGGGTGTTGTAAGTTATCTAGGGATTTGCCTGCTATAGAAGTGATTGAAAATGCAGAAAAATGAAGTCAAGGAAAATAATTATAGGACTACTATTCAGCATTTAATTTCTTTTGAAAAGGAAGGAAGGAATACATGAGTATGAATGCTTAGGTTATTCCTAATGCTTTTATTTTATGTATGCATATATATATAAATGGAGTCTACTTTTTAAATGAGTTTTTTTTTTAATTTATGCAATCTTTTTCACTTTTAAGGTAAGTTTTTTTTCAGGTAAATATTTTATTATTTTTGAGGTACAAAAAGTATTTGAGGTATTAATATTTAAGGAGAGCATTGTCACATTTCACATATATTTATAATGAAGTATTTCCTCTAACCAAGCTACTCTATCACTTCATGTATCTAACTTCAGGTAAACAATAATTTTCTGTATAAGTATATCCCAAATCTTGATACATGTTTATAACAGAAGTGTAAGCTAAGTTCTTAAAAGATAATAATGTTGGCCATAAGAAGCTTTTTTCCATCTCATTCAGTCTATCACTGTTGGCACCTTTTATTGAAATTGTTTTTTGTTTTCATTGCTGTTTCTCATATCTGATGGTTAATCTTGCTTGTTAGTTTGACTGGATTAAGAAAAAGAAAAAAAAAGGCTAGCTCTTCCCAAGCTGGCACTCCTCAAGGACAAGTCCATGTTCAGCTCAAGTACCAAGATTGTGAAGCCCAATGGCGAGAAGCCAGACTAGTTCAAGTTGGGCATCTCCCAGGCGCTGCTTGAGCTGGAGATGAACTCAGAACTCGAGGCCAGCTGTGGGAGTTCAACATTACTTCAGCCAAGGAAATGGTCGCAAAGCTATCAAAATTTTTTGTTCCAGTTCCTCAACTTAAGTCTTTCCAGAAAACCCAAAACTGACTAGTATGTGAACTAGAGGAAAAGTTCATTGGGAAGCATGTGGTCTTTACTACCCAGAGGGGAATTCTGCCGAAGCCAACTTGAAAAAACCATAGAAAAAAATAAAAGTAAGCAAAAGCATCCAAGAATCCTCGCTCTGACAGCTGTGCATGATGGCATCCTTGAGGACTTGGTCTTCCCAAGTGAAACTGGGGGCAAGAAGATCCGTGTCAAACTGGATGGTAGCTGGCTCATAAAGGTTCATTTGGACAAAGCACAGCAGAACAACGTGGAACACAAGGTTGAAACATTTTCTGGTGTCTTTAAGAAGCTTACTGCCAGAATGTTAATTTTGAATTCCCAGAGTTTCAGTTGTAAGCAAAATAACTAAATAAAGTATAATTCATAGTAAACAAAAAAGAAAAAAATAAGCCTAGAAGATTAGTAAAGCACATCTCTGAGTATGTCTATGAGGACATTTCCAGAGACACAAGAGCTCTGACCTAATGAATATGTTAATCCTTTGATGGATTCCTAATATGATGGCATTATTGGGAGTTGGTAAATGGTAGAAGGTGGGGACTAGTTGGAGGAAGTGGGTTTACTAGGGGCATGCCTTGGGTTGTATTGTGCCTTGATACCTTCTCCTATGCTCTTTCTCTGCTTCCCAGCCGCCATAATGTGAACTGCTCTGTTTGCCCATGCCCTCCCTGCCATGATGGATTGAAACCTCTAAAATCATGAGCTAACTAAATCTTTCCTCCCTTAAGTTCTTTCTGTCAGGTATGTAGTCACAGCTAAGACAAAAGTAATCAATACATCATGTTTGCCCCTTAAACATAGTGATTCCTTTAAGCTAATTGATATCAGCTATCGATGACTATTTATTTACATAAAATTTACATAGCTAACTGTGGTTTCACTTCTGTACTGATGAGTGCTTCAGATATGGGTAGGATAACTGAGGGACTGAAGTTTTCTCCCAGGTGCTGAGGATCGGTTTCAGAGTCTCTCCCCTGGACATGCTCTCTACCACTGAGCTACATCTACAACTTTGAATTAAAATTGTTTTATTTAAAATTAACTGTGTTACAAGGCTGTTTGACTTATGGTGGTCAATAAACAAAAAGAAAGAGGAAGGGGCTGGGATCCTCATTTCCCCTAAGGGCATGCCCCCAATAGCCTAATTTCCTATCACCAGGCCCTCTCTACTGAATGTCCCCACCATGGACTGGGGACCAAGTCTTTAACACATGGGTCTTTTAGGGCCACTCCAGATCCACACTAAAGCATTAACTTCAAATTGCTGTAGTCCCAGGTGGCTAGTTGCTCCTGGGCTAGACAGTGATTGCAGTGCAGTCCAAGTGTAATAGTAGCTAAAACTTAATGCAGCGCCTGCTAAGAGTCTGTTTATGTAGTCCTCATCAACCCTATGAAGTTTATGCTGTAACCTCCTATTTATTGATGAAAAAAATGAAGTCCAGAAAATTAAATGAGCTATGTAAAGTCACATACATAGTAAGTGGCAGAGCTATATTATATGCAGAAGTCTGGTGTCAAAGTTGTGCTAACAACAAACTTATTTAAAACAAGTCCTTGCCATGTGTGGTTTTGGTATGTACAAATTCAGTGACCACAGTTCAATTAAGTAACATCCACCCCGCAGAGCATGGGTCAGATTTCAGTGTATTCACCATAACTGAGTAAAGCATAAACTTGGAGCTCACTGCATAAAATAACAACACAAGATGATTGGGGACTGACTGCTTTTTTTTTTTTCAGATCTATTGGCGTGTGGTCACTGTGCCTCTGTTACCATTTCACACATAGACAGGGTATGAGTTGTGCAGCCTCTTTGTCTCCCATTGATCAACCCACATGATCTATAAAGATGAAAATGCATCAAAACCCAGAAAGAAACAGGAGGTGAAATTCAAACCTAGCATAGATGGAACAAGAAATAGTGACAGTAGATGGGGGCCTGCTGCTGTCATGACTAGATATGGTGGAAGATATGTTGGTGAAGAAAAGGAGATGGCCTAAAGGAAGTGACATGTAAGGCATCCTCAGAGACCTTCATATGATTGAAAGGGCAAAAGAAAATGTTGGAAGCTGATTCGCACTTAGAAAGAATATCATAATTTGTCAAAGCATAGGAAAGATGTTTGATACATACTGTAAATTTTAAGACAAAACAAAGCAGGAATTCTTGGTAAATTCTGAAGAGAAATAAAACTTTAATTTTCAGTGTTTCTAATATTTTAAGTTGTAGTGTACTAAATAATTGGTTTTACTATTTTAAAAAATTTTAAAGTTTACTATTTTAAAAATTTTCCTATTTATTTATAACAAATGGTGAGTTTTTATGTTTCCACAAAAGTTTTTAGATATCCTTAACTCCTTAATTCCTCCTAACAAATTCACCATCAGTCAAAATGCATTTGTTATACCTACCCTGCCCAGCATTCTAGCTTAGCAACACAGTACACTGCAGCGTCACTTGTGTACCTGCATGATGGTGGGGTTACAGGTCGCTGCAGCTTCCTGCTACTGTTAAGCATCTTGAGAGAGGCCTGGATCTCCTCTGAGTAGCCTGGGAAAAGATCCATATTTAAAATTTGAAGTATGGTTTCTACAAATTGCATATCACTTTTGTATCACGGTAAAATGGAAAACTCATAAAGGGAAGCCCGTTGTAAGTTAGGGACTACCTGCAATTTTCGCATTGATTATTAATATCTCCTGGCTTGGGTTTCAGTTTGTAGTCATTGTCATGGTCTCCCAACTGTGCCTAACTAGGTCTTTCAGTACTGTACTGTGCTGCTTCTCTGGATAGAATGAATACTAGTTATTGATTCACAGGTTGATTTTTAGTCCTTTCTCTGTAAGTATTTATTGAACATGTTTGTATGTATCCCAGGATATAAAGATAAAACTTTTGGTTTACTTCTAAGAGTTTATAACTTCTTGGAAAATGCAGAGACAAAACAAGTGATTATGGTGTGATACGAACTCTGTGGTAATACATTTTCTTCTGTGATAATACTGGGGCTATATCTGGGGCACACAAGGGGTACATATTGAAAAGGGAGGGTCTGGGGGTGTTGCTCAATAGTAAGTGGTTACTGAGTAAAAATGAGGCTCTGGATTCCAAACCCAGCACTGCCAAAATGAAAAAACAAACAACCCCCACCCTGCCCCAAGAAAAAAAAAGTAGAATGGAGAGAATATCAAGATGGTCATGGTGTGTTATAAGGAGCACAGAAAGTAACCAGAAAAGCAGAGATTGGTAGATGGGTTTTTGCAGCTGAGGTGTGTGTCCTTGTAGTCTGAGGGAGAAGGCAGTGACCTCAGAGAGTAGATGGGAGGCACTGCAGGAAGCAGAATCTACAGTGGGCAGCATGTCAAGGCTGTGAGGGAGACAGGGCACAGGGCCTGTTTTTGACAAGATTTCCATGCCTTATTGTGGAACTTTTCTTCCTGAAGACTAATGTCCAGCAGTGAAAGAATTTAGTAGTGCAGGACTTTGCCATCTATGTGGAGAGTATGTAAGAAAGAGCTCAGAAGAGGCAGGTGACAGAGAGGATAGCAGTAATGTAAAGGTGCTGTGGTGAGGACTCCTAGCCAAAACAGGCAGGGGAGAAATGTTAAGGGGATGATAATGGCAGTATTTGGTCATTGGTTGGATGTCCTAGATTTCTGGTCTAAAATGGAGGAAGGAGGAGCAGGTTTAAAATATGAGGAGAAGAATAGAGAGGGAAAAAGTTCCATTCAGATTGTAACATAATCTGAGATTCCTGAGGGTTATAGCCGTAAGTATCTTTCTGGCTCTACTACTTCCTCATTGTGTCACATTGGGCAAGTAGAATAACCTCTGTGTGTCAGTTGCTTTCACTCTGAAATGAGGATAAAAATAGTGCCTAAGAGGGACATAAGCAAGGGTAAAGGAATTCCTAAATGTTTTAGAATAACACCTAGCATACAGCCAGTATTCATTATATTAGTTGGCATTTCTATACACTTTAAGTGAAAATGTTTTTAAAGATTAGTCTTAAGCTCATAGAGATCTTGAGATACAGATTTGGGAATCAACAGCACAGAGATTGTACTTGAAATAACAAAATCAAGTGATTTAATTTAAGGACTGTGTATAAAATTAATAAGATCGAGGATTTAAAGTACTAAGTATCAGTACGAGTCAAGTCTATGAAAAAGGATCTGACCTCTACCAAATGACTGATTGGTAAATATCTAACATTCAAAAAGAAAAAAAAAAAAAGAAAATGAACCCTAATTTTCACGTTTCCCAAACTTGATTTGAAAAAGAAGTTGGCTCTTGAGAGCAAAGGCACCAACTTCAGTTCTCATCCCCAAGGTTCTAGCTCTGCGTACTTTATGTAGAGCTGTAGGATTCCACTGTCAGGCGTGGTATTGTAAAAAAGCATTAAATACTGTTTATGCAATAGCATAGCAGCCTAGAATCTTAATAATTTCCTAGAATCTTAAAATTGAGGCACACACAGCAAGTTGTTAGGTTTCCTTCTCTCTCTGTTTTTTCCTTTACTACTAGATACTGAACTCAGGGCCTTGTACATGCTGAATAAGCATTCTACCACTTGAACCACACGTCCAGCCCTTTCATTTTATTTTGTTGTTGAGACAGGCTCTCGCTAACTTTGCCCAGGCTGGTCTGGAACTCTTGATCCTCAGGCTTTTACCTTCCAGCCCCAAGTGGCCGACAATAGGGGTGTATTCCCCCATGCCTGGCTTATTAGGTCTCTTTCAGGTCCTGATTTTGCTGAGTGGGTATGCATTTTAGAGTTACATTAATCTTCCAGGGACCCTAATGTTTTATTTTCTGATCGCATGCAGCTTTCCTCTTCCTGGATAAACTATGTTGTGGCGGGGGTACTCCCTCTTCTGTCCCTGGCCCTGCAGTTCCCAGATGCACAGGATGCAGAAAAAAATCACTTCTGTGATCCACTGTCTCACATGTCAGTACCAAGAAAGGAACCAATGCTGTCACTTTGAAACAAGATAGCATAGTGTCCACTTTAAATAAATATGCCACAAATTGGAAGACACCATCAGGACTAGATATTCTAGATGACATAAGTTCCTGGGACAATTAAAGGTTTTCTGTGTTAAGGACAGATCAGTGAGCAGGTCTGATTGTGGTGGGTTAGCATGTAGTGTGAAAGTAACTTTTCTTCCTGTGCTACGCTGGGGGACATTTTACTATTGTATGGGCCCAACCACCATGGTGGTAATTGGATGGCAGCTGGTGGCAGCAGTGTTGCTATGAGTAAGTTCCCAGGGCCCATGTATAACTAAGACAGTGATAGTCACTGTCTACATTAAGTGGTGTGGAGGCCGTTTAGGCTGTTCCCTGGTGAGAGGAAGGACTGTGTTTCAGGTCTAGAGTCAAGATTTGTTCTGCAGCTTATAAGGCTAACGGTTCTCAAGATCATTGAATTCAGTTTGATTTGTTCTGTGGTCATATGCTGGATGTCAGACCCCTGCCAGCAGCCTGAAAATTGAGTATTCTTGGTGTGTGAAAGTGGCATGAGATATGTGTGGACTAGTGCAGGTGGGGACTTTTGTTGGGTGAATTTGTGATGCTCTTTGATGGTCTTATCTGTGCTATCAGCCCCTTGTGGGAAGTGTCCTTTCCCTGTAGCAGTTTTGTTTCCTTATTCATAGCAAAAGATACAGTGCAGCTTGTGAGCTGTGGGTGATTTTTATCCGCTGTGCAAATCCTGGTTTCACTGCTCTCATGTGTTTTATTAAGTGGTGTATCAACTAGTTATCAGAGTTATGAACTACAATTTCATTGTGAATGCAACAAAATTCACAAGAGAATAATAACTTATTGACTGATGTTATTTACATAATTTCTCAGTATTGCATAAATTAAAATTCTACATATATAAAACATATTTCTGTATAATTTGTTATAATTTTATAGTTTGCAATTTTGCCTATAAATTATTCTCTATAAAAGGCTTATGTTTTGCTTAACTGTGAGTGGAGTTTCTTCCTATAATTGTTTTCATACATTTTAGAATAGGTAAAATTATTAGCTGATAATGTTTTATTACTTTGGAAACAAGATGAGAAAAAATGAATTTTGAATTCATACTACTTGCTCTGAATTCTTTCATTGCAAAACAAAACAAAATAGAAAGATGATTTAACACCCAAACATGGCATATAAGTGATCAACCTTTTAAACAGATTCGGTTTCATTTACATCTTTTCATTTATGAAGCCTCAACTCTTGAAGTTTATATTTTTTAAATGATAAATACTTTAAAATAATTTTCCTTGGAGAGAGGAAGCTTTGACTATACTCAGATTTCAAATATTCACTTAGCCTCCATTACATGGTGTGGTGGCAAGAGGAATATATTTTCTTTATCTTTTTATAGAAATGTAGTGTTCTACATTAAGTAGCATATGGTGAGAATAGCTATCTTGACCAAACAAAGTTTTTATATCAGGCCTTTAAAATTTCAACAGAATTTAAACATTATTTAGATAAAACAATCATGTTACAAAGACGACTTTTAACACGATCAGGCCACCCACAGTGTGGACCAGCGGATGTGGCATGCAAGCAAGCCACCCAGGGAGACTGAGGTAATTTTTTCATCTTTGCTTAAAGTATAGTCACTAGACCAGATAATGTAGAAACTTTTTACAAGCAGCGATCAAACAGCCACAAACAGTTTATTCTTTCTCTCCCCTTTCCTTGTAGCTAATTAAAAATAATTCCCAAGTTGCAAAATTTAAACTATTTTTCTACATAGCATATTTTGCTTTAGATAAAGCAGCTCTTTCATTACAGTGATCCATATAATTTGAAGTCTTTGAGAAAACATTTATGAAATACCCTTTTCATGTATAATTTTATAAAAATTTGCAGATTTGAGAAATATGGTGCTGTGTTAAAGTTTATCATTTTAAATTGTTTTTGTAATTTGCTGTGCCTTCTGTGTACAGTGATATTTCTATGAAGGAATAGGATTAATTTTAAAATATGTCTTTTGAACAACTTTTCTGAAAACTGGTTTTCTTATTTTGTTTACTACCCATCTATAGATATTGAATCTGTTTAACTTAACTAGTGTACATGTGTATTACCCCCTTATTGTCTGAAGTAATGAAATAACCAAGGGCTCATAATTGCTATAAAATTTAGGATACTACCTAAAATTTACATAGGTTCATGTTGGAGAATTTATTTGGGCATGGTAAGTATGTTGTTTTAAATTGGATACTGTTCCTAACATATGAAAAGACTTAGCAGGCAAAATGGAAATTTTACTTTAGCAGACTTTTATAGATCTCCAATATAGCTAAATTGAAAAAAAAAAAAAAAACTAGTGTATTGAATTTTAATGTAAGACCATAACAGCAGTCTGATAGTTTATTTCTTGTTCTCAATTACACATTTAAAATCAGCTTTTTCTAAGTTTCTTTTTCTCCTTTTAAAATAGGAGCAAGTAATACTGCTGACGCATTGTTTCAAGAAGTGTTAGGTAGAAAGGACAAGGCAGATTCCACTAGAAATGCACTCAACGTACTTCAGCGATTTAAGTTTCTCTTCAACCTTCCTCTAAATATTGAAAGGAATATTCAAAAGGTAGAGTACATATTTACATACATACAGTGATAGGTGTCATAAATTTTAAAGATTTGTTAAGATGTTTTCTATCCTAAGCAAATACTTTCCTTGTGCTTTACTGACAGTCTCTGAAATGTTTCTTATTTTAAAGGGTGATTATGATGTGGTTATTAATGATTATGAAAAGGCCAAGTCACTCTTTGGGAAAACGGAGGTGCAAGTTTTCAAGAAATGTAAGATTTGTTTATTACTTTTAGATCTTCTATTTTCCTTTTACAGGAAGCATGTCAAATGTATTCTGAAAGAAATGTTATGTGCACTTTGGATGTTTTTTTATATGACCCTCTCTTTAAAATGTAAAACAATGACTTTAAAAGTAACATTGTGGGTCTTCTTACTGAGGTGTAGTAAAAATTAGCAACCTTGACTGTAGGTTAATCTTGGACATTCTTTGCTGTTTGTTAACCACGATGTTATTAAAAGAAATCTTTCTTACCATAAAGAAGTAATGTCAGTCTTTTATGGACATGGGAACTTGCGTTGCAATCTTCCCTTTTCAGAAAGATCAATATATTTGTGGATTCAACCTTACTTTAAAGCAAATCCAATACCTTTTAAAATTAATTCTAATACAGGAGTTACAGAAAATATAAAAAGTTTAAAATGCCTCGTAGCTAAAACCTTATCAAGTAGGAAAAAAGTCACAGGGCTTTTTAAATTAAAAAATGAACTCCATAAGGAAGCAGACAACGTAATTTACTTCTTTACCGTGGTGAAATTTACATGCAGTGAAATGCAAAGACCTTCCATGTTACAGGTCAGTGAATTCTGACAAATGCACACCCTGTACATACTTGAGATGATCTGTTTTGATCAATTCACAAAGGTTCCTTGTTGCCTCTTCTCAGCTAAAAAAACAACCACTATCCTGCTTTCTAAAATTTGATTTTAAATTTCAATTCTGTAAATCTTACACCCCACCCCCCTAATAGATTATGCTGAAGTAGAGACACGAATTGAAGCTTTACGAGAACTGCTTCTGGATAAATTGCTTGAGACTCCATCGACCTTGCACGACCAAAAACGTTATATAAGGTACAGTTTCTACAAGAATTTAATGAACTGTATATATGTGTGTGGTATTGGGTTTATCCTGTAACTCTTAAAGCTAATTTGAGGGAAATTAGGAGACTGATGAATTGGTGAAAGGGAAGACAAATAGCAGAAATTTAGGGGTATCTAGTATAGGACATCAAAATCCTTCTGAATTGGGACTAGTTATAGATTTCTTTTTAAAGGCAAGAAAACCTGCCATTTTGGCCGAAGGAAAAGCAACATCATTGCTCAGTCACCTCTTCTTCCCACTGCCCAGTGGGCCAGCTAACCTTATGGGGAGGTGAACACTCTGTGAGGGCCATGGGCCATGAGGTAGGGGTTCCTGTGTGGACAAAAGGCAGAGTACTGTTCCACAATGGGAGGGAATTTCATGTATGGGGAAAATTCTGCAATGTTTTTTCCTTGAATATTCAATTTACAAGCCTATATTGACCAGTAAAAGAGAAATAAAGTTACTAAGTGGGAATATTTTTTTAAATTAGCAGTAATATTAAGGGATGTACATCACAGGGTATGAATTGAATGTCTTGGAAGGAAGCAGCATCTCACAGTAGGGGTAGGTCTTCACTTCAGTTTCTTTGCCTGTAGAATGGGCATGACAACACAGCCCAATGCAAAGATAGGAATGCATTTAAGGACTTCACACAGAACCTGGCTCATAATCAGTAGTCAATCAATTTTTTATATATGGAGTTTATACCAGGGTTTGGAGACAAAACCTAAATCATAAGCTTTTTGTATCTATTAAAAGTATTAACTTTATTTTCAGCCGTTATTTTCCACATTTAATGACTTCCCTTTAATTAGGGAAGTTTATTGCATATTCAGTAATAAAATGATAGTTCACCATAGATATTTGCATTTGGCTATGGTCACCAAGTGACCTTTGGAAATGGGCTGCAGGCACGGAAGAGGGTATGGCCTGAAAGCTGCCATGTGTATAGTTGTAGAACAGAGGGCTCACAACTCAGACCTTGTCCTGGTGAAGGAACCACTGGAGCAGGAGTCACTGTCCCTGGCAGTACGCTGATGCTGCCCAGGAGGAAGGTGGGCAGGGGTTTTGGCAGTGGTACCAGAGAGCAGTGCAGCTGATTGTTGTGCTGCTGCAGAACACAGGCTGTGTGCCCAGCCTGGGCTGGGTGATTCTGTTTCCTCTCTAGTGATGGGGCACTTGCACTGTGTTCTTTACACAGGCCAAAAAACCAAAGCTTGCCTGGGAAGAACCAAAGCTTGTCTGGTTTCAAAGCCTACCCTTGCTTTTCTTTGGCTGCCTCCATAATGAAAGGATGTACCTGGGGACTTTCCTGACTTACAGAATTACAGAAGTTTAAAGCACAAACAAACTCCACAGTAGTTACACCACTGCTTTATTTTCCACATATAAAGGAGCAGAGTTCCAGGAGGGTGGAGTGTCTGGTGCAGAACCATGCTGGCAAGCAGCAGGTGTCTCTATCTCTGCTCTCTGTATTCCATTCCTCTGCCTCACTGGTTGCACTTTAGTGATTTACTTACTTGCTCATTCATTATATTAAATTTGCCTACATCAGTACTTGCAATTTTGCTGGGTGTAAAGTTCTTTCTGAGTGGAACATCACCTGTATGAATAACAAATGTGCAATATGTATGTCTAAGTTATTTCATTGGGTAACAAGAGATGATGGTGTCAAAAGAGATGCCTTTAAATGGCCTGTTTCACAGCTTTTTGTCCTGCAGTTTTAAAAGGAAAACAACAATGTCAATAATAGCTTACTTATTTTTTAATCATTACTTTATTTCTGATGCTTTGAGAAGAGACTGAAATTCAAATACCCTCTAAAAATTACATAGTTAGCCTTTAATGAGCAGAAAAACAAGAACAGAACCACGTCAAGTATTTGTTATACGAAAAATCTATGGTGATTAGGTCCGAGGTGGGGATGGAGATAACTTTATCATCAATGGAAGTACAGCCATTTTTGTGTCTTTTGAGATTCACGCTGCGCACTGTATGGCTGAAGATCAGATTCCTCGTGCGTTGCCCGACTCACATGTATTATTTTACCCGACTATAGAGTTCCTCCTTGCTCTAGTCCTGGTGTTGGTAAGGAACACTGTAGCTTTTTCAAGATGCAGGGCTCCACTTAATCCTCCTACAACAATGGGGTTTTGTTCCTGGAAATTGGTAAAAATCATTCAGAGTATGACTGAAAACTCCAATTCTTAAATTCTAAAACAGTGAGCCTATGTCCATCATAATTAACATTCTTTACCTCATTTTTTTCCTAAGTCTTTTAAAAAAGTGTTCTCTAGTATCCTGTTTTAAAAGAAAGCAATATCATGTGTTACATTCTAAACAGAAATTTATGTAATGAAACTACTAATTTTTTAGGCTTCATTCTAAAAGTAAAGAAGTTTATTGGAAGAGCCTAGAACAACAAGCTGTTGTTCTGTAGAACTGACACATTCTCTAGAATTTCTGAGAACTTTACCTTTTATGAAATGCTTCCAAACTCCTTTAATTTAACACCCAGAAATAAGACAATAGGGAGGTTATTATTAAATTTTTCAAGGACATAGTTAATAATGTATTAGAGAGACTCGTAATTTGAAAGAATCAAGCTTATTGATTTCTCTTGCCCAAAGCACCCTCATAACAACCAGCTACACTCCTATATTTAAATATCAAATATTCTCTAAAAGATTATTCCTATATTTTGCTACTAACACCAAATCTGAGGGTTATGTGAGTGAAAGTGTTAGGGGAGAGATTTGCTGACGTATTTGGAGATAAAGCAGGCGTATTTAGGAAGATTGTTGAAACAAATTAGCACCAGCAAGAAAGAATAGAAAAGCACATATTCTTTGGGAAGGAAAGCCAGCAGGTACTATTTGCTGTATTTATGTTCCAGATATAGAAGAAGAAAGCCTGGTGTGAGAGGAAGAGGTAAATGGATTTTAAAACTTTGGAGTGTATTCCTCATACCAGGCCAAATATACTGTGTTAGACTGGTCTTCTGTTAGGATGGTAGTCTCAGAAATGAGGAGTCTTAGATGATTTCTTAACATGAGTGAAATCCTTCCTTCTAAGTGACTTGTTTTTTCCTCATTGCACAGACACTGCCTGCTTGTAACCTGTGACAGTCAGGGAGAAGGAGAAAGGCAGGCAGGCATGCCATGCAGAGGGAGCCATGCTGTTCAGTGGCCCTTCTGCAGGTGATCAGGGTCCTACCATCCTCAGAAACAGGGCCTTCCTATTAGTTTGTGGAGTTCAGGGTCAGTGCAGATCGCTGCGTCTCAAGATTTTATTTGCTGCTAACTTATTATAAAAATGGATTTGTTCTTCTCTAATTAACTGTCAATTGAGATGTCTGAGTAATGACTACCCACTACTGAAGAAATGTGGGAGGGAGCATCAGGCATGCCCCTGAGTAATTAAGATTTGGCTAAGGTCACAGCTTGCAACCATTAATAAACATTTACCATCGACCACAGATTTTAACCTCAAGACGAAAGAGTTTATGGTTACGAATAACTTTAAGACAATAAATTCAGGAGTTATAAAGGAGAATGATGGAGGGGTGAATTTAACTAAGATATATTGTAAGCACTTTTGTAAATGTCACAATGTACCCCCAGTACAACAATAATGTCACAATAAAAAAATTTTAAAAAGACAATGAATTCATTTGAATATGCTTTTGGAGTTGACTTAATTGAATTTAAGTTGTTACATGTACTTACTTTATGAGGGCCAAGGGCCAAATCTTTAATATTTGGCAGAAAAATTTCAACTGAAATATGTTTAAATTATCTATATGAGTTTGGGCATTTTATGTACAAAGAAGATTTTAAAGATTTTATGAATGATTTAAAAGCTAAGAAAATATCCATTTATACTATATCTTCTAGAGAAATATGTTCTCAATCACAAATTAGCTTAGACTTTAAGTGCACTCCATCAAATCTCTTCATGTTGAGAGCACTTCAGCTGCTGGGTATTTAGCTTGTTGCAGAGAACAATGTCACACTGCCATCTAGTGGCCCAGTTTCATACCAGAAAGGAATTAAAAAAAACAAAGCAAAAAACCCTTCTGACTTCTGACTATGTGGAAATACTGAGAACTAGGTAAAGATATAAATAGTATCACCAAATCAGTAGGATCATTTTGTCTTTGTGAAGTTGTCCTTGTCTTTTTAGTTGTCTCTTATGCAAAAATCTAGATTTGCAAAACTACAGTTTTTTTGTTTACTATCGTTAAGAAAAGAGATTTGAATATATTTCTTTAGAACTAAGCATTAAAGACTAATATTGGCAAGTGCTTTGCTAATTGATAAAATTTTAGTCCTTTTTTGAAAAATGGTAGGGATTTTAACAAATGCTAGCTTTTCCTTTTGCTCTCATTTGTAACAGAAGAGGTCTTGGACTTGCTTTTTCAGGTATCTGTCTGACCTTCATGCACCTGGTGACCCTGCTTGGCAGTGTATTGGAGCCCAGCACAAGTGGATCCTTCAGCTCATGCACAGTTGCAAAGAAGGCTATGTGAAGGACCTGAAAGGCAAGGATTTCTGTTCTGATTTGTATTCCACCTTTTCTTGTCACTTTAATACACTTTGGGAATGCTCCCGATTTTCTTGGTATCTGTACCTGTCTTCTTTGTTCTTTTTGGTCCCTGCCCCACTCTAAAGAATATTATATCTAAGAGTAGGTGACAGAGAGAAGGGAGATAACTCTTTTGATGTGTCTATTTTTATGGGTGACTAGCTAGCATTGTTGACAAAGGTTTATCTTAAGGATTGGTTACATTTCATAGGAGCAGCATGATGCTAGGCATTATATTAGGACTTGGTAAACGTTGGTCCCAGTCATTGTTTGTCTTTTCCAGGCAAGCACTAAGTGTTAGACAGACAGTGATAACTAAAACAGACTCAGGCGCGGCCTCATGGAGTTACTGTCAGAGGAAGGGAAAACTGTTAAATATGTGACTAGCCAAATAAAAAGTTGAGACAAGTGATAAAAGAGAGTAACAGTATTCTGAAGGGGAGTAGCTGAGGAAAATGTTTTGATGGCTGGTTTGGGAAACAGTCTCAGGAAGGCTCCATAGTAGCTGAGAACCAGAAGTAGTTTACCAGGGAGACTCCAGCCTAGGAAAGGGCACCACCTGTGGAAAGACCCTGAGAAAAAAATTAAAACTATATTTGCATGCAGGTTTACTGACTTTTATAATCCTGTCATTCAACAAATACTGAATGTTTTGAATGCCTACTGTACTCTAAACACTGTTAGTGTTTAGCACAATACTCAAGAGCCTCACTCCATGCCAGCTCACAGTATAGTGCAGGAGAAGGCAGGTACAGTGTGCCACTTTCTAAGACTGGAGAAGTTCTCAGTGTCATGGTGGCACTTAGGAACAGAATCTGACAGGGTTTTGCGATCAGGGAAGTATTCCAATATCCGAAGGAAGCGGCACCTGGTTTGAGATTTGAAGGATGTCTGTGTTGACCAGTTGAAAGAGAGGAGAAAAGATGCCATTCCAGGAGTACAGGGCTTCCTGCCAGAGAAGGCTGCCAGTTGTGAGTCTGGAATGCCTCTGAGAATGTGATGGTTGAGGGAGTTGAGGCTATAGTTAGGATCCTCCAGATAACAGATGTCATCAGTAACTGTTTTGAGGGGTTCAGACCTCATCCAGAGGGCAGTGATGTCCCGTCCTGCAGGACACATCAGCGTGGGTAGCGAACCTAGAAGGGGAAGAATGAAGGGACAAGAGACACGAAGGAGACAGCAAGACAGGAGTTCTGATCAAGCTGCAAAATTTTATTGTTCACACAGGGGTATTTATGTGCTGCGGGAGTGAGGGGTACGACGAGGTGCAGGCTGGTTGGCTGGTTCTACTATAGGACTTCTGATAGGGTGCACGTTCGCGCCGGCGGCAAGGTAAACTCCCGGAAGGGAAGCAGGGACGGCGCCATCTTGTGCTGGAGGTGGAGAAGTTGGGACAAACAACCGTGGGCAAGGTCAAGACAGAATGGCTCACAAAGGGAGCCTTGTCTCCGACATTTCCCCCTTATTCTTATACAAACATGACCAGAATATGTCGGCTTATTGAGAGGGGATGACAGAGGCCCAGTTCCTCAGGGTGGAGATCATTTTGCTTTGTAAGCAAGCGTCCTTGCTAAGTTCTCAAGAGAATCTCCTCGGCATGTTTTTTGAGGAGGCGGATTTTTTAGGAGCATGCCAACCGCCATGCACCAGGGCATGTCATACAGAGGTCTTGGGTCTGGGGATCCTAGGATCCACCCTCCTGCAGTCTTACCTGCACCCTCGTTTAGAAAAGCCTTTATGATCACTATCCCTGGGTGCTGCCTCCCCCAAGCAGAGGGGCCCAGTGGAGGAGGGCCCAATGGGTGATGAGTGGTCAAGAATGTTATATAAGAAGAGGGGGTGGCAGAGAGAAAATTTGGAAACCCAGATGGAGCATTTAGCGAGTTCTTATTGAAAGGAGGGTCTCAGGAGCACGGTCTTCCATATCCAGATGATGATAATGGACCTGTATAGGCTTAGAGGCTAAGGTGTTAATTTGTTCTTTAATGAATTGTATCAGCCTGTTTATAATGCAGGGCCCTATGATCACAATTAAAAGTAGACCTAGCAAGGGGCCTAATAGTGGAAGAAGGTAGGGTAGAATTCCATTAAGTCCAGTCCAGAGGGGGTTTTCAAATAGCTTCCTTCGTCTCTTTTCTAAATCTTCTTGAAGCTGTTTAATTTTGGTGCGTACTATGCCTGATTTATTGGCATAAAAGCAGCATCTTTCCCCTAAGGCCAAGCAGATACCTCCCTGGTTGGCTGTTAGCAGGTCTAAGCCTCGCCTGTTCTGAAGGACTACTTCTGCCAGGGAGTCTATTTGGTCCTGTAAATCCTTAATGGTTCCAGATAGAGTTTGTACATCATTTATAAGTTGTTGAGATAGGCGACGGTAAGAGTGTATAGCCGTGCCTAAGCCAGCTGTACCTGTGCCTATAGCTGCTATTATTCCAAGGCTGGCAAGGAGCGGCAAGGCTTGTATTGCCCGTTTATGTCTTTTAATTAAGGTGTCTAAGCTAGGAATGGGCAAAGGTTCATCTCCTGAAATAACAGTAATGTCTGGGAGTAATAAGGCAACAACACAGCCACCAGTCCAATTTGCTGGAAGCCTGGGGAAGGCTGAGTTTCCTCCACACAAAAAAACTGTACCGTTGGGGGGACAAAGAACTGGGGTGGGTGAGGAATAATTTAGAACTGATGAGCAATTTCCAAAAGAACTAACCCCAACGTCAATATCATAAGAATTATTTTGCATCCTGCCTTGAAGGCATACTGTAGGTGCATCCATAGGCTGTACTTTAAAGGGAAGTCCAGATTGACAGGTATCCTGATTATTTATGGTGGAGTTGACAGGTATTGCCATGGGCATTACTGCTCCTGTGGTCATGCAAAGCCAGCAATCCTTAGTAAGGGTGGGGTTGGAAGTGTTAAGCAAGGAGAAGGTACTTCCCAAAATATCTAATGTATTGGGATCTAAATCTGGAATCTGAGATTTAGGCAACATTAAGGGGTGATATGTGAGTTCGGGGATTTGGGGTTTTAAAAGCTCAATCACTTGAAGATGTTTGACAGCATCCGTGGGTCCTCCACCGTCAGAGACCCCTGTAGGGGCCTTAAGGGGCCAGCAGGAGGGTTTGCCAGCGCTGCCCTCACATCCAGCCAATTTGCCGGAGAGGTGAACGGTATATTGGGTTTGGCCGAGAAAGCCGGGTATCTGCACGACAGAGTCGGCGCTACCTCCCCCTATGACCCCTTGTTCAGAGCCAGCAATAAGAATGGCCTCAAAAAACTGTTGTCCGTTTTTGCCGTGGCAGAGAGAGGCTTGGGCATAGCAAGAGCTATGCACTGCCGAAGTGTGGTGACAGGTAGCTGAACAATTTTTAATTTCTTTTGAAGCGGTGGAGACTTTTGGTTTATTAACACATACCCAAGAAGGCTGCCAAAATCCCCCAATGTATGAGTTTTGCTCTATACGCTGATAAGCCACCTTAGTTATGCAATCCACGGTCAGGGCATAGCTGGTGGGGGCTATGGACAAGTGTCCTCCCCTGCATTCACAGGGGGCACCAAAAAGCTCTTGAGCGGCTAAGCCAGGGTCCCGAAATCCTCCATCAGCAAACCTGTTTAGCAGGAGTGTCGCAAGTAGAATCTTCATCCAGCGTGTGAACAGCATCTGTAAGAGAAGATAATGCGTCCTCAGGGAGAGGGTCTTTCTCCCTGGGTTTTGTTAAGTCATTAACCTGTTTTATTAGGCGTTCTGGTAACCATCTAGGGGCAGCCTGTTCTTGATCCAAAACACAAGCTGAGCCTCGGCCCCAAATGAGGACAGGATCTGGGCCTTTCCATTTATACGTAAGAGGATCGCGCCACATGACGGGTGGGCGGACAGTGTTAGACGAGGGGTGCCAGTGTCTGTCCGCGGCCGAGTGGCCGTCGCTGTCTAGGGTGAGAAAGTTGAGGGTAAATAATGTATGGTTTAGGCAATCTCTGGGAGTGGTAAAGGTAAGGGTAGAGGCTTTAAGATGGGTCAGCCAAGTTTTCAGAGTGAGGTGGGCACGTTCTACGATGCCCTGACCCTGGGGATTATAAGGAATCCCAGTAGTATGGGAAATTTGTAGAGTAGAACAGAACTGTTTAAACTTAGAACTGGTATATGCAGGGCCATTATCTGTCTTAATGTGTGTAGGTTTACCCATAACGGTGAAGGCTGAAACAAGATGAGAAAGGGCATCTTTGGTAGCTTCCCCAGAGTGTGGAGATGCAAAAATAAAGCCACTGAAGGTATCTATAGTAACATGTATATATTTGGTTTTTCCGAATTCGGGAAAATGAGTAACATCCATTTGCCACACCTGGTTGGGTAGTAATCCTCGGGGATTGACTCCCAAATGTTGAATGGGAAGGGAGATAGTGCAGGCAGGGCATGCCTTAACTATCTCTCGTGCCTGTTGTCTGGTAATTTTACAAAACAATCGAAGGCTTTGGGAATTTAGATGGTGAAGAGTGTGTAACTCGGTGGCTCTTTGGATGGAGCCGGCAAAGATTGGAAAGATAGAGCGCGTAGCTGCATCAGATTGGGCGTTTCCCTGTGTAAGGGGACCGGGAAGGTCAGAGTGTGCTCTGATATGGCCTAAGAAAAATGGGTGGCGTCTGGTCTGGATTAGCTGTTGAAGCTGATGAAACAGAAAGGCCGCATTGGAAGAGGCCTTAATGGCGGGTGAAATCTCCAGCAGGGGCACAGAATGAGCAATGTAGGCACTGTCTGTATAAATATTAACAGGTTTATCGAGAAAGGTTATAAAAACTTGTGCTATGGCAAACAGTTCCACAAGCTGTGCTGACTGATAGGCAGTCTCGAAGGTAGTAGGTTGATTACCGACAACAAAGACCGCACAGCCATTACTGGAGCCATCTGTGAAAACAGTGAGGGCCTGAGGAATGGGAGCCTTTTGAGTAATTTTGGGAAAAATAAAGGGATGTAATTGGGCAAAATGTAAAAGGGGGTCACTTGGGAGGTGATTATCAATTGTTCCTAAAAACCCTGATAGAGCAATGCTCCATTCGTCTTCTGTCTGTAATAAAAATTGGGTTTGGTCTTTAGTGTACGGGATTAAGATTTTATCAGGGTCCTTGCCAAAGTGTTGTCGAGAGAGTAAACGACCTTTGACAATAACAGAAGCTACCTGAGCAGGATAAACAGTAATAACCTTGGAGGATGTGGTGGGTAAATGGACCCAGAACAAGGGGCAACCTTTATTTTTAAAATGTGGATCCCTTTGCCAAAAAATTCCTGTAGGTGTGTGGGGAGTATGTAGAATGACCAGGATCAGGGGGAGGTTATAAGAAATTTGTGTAACAAACTGTTGGGTAATGGCTTTTGTGACTTGGTTTAATGCCTGTTGAGCCTCGGGGGTGAGTTTTCGAGGGGAGGTGGGGTGGGAGTCACCTTTTAAAATATCATTAAGGGGTAAGAGTACACAAGTGGGTAATTTTAAATACGGTCTTAGCCATTGAATGTCTCCCATTAATTTTTGAAAATCATTAAGGGTGTGAAGATGATCTACACGTAATTGTATCTTGGGAGTTTGGATTTGGTTGCCTTGGAGTTGAAGGCCCAAATAGGTATAAGGGTCTTGTGTTTGAACCTTATCAGGTGCTATTTGTAATCCCAAGGTAGTGAGGGCTTTATAGAGATCCAGGTAGCAACCATTAAGATTATGAGTATCAGGTGCGGCAATCAACAAATCATCCATGTAATGTAAGATGTAAATTTGTGGCCATCGTTTTCTCACAGGGTCAACTGCCTGTGCGACATATTTTTGACAAAGACTAGAGCTGTTGGCCATACCTTGGGGAAGTACCTTCCATTGAAATCTCTGCATAGGACCCTGAAAATTGATGCGAGGGAGACTAAAGGCAAAATAGTGTCTATCCTCAGGATGTAAAGGGATGGTGAAAAAGCAATCTTTTAAGTCAATAACCATTTTATAATAGTCTTTGGGGATAGCTACTGGTGTAGGAATACCTGGCTGTAGTGCTCCCATGGGGCGCATGACTCTATTGATGGCGCGCAAATCTTGTAAAAGGCGCCATTTGCCTGATTTTTTTTTGATAACAAAAATAGGAGTATTCCATGGTGAGGTTGAGGGCTCTACATGGTCGGCTGCTAGCTGTTCCTGTACTAACATGGAAGCAGCCTTTAATTTTTCTTGGGTAAGGGGCCACTGATCCACCCACACAGGAATTTGAGTTTCCCAAATAATTTTATCTGCATGGGGTACAGGAGGGTCAGGGGCTGACACTAAAAATCCAAATACCCAAGCCCCTGTGTATTGGTTTTTTGTGTGGCTAGTATGGGTTTAGTTATTCCTTGTCTCTGTTTACCAAGGCCCGTGCCTGGGACAAAGTCCATACGGAGCATTTGATGGGTAACTATGGAGTTAGGGCTGGCCAAAATAACTTCCATCTGGCTTAGGATATCTCGGCCCCATAAGTTAACTGGGAGACCAGGGATAACAAAGGGAGTGACAGTTCCTTTGTTGCCTTCCCTATCAGACCAGTGAAGAACCTTAGAACTGACTAGGGGGTTTTTTGATTGTCCTATTCCTTTGAGGTCAGTTAAGGATGGGGTGAGGGGCCAGCCCGGGGGCCAATATTGTTGGGATATAATGGTGGCGTCGGCCCCGGTATCTAAAACTCCTTGAAACTCTTTTCCTTCAATAACTAGGGTAAGGGAGGGCCTTTCCTGAGAGATGGGTTGTACCCAGTAGATATCAGAGGACCCCAAGGAGGCAGTCCCCCGTGGTAGGCTCTGGGCAGTGGAGGTGCCTCCTGAGTGTAGGGGGAGGAGAAGTAATTGTGCGAGCCTTGTTCCTGCTGGAATGGCTGCAACCCCATTAATAGCTGTGGCTAATATTTGTATCTCTCCAGTAAAATCATTATCAACAATGCCAGGGAAGACTTGTATACCCTGTAAGGTGGTGGAGGCTCTTCCAAGAATAAGAGCACACATGTGAGATGGAGGGGGACCCACAACTCCAGTGGGTATTATCTGGGGTCCCTGCATTGAATCTAATATTGTATCGGTGGTGGCACAGAGGTCCAATCCTGCACTGCCTGGGGTGGCTCTTTGGAGGGAAGAGATAGTGGAGAAGGGTTTTGAGGAAGGTTGGGGGCTTGGGAAGGGACAAACCTTATTGCCCCTGGGTTTGTCCTGGGGGATATCGGGGCCAGGGGCTGGCCCCGTGAGGAGTTTTCCAACAAGCGGGGAAAAATAGGTTGTCCAAGAGCATTAGTCTTAGACCTGCATTCATTAGCCCAGTGACGGCCCTTGCTGCAACGAGGGCAGAGTGGTGGGTGGTTTAGCCTCGGTTTGAGCCCCGATCTGGGGGGTTATTGCCTTTGGGCATTTACGTGCAAAATGGCCAGGCTGATTACAATTAAAGCAAGTCTGTGAGCCAGGGTTATGGAGAGCCTTGGTAAAGGCAGCACCTATGGCTAGGCCCATGGCATGGGCCGTACCTACCCCAGCACAAAGTCTAATAAAAGTCAGAAAGTTCTCCTTTAGTCTTATGTGGTCGAAGAACATCCTGACAAGCTGGGTTGGCGTTTTCAAAGGCAAGATGTTTAACAAAGGCACTTTCGCTTTTGCTTGGACCAAGTAAGCGCTCTGCAGCTAAATTGAGCCGGGCAACAAAGTCACTATAAGGCTCATCGGGCCCTTGTCGAATTTTTGCCAAGGAGGTGGTAGCCGAGCCCTTTTGAGGGAGGCGTCTCCAAGCATGTAAGCCAGCTGTTTGAATTTGCGCCAAAAGCCCCACAGGGAGACATGCTTGTCTAGAGTTGGTGTCATATGGCGTGTTACCCACTAATTTGGCATAGGTCCAGGATTTAGAAGAGGTTTTAGTCAGATTTTTTTGAGCAGTTTCCCAACAGTGCTCTTTAAAATCTGCATTCCATAGCAGGAAATCTCCAGCACTGAGAGTAGCTCGGGCTAGAAATTTCCAATCATTTGGAGTAAGCCATTGTGTGCTTTGATTTTCTAATAAAGCCAACGTATAAGGCGCAGTGGGACCATATTGAGCACAAGCCTTTTTAAGTTTTTCGAGAAAGCGTAGACTTAATTTTTTATAGGCATTTTGGGTTTCATCCTGCCTAGAGGTGGGCTCCTCATCCTCTGAACCTTGTTTTTGTCCTGTTTCCTCTTGTTCCTCTCCTGCATTGTAGTGTTCCTCCTCGTCTGAGTCTGAGTCCCTATCATCATTTTCCCTATTCTCCGTATGGGAAAGCTCTGTCTCTGTTTGGCTGCGAGTGACCGGAAAGGCGAGAACAGCCCGATGGTGTGGCTTAGCTTTTATTTTAGACTGTTTTGGGCTGGGACATATAGATTCTGTGTCTAAAGCTAATGAGCGAAGCTCAAGGTCAAGAGACCTTAATTCTTTTAAAAGTTTAATTTGCTCTCGTCTGTGTTGGAGGGACTCGCGTAAGGGGGCTAAGTTAGGTAAGGGAAGCGGAGAGAAAATGTCTGGAGGGGCAGTAGGCCCTTGCAGGGCCGGAGCACAAAAGGCAGGAGGAGTGTATAAAGGGGGGTCCGTCAAGGACGGGTCTTGCTCTGAACGGTAACGGGCAGCTGTTTCCTCAAGGGTAGCCTGTTCTTCAGCAGTTAAGGCATCATCAGGGTTTAGGACTGGGTAGAGGTGGGTAATTTCTTTATCCTTTGGGTCCTGGGGTGGGGCAGGGTTATCAGATTTTGAGTTAGATTGTGAAGAATCTATATCAATAGAAACGGAAGGACACCTGGAAGGAGGGCGGGAAGCCGTCTGCATAGCATTTTGCCCGATTTTAACAAGTCTTAAGGTACCATTATCAAAGGGAGCACTTTTGAGTATTTCATTAATCAAGTTCCAATAAGAAAAGGCGGTCACAGGGACTTTTTAGGGGCCAAAAGATTCATAATAGTCTTTTAAACAGTCTCCGACCCGGAGCCATCTCTTACCATCAATGGTTCCTTCGAGAGGAAACCAAGGACATAAATCTCCTATGTAACAAAAAAATGACCTCAAATCTTTTTTCCTAACACGCGCCCCTCGTGTCTTGAGGGCCTCCTTGAGGCCTGAAAGAAACAAATCATGTGACGACACTGCTTGTCCCATGGTGGGTCACTCACCGTTCGCCGTCCTCACTCTCCTCCTGGATCTGTCTCTCGGTTGCGTTAGCCGAGGCGATCGCGAACTCTGCTTGGCGCCAAGCCTTTCCAGAGGACGGTGTTCTCCCCGCAATCACAGGAATAGCTACAGCCACGTTGGGCGCCAGATGTCCCGTCCTGCAGGACACATCAGCGTGGGTAGCGAACCTAGAAGGGGAAGAATGAAGGGACAAGAGACACGAAGGAGACAGCAAGACAGGAGTTCTGATCAAGCTGCAAAATTTTATTGTTCACACAGGGGTATTTATGTGCTGCGGGAGTGAGGGGTACGACGAGGTGCAGGCTGGTTGGCTGGTTCTACTATAGGACTTCTGATAGGGTGCATGTTCGCGCCGGCGGCAAGGTAAACTCCCGGAAGAGAAGCAGGGACGGCGCCATCTTGTGCTGGAGGTGGAGAAGTTGGGACAAACAACCGTGGGCAAGGTCAAGACAGAATGGCTCACAAAGGGAGCCTTGTCTCCGACACAGTGAGAGATCTACGGAGGGATTTCAGGAAGGGGAAAGATGTGATCTGACTTCTTCTAGAAGATGGTGACTCTGCTTGCATGTGGGCATAAAAGAAGGGCAAGAGCAGAGCTGGGAATCTGGGTAAGAGGCTGGTGGGTAACTTGGGCATCTGACTGTGTGGAGGTGGTAGGAATGCATAGTATGTAGATTCTGCAGCTATTTGGGCAGAATGGGTAGGACCAGGTGCTGGAAGAATGAAGAAAGAATGAAGGGGTCTCTCAGATGGCTGTCTGCCTTTGGTAGCTCACTTGGTCTGATGGCACCCTTGAGTCAGGACACTTAGGGAAGGAAAACAATTCTGTCTTTTGTTTGGATGGGTGGGTTTGGAATTGCCTGCTATGTGAGAAGTGATAGATGCCTAGTAGATATCTGATTTAAAGAGTGAGAGACTTGAGTGATGCATTCCCTTAAGATGGAAAAAGAAGAAACTCAGGGAAAAGTTCTGAGGAGCCCCAATTAAAGGGCTGGTAGAAGAAGGGAAGGTGACAAAGGAGACAATGAAGGGGTGACCCCGGGGGCAGGAGGGCATAAGAAGGGCACAGTGTCAGGAAGTCAGAGGAAGGAATGGTCACTGAGCTTATTAAGATACACTGGAAGAGCACTGCCCTGTTGATGACCTTGGCAGGTGAAGTTCAGTGGCCTGAGCCTGAGTTAGATAGTATAAATTCAGAAACAGTGCTGCTGCTCAAGTCCCAGGAAGGTTGGGAAGTAACAGGAGAATAGTCTTGGTACAAGAGATGGATAGCAGAATGATGGCCATTGTTCATTTGTAGCGCACTTTTGTCATAAATTAACTAAGTTCTTTGCAGTTCTGATTCTGTTGTTTTCTATGTTTGATATTTCAGATAACCCAAGAATCTCTCTGTTAATAGATTTCTTCCTCCTGCCCCTCACACACACACTGGAGATTGAACCCAGGGCCTCACACTTGTTAGTGGGGTACTCTACCATGGAGCTACGCCCTCAGAGCTTTCTAGCCCTCCAAATACCCCTCAATCAATGCCGTGTCAAAATTCCTATTAATGTCATTGGTAATTTTATGTTTGTAACAAGGGAAAATGGCACACATAGTCTTTGGGAATACTTAGAAACAAATTACTGTTGGTTCAACTAGTAATTTTTGAGTCTATTCTGTTCAGTAGACTACCCATCAGAATCTCCAGGGTGTTCTTAATGCCCGTCAATTTCTGGCTTCTGTTCCTCTGTCCCAACTATATAAGTATCTCTGGAGGTAGAGTGCAGGTGAGTCAGGTATGACCAGGGTTGGTTACCAGAGTGCCGGATGCTGTGTTAGGGACTGAATGTTCAGTGGTGCTATTTCACTGAATATTTGGTAGGCTATTGGAGCTTGTGGTCTGGTGGGATAGACATGTAATTTTTGAAAATATGAGTACATGCTTAATTATAATTGTGAAAAAAGCTTGTGAAGTGGTGAGTACAGGATTTGATAAAATCCTATTATAGGAGTACCAAGTCTGGTTGGCGGAAGTACAAGGTTTTCTAGATGATGTGATGCCTCAATTGAACCTCATGACAACTGTCAGCGCTATAGACTGGCCTTGAGAAATACTCCGGACCCCCTATAAGTGCCTCATCTCTTCACCAAAGATGGTGATAAATACAGTGACTGTTCACCAGATGCACATGGGACTGACTCATGGTCTGACAAAGAGTTTTCCTACCTAGGTTTATTAGAAACAACCTGAATACATATGAAAATATTTGAATTTCTAGGATGTGTGTGAGTGTGTGTGTATCTGTGATTTATGAAGAAACAATGTACAGATTTCTTTCTTTTTCTTTTTTTCTTGGCAGCACTGGGGTTTGGACGCAGGGCCTCACGCTTGCTAGGCAGGTGCTCTTATTGCTTGAGCCACTCTGCCAGCAATATGTCTGGATAACATTTTGGGAAAGCAATATACTCCTTTTTTTTTTTTTTTTCCTGGGGTTTTGAATCAGGGGCCTCACACTTGCTAGGCAGGCAGTCTTACTGTTTTGAGCCATTCTGCCAGACCCAGATTGCTTGATATTGGCAGAATCCCTACAGATTTCATGTGTTTTATTGAAATGTCTGGTAACCAATATTCCATCACCAAAGGTCTGAAGTTTTTCTTGAAGATAAGGAGAAAGCTTACTTGCCATGTTGATTTTATGGCTTGCTATATGTATTTGTCTCAAGGTGCTTAAAATTGGTATTTCTGAAAAAAAAAAGTGACAAAAGCTTATGTATAAAGGGAGCTGTTAGTTTTTTCTTACTCTCTGAGCTGCTTGCTATAGAACTTGCTCATACCTTGCAAAATAGTAAAGAGAATATGTATGAAAGAGACTGGTTCATTAGGAGTAAGCTTTACCTAAAGTAACTTCTTTTACTTGAAAGTAAAACATTGTATTTTACAGCTCATTGTATTTTCTCTACAGGTGTCAAGACAATACAATGTAAATATCCTAAATTCATTAGTCAAGAAAAGGTTTTTTTTGGCTGTACTGGGGTTTGAACTCAGGGCCTTGCCTTACTAGACAAGTACTTAAGCCATGCCCCCAGGCTCTTTGCTTTCAGTTTGTATTTAGACAGGGTCTCACATTAGTCAGGTCTAGGTATAGCTGCAGAGTATAATATTCTGTCCTCTACCTCCCAAGTAGCTAGGACCACAGGTGTGTGCCACCGTGCCCAGCCCTCAAAAGTCAAATTTTATAGGTTACATTTTCATTTTTTTTCTTTGATATTCTGAACATGTTTAACTATGTCCTTTTTAAAATCATTAGTAATTACTACTGATATAAATAAAATGTAGATAACCTATTACACAGGAGCTCTTTGGAAGATTCATGCAGTCTTTTGAGCTCAGTTTAGGAGCATTTTTTATTTAATTTTGGAGAATCTTCCTGCCCCCACCCCACACTCCTTAGGTACCAAAATCAGGGCCTTGCAAGTGCTAGGCAAGTACTCTACCACTGACCTGTATCCCCACCTGCCAAAAGTAAAAAGGACAATATAATAGCTTCCTGTGTACTTACCTTAGCTTCAGGTAATAGCTAATCTTATCTTTTCTTTACCTTTTCTGTTTAGTCCTCCTCTTTCATTCTGTACTATTTTGAAGTGGGTCACATCATTTCATTCATAATTAATTCAGCATATAATTTTCAGAGATAAATACTTTGAAAAAATGCCATGAAAACTCCATTGTCTACCCTTGAAATATTGCCGATAATGTCTTAATATTAGACATTCAGTTAACTTTCTAATGTAGTAGAAGCACTTTAATTTTCTCTGCTGTCTTTCCAATTGCCATCACTTTTTAACTGATACTCATGCAAAGGCAAATGATAAATGTAACATAGATGTAGGTAGAATATGTGCTTCCTAGAATGAAATGCCAGTTTGCATTTAGACATTTCATTTAATAGATATCTTTTAATAGATATATTTATGCAGGTAATATATTTGGTGTACATGTATGTATTTGTGAGTATGTTTATAGAAAATATTTGCTTTAATTATAAGTTTCCTGGAAATAAACTCAATTTTTCTTTTATGTACTCTACCACTGTTGTTGATGATAGACTCATAGCAGATGATTTATGATTGCCTTAATTATATACAGGACATGGAAGAAGGTCCCCTAAATATCACTTGGACTTTGTATTGAACATCCTCTCATAATTGTGATGTTTTAGATATGGTAGAAACATGGGAAGTTGTCTAGTTTAAGAAATAACTTCAGATTCATTTTTGTATGTGAGGAAGGTGTCTCAGAAGCCAGGTGACAGATGCTAGCTCTTCATATCCAGAGCAGGGGCAGAACTAGTAGATGTACAGAGTTCCCCCATCTTACCAGCCTGTGCTCCCTCACAACAGGCTATGCAGCACCTCTCTGTTTCATCAGACTTCCAGATGTTTCATCAGACAGGATTTCTGAATGTGATGTCAATGCATTTATCTGTCAGGTTAACCTGTCTGACGTTTGGCAGCTCATAATGAGCTGTACCTTAAACTTTCAAAGCTAGATGAGCAGCTTCTAATTTCTGTTACTTTTGATGCTGTTTTCTGTTCATGGGTGAATTCTATTAAGAAAATTTTGCGTAAACCTAATAATTAGTAACCTCTAAAGTCATATATTAATTATGAGAGTCAATAAATTGATAAGATGAAGGCAAATGAGAAAGTATTCAGTGTCCTAGGAGAGACTCCAGGAAATATTAAGGAATTGCCTGGAAGGTCTCCTGTCTCTTCCCCACCCAACACCCTCCCCTGCACCTCCACCAGGCTGCAAGAACTTACTGGGGCAATGTGGAAAGAGAAGACTTAGCAACTCAGCTGATGCACTTCTGTGGCTTGATCTGACCCCTCTTCTCAGTGGTAGGGTACTTGCTTGCTCATGACATTTGCTGGTTTCCTTCAAATGATTGTAGCTGCCTATGGAAGGTGCCACCATTTGAAAAGGGGTTACTATTCCATCTAGCAGAAATTGCTTAGAAATGGTTTGTCCTCAAAAGACAGTGTTATAAAAGATTTTGTTGTAAAGCTACATTGCCTTTTTTTTGGGTATTCTGAGGAACCTAGTTTCAACATGAAAGCTTGTTGCCTTTTAAATGGATGGAATTGGAGAACATCATTCTGAGTGAGGTTAGCCTGGCTCAAAAAACCAAAAATTGTATGTTCTCCCTCATATGTGGACATTAGATCAAGGGCAAACACATCAAGGGGATTGGACTATGAGCACATGATAAAAGCGAGAGCACACAGGGAGGGGTGAGGATAGGTAAGACACCTAAAAAACTAGCTAGCATTTGTTGCCCTTAATGCAGAGAAACTAAAGCAGATACCTTAAAGCAACTGAGGCCAATAGGAAAAGGGGACCAGGTACTAGACAAAAGGTTAGATCAAAAAGAATTAACCTAGAAGGTAACACCCACGCACAGGAAATCAATGTGAGTCAATGCCCTGTATAGCTATCTTTATCTCAACCAGCAAAACCCCTTGTTCCTTCCTATTATTGCTTATACTCTCTCTACAACAAAATTAGAGATAAGGGCAAAATAGTTTCTGCTGGGTATTGAGGGGGGGAGCGGGAGGGGGTGGAGTGGGTGGTAAGGGAGGGGGTGGGGGCAGGGGGGAGAAATAAACCAAGCCTTGTATGCACATATGAATAATAAAAGAAAAATGAAAAAAAAAAAATAAATCTAAGGAAAGTGTCCTGCATTCCCCCAGCTCCCAAAGTGACCTGAGGCATTTTGACTATCGTTTCGCACCTTGCCTCAATTCTCTCTCCCGATGCAAGAACTGAGGTCTCCACCAGCACTAAACTTTCTGGTGACATTTTTGGTGCTGTGACTGGGATCCCATCTGGCTGGTTCTACCAGAGTTCTCTTCAAAAAAAAAAAAACTACAAAAGAAGCCCGGAAGGCAGGATGGTTTACACTACAAAAGCAGCCAGACAACATAGGATGTTTTATAACCAAAGCCAAAAGGAGACCCTCCTGGCATGGTTTGAACACAACCCTCACCCTAATAAATCTACCAAAGAACAACTGGGCAAGCAACTTGGCATTCCAGCATCTAAAATTAAGAATTGGTTTAAAAGACGAAGATCACTACAGAGAAAAATAGAATTTAAACACTCCTTAGAAAAATGTCAAAACCAGGAGCACAGCCAGTCTCAGTCTCGCACTCAAGAATACTTACCACAAAAAGCCAGACAACACCAGGTGCTCCTCACCAGAACTCAAGGAGAAATCTTTCTTTTTTTTTTTTTAATTTTTTTTTATTTTTCTTTTATTATTCATATGTGCATACAAGGCTTGGTTCATTTCTCCCCCCTGCCCCCACCCCCTCCCTTACCACCCACTCCACCCCCTCCCGCTCCCCCCCCCTCAATACCCAGCAGAAACTATTTTGCCCTTATCTCTAATTTTGTTGTAGAGAGAGTATAAGCAATAATAGGAAGGAACAAGGGTTTTTGCTGGTTGAGATAAGGATAGCTATACAGGGCATTGACTCACATTGATTTCCTGTGCGTGGGTGTTACCTTCTAGGTTAATTCTTTTTGATCTAACCTTTTCTCTAGTTCCTGGTCCCCTTTTCCTATTGGCCTCAGTTGCTTTAAGGTATCTGCTTTAGTTTCTCTGCATTAAGGGCAACAAATGCTAGCTAGTTTTTTAGGTGTCTTACCTATCCTCACCCCTCCCTTGTGTGCTCTCGCTTTTATCATGTGCTCATAGTCCAATCCCCTTGTTGTGTTTGCCCTTGATCTAATGTCCACATATGAGGGAGAACATACGATTTTTGGTCTTTTGGGCCAGGCTAACCTCACTCAGAATGATGTTCTCCAATTCCATCCATTTACCAGCGAATGATAACATTTCGTTCTTCTTCATGGCTGCATAAAATTCCATTGTGTATAGATACCACATTTTCTTAATCCATTCGTCAGTGGTGGGGCATCTTGGCTGTTTCCATAACTTGGCTATTATGAATAGTGCCGCAATAAACATGGATGTGCAGGTGCCTCTGGAGTAACAGTCTTTTGGGTATATCCCCAAGAGTGGTATTGCTGGATCAAATGGTAGATCGATGTCCAGCTTTTTAAGTAGCCTCCAAATTTTTTTCCAGAGTGGTTGTACTAGTCTACATTCCCACCAACAGTGTAAGAGGGTTCCTTTTTCCCCGCATCCTCGCCAACACCTGTTGTTGGTGGTGTTGCTGATGATGGCTATTCTAACAGGGGTGAGGTGGAATCTTAGTGTGGTTTTAATTTGCATTTCCTTTATTGCTAGAGATGGTGAGCATTTTTTCATGTGTTTTCTGGCCATTTGAATTTCTTCTTTTGAGAAAGTTCTGTTTAGTTCACATGCCCATTTCTTTATTGGTTCATTAGTTTTGGGAGAATTTAGTTTTTTAAGTTCCCTATATATTCTGGTTATCAGTCCTTTGTCTGATGTATAGTTGGCAAATATTTTCTCCCACTCTGTGGGTGTTCTCTTCAGTTTAGAGACCATTTCTTTTGATGAACAGAAGCTTTTTAGTTTTATGAGGTCCCATTTATCTATGCTATCTCTTAGTTGCTGTGCTGCTGGGGTTTCATTGAGAAAGTTCTTACCTATACCTACTAACTCCAGAGAATTTCCTACTCTTTCTTGTATCAACTTAAGAGTTTGGGGTCTGATATTAAGATCCTTGATCCATTTTGAGTTAATCTTGGTATAAGGTGATATACATGGATCTGATTTCAGTTTTTTGCAGACTGCTAACCAGTTTTCCCAGCAGTTTTTGTTGAAGAGGCTGCTATTTCTCCATCGTATATTTTTAGCTCCTTTGTCAAAGATAAGTTGCTCATAGTTGTGTGGCTTCATATCTGGATCCTCTATTCTGTTCCACTGGTCTTCATGTCTGTTTTTGTGCCAGTACCATGCTGTTTTTATTGTTATTGCTTTGTAATATAGTTTGAAGTCAGGTATTGTGATACCTCCTGCATTGTTCTTTTGACTGAGTATTGCCTTGGCTATTCGTGGCCTCTTGTGTTTCCATATAAATTTAACAGTAGATTTTTCAATCTCTTTAATGAATGTCATTGGAATTTTGATGGGAATTGCATTAAACATGTAGATTACTTTGGGGAGTATCGACATTTTTACTATGTTGATTCTACCAATCCATGAGCATGGGAGATCTCTCCACTTTCTATAGTCTTCCTCAATCTCTTTCTTCAGAAGTGTATAGTTTTCCTTGTAGAGGTCTTTCACATCTTTTGTTAGGTTTACACCTAGGTATTTGATTTTTTTGAGGCTATTGTAAATGGAATTGTTTTCATACATTCTTTTTCCGTTTGCTCATTGTTAGTGTATAGAAATGCTAATGATTTTTCTATGTTGATTTTATATCCTGCTACCTTGCTATAGCTATTGATGATGTCTAGAAGCTTCTGAGTAGAGTTATTTGGGTCTTTAAGGTATAGGATCATGTCGTCTGCAAATAGGGATATTTTGACAGTTTCTTTACCTATTTGTATTCCTTTTATTCCTTCTTCTTGCCTAATTGCTCTGGCTAGGAATTCCAGTACTATGTTGAATAGGAGTGGAGATAGTGGGCATCCTTGTCTGATACATATGATCATCCAAAACTGAACAAAGAGGAAATTAATCACCTGAATAGACCTATAACACAAAATGAAATTGAAGCAGCAATCAAGAGTCTCCCCAAAAAGAAAAGTCCAGGACCTGATGGATTCTCTGCTGAATTCTATCAGACCTTTAAAGAAGAACTGATACCAACCCTCCTTAAACTGTTCCATGAAATAGAAAGGGAAGGAAAACTGCCAAACACATTTTATGAAGCCAGTATTACACTTATCCCAAAACCAGGCAAAGACACCTCCAAAAAGGAGAACTATAGGCCAATCTCCTTAATGAACATTGATGCAAAAATCCTCAACAAAATAATGGCAAACCGAATTCAGCAACACATCAAAAAGATTATTCACCACGACCAGGTAGGCGTCATCCCAGGGATGCAGGGGTGGTTCAACATACGAAAATCAATAAACGTAATAAACCACATTAACAGAAGCAAAGACAAAAACCACTTGATCATCTCAATAGATGCAGAAAAAGCCTTTGATAAGATCCAACATCATTTCATGATAAAAGCTCTAAGAAAACTAGGAATAGAAGGAAAGTTCCTCAACATTATAAAAGCTATATATGACAAACCTACAGCCAGCATTATACTTAACGGAGAAAAATTAAAACCATTCCCTCTAAAATCAGGAGAAATCCTTCTTAAAGCCTTTGAGAAGAACCCGTTCCCTACTCTTGCCACCAGAAAGAAACTGGCTAAACAAACAGGCATCCGGGAGTCCAGAATTCAAATGTGGTTTCAGAAGCAAAGATCTCTGTTCACTGAGCAGAGCACAAAGGAGCCTGTGAATTTCACAGCAGATGACTCAAATGGAAGACCAGATGTGGCCACTGGCCAGCAGCAATCGGACCCGCCTGCTCTCCCAGACCAGCCTCAAAATCTTCCTTCCTCCAGTTCCTTCTGTAGCAACCAACCACAGGTACTTACTCCTCTCCCAACTCCTGTGATCCTGGTCTTTTTTGATCCCAACAGAGTCTATGTCATGAACAATCAAGAACCAAGTGTCATGATCACGCAGCCCACACAAGCTGGGCAAGTTGGAGAGAAACCTGTCCCCTCTCTGACTTTTATGACATGCTCTCCAGAACTGCCAGCTCCGCAAGAGGATCTCTCCAGCACTCGGGCTCTTTTCTGGCACCAATACCAAGAAAAATGCCAAAGTCACAAAGAACACACTGGCACAGGAGTCCCGCTGCTAAAGGACCATTCTCTGCCTCATCCTGAGCACAAGGAACAGCCTGAGGATCCTGGTCACCTCGATGTATCGTATATAATGCAATGGTGGGAGAAGGACCGCCAGGCTCTGATTGAGGAATGGGAACCTCGTGAAGGGACACAGTGAGACAGATCCGTGGTAGCAGCAGGCACCGTCATTTCGACTGCCATGTTGTCCAGCCTGCCAACCAGATAAGCCTGATGTAGAAGCCTCAAGCCTGTAGACCAGCTGCTGTCATCCACAGAGCCTCAGTAAAAGGAAGACCCTTCTTGAATTCCAATCACAGGAGCTGAACCTTCCAGGACCCCAACAAGCCCCCTCCATAGGGAAGATGATCAGGCTCTACTCCATACACTGCAACGTTCACCGTGACCCTAGCTGTTGGCCGAGTATTTGTTTCAGCCCCTCGAACTTGTCTCCACTTTGATGGGCAGTAACTACTCAGTGCCCCACAATCTAGGCTATCTTGTGAGACACAAAACTTCATCCATGGTCCTTCCAGTTCAAGAGTCAAAGAGTGAAGGGATGGGCTCACTGCAACTCCCACGTCAGAAATCAGATGCTCCAGGTTTTGCCACCTTGGACCTAACAGGTCTCAGCTTGGTCCTCTGCCCACAGAGGCCTTTCCCACAATAATTCTTAAGGCCTGGATGTTTCTAACCTTTTGCATATCCTACCATCTCTTCAATACAACTTAAGAATGGGACATCTGAAAAAACAGAAAAAAAGAAAGAAAAAAAAATAAAGAATGGGACATCTGGTCACCTTGCACATGGAAAGGACATTTGACTCACGTGACTGCCAGACTGGTAGACCTGGCATCTCTCAAAAGACACGAATCCCCACCTTTAATTAATTAATTTTTTTTAATTAACTGTGCTGCTGAGGCTCAAACCCAGGCCTCCCACATGGTAGGCAGCACTGTACCACAGAGCTATAGCTTCAGCGCCTAATCCCTACCTATCTTTTTCTGTAGCGACTGGATGCAATCTTGTTGCTGCAGAAGCTCAGATTCCTTTTTCTTCCAGAGAATTCAATCCTGTTTCCCTCCAAAAGCTTATAAACATGTGGACTTAGATAAGTAGATGTACATACACATGTAGATTTAGAGACAGAGAGAGGGGAGAGGAGTAGGCAGGGGAGAGAGATGGTTGTAATATAGATAGATGCAAATACAGATCAATTTGCATAGATCTGTACATCACAAATACATGGAGTCAAAAATACATGGAACCATAGATCTAAATACTGTGTAGCTGAAGATGTTTATTTCAGATGCAAATATAAAATCCCTTCACTAATTTCACTTGTTTGTAACTGAGAGAACTGGGTCCACATGTGTGGGAAGTATGAAGAAGTGATTAGCGATGTGAGAATTTTCTCTGCCCATGAGAATCTTCAGGGGATTTTATTTAAAAATAAAAATAAGCCTGGTCCCATCACTGCCAAACAATTATATCAGAGCCTTCTCCAGTCACTTTGTGCCATGAGATGTGCGCAGAAGCATGCCTGTACACGTGTGTGCACATATGCAGGTATGCTTTCATTCCCTAGGTGATGACTGAAGGTCCAGCTCATACGAGGAGCACTGACTTCTGCTGAGTGACTTTAGCAACAAATACTGATGCTGGGATACCTGGCACTTGTGCCTCTGATGCCTGTAAGGCTGTCCACCACACACTGTGTAGATGAGTGCAGAAGTGATGTCTTGCCAAAACTGCGTCTCTGTGCTGACCTTGCTCCAACACCTTCCCATGAATCTGACTGAACTGTGATGAACCAAAAAGTCATGTTTTCAGTGATATGCTCATTGTACCACCCCCGCAACACCATAACATATTTTGATATTTTTAGAGGTTGCATTAAAGTCAACTGTTTTATGTACAAGTCTTCACTTTTCTCTATCCTTACAAACACTTGTAAGCTTTGGATTTTTTTAATTACTTTCTTTGGACTTTTTGATAATAGCCTTTCCATCAGATTAGTTTTTAAAATGTAACTGCTAATAAATTAATAAAGTAAGATTTATTCTGATTTCTGTCAGGAACTTCCTCAAAAAAAAAAAATCTAAGGAAAGTGTGTTTAAGTTCTTCTAATAATTGTACTACAACTAATAACACTGGAGAAGAGAAACAATCTTAATTGTTTTTTTAAGTAAGCCCACAGGCAGAACAGTAGTTAAGATCTGAGTCAGTTTTGTGAACTAAAACTCAATTTTAAATGGGTAGACTGTTAGGAAAAAACGCAGCTCACAAAGAAAGCCCACGAGAGAACTCACGTCCAAGAGCAGGGCTTAATGGCAGGTACGAGGTAGCACAGGAAGAGAGAGGTTCAGGCCAGGCATGGCGTTTTTATAGAAGAGGGAGGGTAAGGGGTTGGCGCATGCGCGCTGGGGTCCCTGATAGGGGTGGAGCTTGGGTGGGGCTTGTCTGGGAGCACGGGAAACCTTGTTAAAGGGATGGGCTGTTTGCTGGAAATGGTTCCATTTTCCAAGAGGTGCCACTGTTTTATAAAATGGCGGCGTTATTGTTCTATCATGGACTATAAATATTTCCAGCAGGAAAAGAATTCCTGCTGTCTTTGTAAGTAAAGTTCACCTTTATGCATGAGTCTTAGACATTCTAATTAATATATACATATAATTTTAAAAATACTTTGGTGGTTTTGGGAGAAATGTTAGTTGTGTTTAGTCCTGTGGTCTTCAGAGAAAATTTCATGAGCAAAAATGGTGATAGATTATCAAAGACAGCAGTCCTATTTTCAAAGCTGCCCCTTTCCAAGAAAGACTCTTGTAGCTGAAGCATTTGGCAGCAGAGGTCGGGTATTCCTGTGAGAACTGCCTTAGGCCCTTTTCCAGAGTCTAGTTTTTGCAATAATAATATACAGCAACCCTAGCAGGTAGTGCTGTTCAGGTTACAACCCCAGGGTCCAAAGCAGGATTCCCCCACACACCCCCACCTTCTACATAGCTGGCCATCATCCCCAGTTAGCCATCCTTCTTTCTGAGCCTGCCGTCCTATCCTTAGTGTGATCAAATTAAATTTAAACAATTTAAATAGAGTTGGACCATTTTCTTCTGGTCCCCTATATTCAAAGCAGTCCTCTGCCTAGAATCACTGTACATGTTAAGCTTTTACCACTTCGCAAGAATTCATCTTTTGAAATTCCTGTGAAATAGGTCCAAAATTGAAGGAAGTCAGGTTTCCTGCCAGGAAAAGCCTTTGCTTAACCCCCTACAGGCATTCTCAAACAGGATTTTTAAAGGTGGTCTTCAAAGGTGTTCTTTTCTTTGTTCTGAAAGTGACTTGACTTTAACTCTTCAGGTTTATGCTGGCTCTTTGTAGTAACTCAAGGGAAAAGTCATTAGCTTACTCAGAGTAATCTTCCCCTTCTTTCAGATGTATGCTTTCATTAGGACTTCCCAAAAGGACATCAGAATTGGGGCTCAACAAGGGACATTTAGAATAGGAACCATAGTTTAAGTAGGCAAAGAATTCTTAAAAATAATCACGTAGCAGAAGGAAATACATTTATACAAACCTCAAATTCTCTTTGAGAACTTGGAGATGATATATCACTTGTGAATGGTTTATTCAGAATAGTTACAATGATAGATATATTGTAAACAGAAAACTATTAAATAAAGGCTGTACTAAATATCTACCTTTTGGGAACTGTGGATGTAGCTCAATGGTAGAACATTTGCCCAGCATGCACAAGGCCCTGGGTTTGATGCCCAGCACTGCAAACAAACAAAAAGCTCAATCTCTTTAATTATTCCAAACGTTCAGCAGATTATTGTTAAATACTTGCTAAAATAAATAATTTTTTTTCTCCAAGGACCTTAAGATATTTTCAGCTGCGGCTCATAAAACTTGTGCATGAATTGTATTATTATAATTTACCTACAATTTTGTAGGTAATTTACATAGTATAACTGAAATATTATTTTTAGTTAATGAAGGGTTAGGTAGATTTCCTGTTTGCTTGATTAAATTTCAACCTCCATTCAGCAACTGTCAGCAGATATTTTGAATTTTCTTTGGAAGTGTAAAAGTATTTCCACAGTTAAAAAGACAATAAAAGTGTGTTGCTATACATATGTTAAATCTTTTAATAAAATAATTTTTATTTTAAAGTTCTAATGAGCTTCAACACTAGGATGGTTCTTTTATGGAGTTCATTTTCTGGAGATTTAAAAAAAAAATTCATTTCTTTTCTAAATGTTTATCACGGCGGACCCCAGAATGCCAGAGGTCATTTTAAAAAGAAAACACAAGTGTAGCCAGCACCAATATGAGACTTTAGTTTGATTTCTATCTGTGCCTTGTAATATAGTCCCTTCTGCACAGGGCTGCAGCCTAGCTGACTTCTGGGGGCGGTCACTTATGCACTTGGTCTTTGGCATGTTGTGACAAAGGAGTCTTTTTAAAAGTTGGTGTTAGGAGATAAAATACTTAAGTAGGTCATAATTTACCTGGCTTAATATTTGGAAACTATACAAGATATATAGGACAAAGTAGATTCAGGAGAGGGAAGTAAAGGAAAAGGGCCAGTTTTTTTTTTTGGCTTGGTAAAGAGAAGATTTTTATTTATTTATTTATTTAATTTTTATTTTATTCATATGTACATACAATGTTTGGGTCATTTCTTCCCCCTTCCCCCACCCCCTCCCTCGCCCCCCTACCCCCTCGCTCTCCCCCATACCCCCTCACTACCTGGCATAAACTATTTTGCCCTTATCTCTAATTTTGTTGAAGAGAGACTATAAGCAATAATAGGAAGGAACAAGGGTTTTTGCTAGTTGAGATAAGGATAGCTATACAGGGAGTTTATTCCCATTGATTTCCTGTACATGTGTGTTACCTTCTAGGTTAATTCTTTTTGATCTAAACTTTTCTGTAGTTCCTGGTCCCCTTCTCCTATCGGCCTCAGTTGCTTTAAAGTATCTCCTTTTGTTTCTCTGTGTTGGGGGCAACAAACGCTATCTAGTTTTTTAGGTGTCTTACCTATCCTCATACCTCCCTTGTATGCTCTCGCTTTTATCATGTGATCAAAGTTCAATTCCCTTGTTCTGTTTGCCCTTGATCTAATGTCTGCATATGAGGGAGAACATACGATTTTTGATCTTTTGGGCCAGGCTAACCTCACTCAGAATGATGTTCTCCAATTCCATACACCAGCGAATGATAACATTTCGTTCTTCTTCATGGCTGCATAAAATTCCATTATGTATAGATACCACATTTTCTTGATCCATTTGTCAGTAGTGGAGCATCTTGGCTGTTTCCATAACTTGGCTGTTGTGAATAGTGCTGCAATAAACATGGGTGTGCAGGTGCCTCTGGAGTAACCTGTGTCACCGTCTTTTGGGTATATCCCCAAGAGTGGTATTGCTGGATCAAATGGTAGGTCAATGTTTAGCTTTTAAAGTAGCCTCCAAATTTTTTTCCAGAGTGGTTGTACTAGTTTACATTCCCACCAACAGTGTAAGAGGGTTCCTTTTTCCCCACATCCTCGCCAACACCTGTTGTTGGTGGTGTTGCTAATGATGGCTATTCTAACAGGGGTGAGGTGGAATCTTAGTGTGGTTTTAATTTGCATTTCCTTTATTGCTAGAGATGGTGAGCATTTTTTCATGTGTTTTCTGGCCATTTGAATTTCTTCTTTTGAGAAAGTTCTGTTTAGTTCACTTGCCCATTTCTTTATTGGTTCATTAGTTTTGGGAGGATTTAGTTTTTTAAGTTCCCTATATATTCTGGTTATCAGTCCTTTGTCTGATGTGTAGCTGGCAAATATTTTCTCCTACTCTATGGGTGGTCTCTTCAGTTTAGAGACCATTTCTTTTGTTGAGTAGAAGCTTTTTAAGTTTTATGAAGTCCCATTTATCTATGCTATCTCTTAGTTGCTGTGCTGCTGGGGTTCCACTTAGAAAGTTCTTGCCTATACCTATTAATTCCAGAGTTTTCCTACTCTTTCCTGTACAACGTTAGAGTTTGGGGTCTGATATTAAGATCCTTGATCCATTTTGAGTTAATATTGGTATAGGGTGATATACATGGATCTAGTTTCAGTTTTTTGCAGACTGCTAACCAGTTTTCCCAGCAGTTTTAGTTGAAGAGGTTATCTTTTCTCCGTTGTACATTTTTAGCACCTTTGTCAAAGACAAGTTGGTTACAGTTGTGTGGCTTCATATCCGGGTCCTCTATTCTGTTCCACTGATCTTCATGTCTGTTTTTGTGCCACTACGATGCTGTTTTTATTGTTAGTGCTTTGTAATATAGTTTGAAGTCAGGTATCGTGATACCTCCAGCATTGTTCTTTTGACTGAGTATTGCCTTGGCTATTCGTGGCCTCTTGTGTTTCCATATAAATTTAACGGTAGATTTTTTCAGTCTCTTTAATGAATGTCATTGGAATTTTGATGGGAATTGCATTAAACATTAATAGATTACTTTTGGGAATATAGACATTTTTACTTCGTTGATTCTACCAATCCATGAGCATGGGAGATCTCTCCACTTTCTATAGTCTTCCTCAATCTCTTTCTTCAGAAGTTTATAGTTTTCCTTGTAGAGGTCATTCACATCCTTTGTTAGGTTTACACCTAGGTATTTGATTTTTTTTGAGGCTATTGTAAATGGAATCGTTTTCATATATTCTTTCTCAGTTTGTTCATTATTAGTGTATAGAAATGGTAATGATTTTTCTATGTTGATTTTATATCCTGCTACCTTGCTATAGCTATTGATGGTGTCTAGGAGCTTCTGAGTAGAGTTTTTTTGGTCTTTTAGGTATAGGATCATGTCGTCTGCAAATAGGGATATTTTGACAGTTTCTTTACCTATTTGTATTCCTTTTATTCCTTCTTCTTGCCTAATTGCTCTGGCTAGGAATTCCAGTACATGTTGAATAGGAGTGGAGATAGTGGGCATCCTTGTCTAGTTCCTGATTTTAGAGGGAATGGTTTCAGTTTTTCTCCATTAAGTATAATATTGTCTGTAGGTTTGTCATATATAGCTTTTATGATGTTGAGGTATTTTCCTTCTATTCCTAGTTTTCTTAGAGCTTTTATCATGAAATGGTGTTGGATCTTATCAAAGGCTTTTTCTGCATCTATTGAGATGATAAGTGGTTTTTGTCTTTGCTTCTGTTAATGTGGTTTTTTTACGTTTATTGATTTTCATATGTTGAACCACCCCTGCATTACTGGGATGAATCCTACTTGGTTGTGGTGAATGAACTTTTTCATGTGTTGTTGAATTCAGTTTGCCATTATTTTGTTGAGGATTTTTGCGTCAATGTTCATTAAGGAGGTTGGCCTATAGTTCTCCTTTTTGGAGGGGTCTCTGCCTGGTTTTGGGATAAGTGTAATACTGGCTTCATAAAATGTGTTAGGCAGTTTTCCTTCCCTTTCTATTTCATGGAACAGTTTAAAGAGGGTTGGTATCAGTTCTTCTTTAAAGATCTGATAGAATTCAGCAGAGAATCCATCAGGTCCTGGACTTTTCTTTTTGGGAGACTCTTGATTGCTGCTTCAATTTCATTTTGTGTTATAGGTCTATTCAGGTGATTAATTTCCTCTTGGTTCAGTTTTGGATGATCATATGTATCTAGAAATCTGTCCGTTTCTTTAAGATTTTCGAATTTATTTGAATATAGGTTCTCGAAGTAGTCGCTGATGATTTCCTGGACTTCCATGGTGATTGTTGTTATCTCCCCTTTTGCATTCCTGATTCTACTAATTTGGGTTTTTTCTCTCCTCATTTTAGTCAGGTTTGCCAGGGGTCTATCGGTCTTGTTTATTTTTTCAAAGATCCAACTTTTTGTTTCATTAATTCTTTGTATGGTTTTTTTGGTTTCTATTTCATTGATTTCAGCTCTTATTTTTTTTATTTCTCTCCTTCTATTTGTTTTGGGATTTGCTTGTTCTTGTTTTTCTAGGAGTTTGAGATGTATCATTAGGTCATTGATTTGGGATCTTTCAGTCTTTTTAACATATGCACTCATGGCTATAAACTTTCCTCTCAGAACTGTCTTTGCTGTGTCCCATAGGTTCCAGTAGGTTGTGTTTTCATTTTCATTGACTTCTAGGAACTTTTTAATTTCCTCTTTTATTTCATCAATGACCCATTGTTCATTAAGCAATGAGTTATTCAGTTTCCAGCTGTTTACATGTTTTTTGTCTTTACTTTTGTTGTTGAGTTCTAGTTTTATTGCATTGCGATCAGACAGAATGCATGGTATAATTTCTGTTTTCTTATATTTGCTGAGGCTTGCTTTGTGCCCTAGGATATTTTCTATTTTGGAGAAGGTTCCATGTGCTGCTGAGAAGAATGTTTATTGTGTATGAAGTTGGATGAAATGTTCTGTAGACATCAACTAGGTCCATTTGATCTATTGTATATTTTAGATCGAGGATTTCTTTATTGATTTTTTTGTTTGGATGACCTATCTATTGATGATAATGGAATGTAAAAGTCTCCAACAACAACTGTGTTGGAGTTAATATATGCTTTTATGTCCTTCAGGGTATGTTTGATGAAATTGGGTGCGTTGACATTGGGTGCATATAGGTTGATAATTGTTATTTCCTTTTGGTCTATTTCCCCTTTTATTAGTATGGAATGTCCTTCTTTATCTCATTTCATCAGTGTAGGTTTGAAGTTTACTTTGTCAGAGATAAGTATTGCTACTCCTGTCTGTTTTCAGGGGCAATTGGCTTGGTAAATCTTCTTCCAGCCTTTCATCCTAAGCCTGTGCTTATTTCTGTCAGTGAGATGGGTCTCCTGTAAGCAACAAGTTGTTGGATCTTCCTTTTTAATCCGGTTTGTCAAACAGTGCCTGTTGATGGGGGAATTAAGGCCATTAACATTAAGTGTTAGTACTGATAGGTATGTGGTGATTCCTGTCATTTAGTTGTCTCAGTTGTTTGAAGGTATGATTGTGTGTACCTAAGTTTAGATTACTCTCTACTTTCTTGCTGTTTCTTTTCCTGTAGTTTTGTGCTGCCTGCCCTTTCATGGTTATGTTGGGTTTCACTTTCTGTGTGCAGAATCCCTTGAAGAATCTTTTGTAGTGGTGGCTTTGTGGTCACATACTGTTTTAGTTTCTGCTTATCACGGAAGACTTTTATTGCTCAATTTATTTTGAATGATAGTTTTGCTGGGTAGAGTATCCTAAGGTTGAAGTTACTTTCATTCAGTGCCTGGAAGATCTCACCCCAAGCTCTTCTTGCTTTTGATGTTTCTATTGAGAAGTCTGCTGTGATTTTGATGGGTTTACTTTTGTATGTTATTTATTTATTCCCTTCAATATTCTTTCTCGGGTCTCTGTATTTGTTGTTTTAATGATAATATGCCATGGGGTAGATCTATTTTGGTCTGGTCTGTTTGGTGTTCTGGAGGCCTCTTGCATCTGTATGGGTATAAATTTCTCTAGATTTGGTAAATTTTCTGTTATTATTTTGTTGAATATATTACGCATTCCCTTTGCTTGCACCTCTTCTCCTCTTCAATGCCCATGATTCTCAGGTTGGTCTTTTGATGGAGTCAATGAGTTCTTGCATTTTCTTTTCACAGGTCTTGAGTTGTTTAACTAATAGTTCTTTGGTTTTTCTTTTAATTACCATTTCATCTTCGAGTTCTGAGATTCTGTCTTCTATTTGTTGTATTCTGTTGGATTGGCCTTCCATTTTGTTTTGTATTCTTTTTTCTGAGTTTTTCCATATCCTTAGTCGTTTCCTCTTTAATGTTTCTATTTTCGCCCTGAGTTCATTTATCTCTTTATTAATCGTGTTCTTTGTTTCACTTTGATGTTTATACAGTGCTTCTATGGTTTCTTTCATTTCTTTTTGTGCCTTTTCAAATTCTCTATTTTTGTTGTCTTGGAATTTCTTGAGTGTTCCTGTACATTTCGGTTGACCATATGCAGTATCATCTCTATAAAATTCTCATTGAGTACCTGTAGTATTTCTTCTTTTAGATTATTCTTGTGGGCTTCATTGGGTTCTTTGGCATAGTTTATCTTCATTTTGTTGGAGTCTAGATCTGGGTGTCTGTTTTCTTCATTTCCCTCTGGTTCCTATACTAATATTTTGCTGTGGGGAAACTGGTTTCCCTGTTTTTTCTGTCTTCCTGTCACTGCCCTTGGTGTTGTTATTGTCCCTGTACTGTTTGCAATTAAGTATTTTCTAGCTTGTAGTAATAACAATGGTGATATTTAGAATGGAAGGGTGAGAGGAGAGGGAAAGCAAAGAAGCTACAGATAGAGGGAAAAACAAATAAACAAGTAAAAAAAACCCAAAATAAACAAACAAAAGTTTCAAAGATATAAGCAGGGAGAGATAGTGTACTAGTCAGTGGTAAGCTGAACAGGCATTAGAGAGACAGAGGATTGAGAAAAGAAAAAAAAATTAAAAAATCTCCAAGTTCAAATGCAATAAAGTTTTAGTCTTAATAATTTTCTTGTTAGTCCCTCAGCCTCCAATCCTGGAGATGGTGCCTCAGAAATAGTTCTGTTGTTGTCTCATCAAAGGGGAAAAAAACAAAAAAAAAAAAAAAAAAAAAAAACCAAAAAAAACAGCATAAAGTGTCCCAAGTTCAAATGCAGTACAGTTTCAGTAAGTTTTTCAGCATGCAGGTGTAGTTCAGTTGTTTTCTCATCAAAGGAAGGGAGAAAAAAAAAGAGTCTGGAGATAGTTCTGTGAATGGCTATCTGAGGCTGTGGCTCACCTGCCTGGTGCTGTCAGCCTGCTGTTGCTGGAGGCTTTATTTATGCAGATCTCAGGAGTGAGCTTAACACTCACCTGGCCTTGCAGGCTTTTTTCACTCAGAGTTCTCCTGTGTGTGAGCCACTGCTACAAGCTTTCCCCTTTCCAAGCACACTGGGGGAAGTGACATTTCACCCGCCTTCTCAGGCCAGCATGTTTATTTACAGCTCATGTGGGAAGTGGGCCTTCCCCCCTCTCCTGTGGAGTTTTCCTCCCACCACCACTTTTACAAGTTTTCCCGCTCCTGGTTGCTGGGCGTGTGCTGCTGCCCCTGCCTTCTCTGGCCGGCTTGTTTATTTACAGTTCCATGAGGGATTGCCCCTCTCCCCCTTTGGTGCTCAGGGTGCCCCACCCTCTTTGCTATGTGTCTTTTTTGTTGTTATTGCTTATTATTCAGTTTTTTTTTCTTTTTTCCCTGGGTGGGGATTGGTCTGTGCAGGGGGCTATGCTGATCTGGCCCAGGATTATCTGTGGGAGCACTGAGTGCCACTTCACTTACCTTGTGGTCTGCATCTTCCCAAGCGGTCTGGGCACTGGCGTCTGGCGGGGGAGTGTGATCCCTCCTGGTTTCTCCGATTAACGTGAAGTGGAAATGCTATGCATGGGGTGGGGGTGTGGAGGAGTCCAAATTTTGCTTCTTCTCTGTGGTTTTTAGCATCTCTCCAAGATTTTACTTTGGAAAGCACGCTTTCTGCTTCCTCCCTCTAGCTGCCATCTTTGAATCGGCAAGCGCCAGTTTTTGACTGTAATCAAAATGCTTTCTCCAGCAAAGCAAGGGTCTTAGTTTTCATTCTCTTTTGTCTTTTTTTTTCAGACAAAATCCCAAGTAATACTTAATATGCCCTGAATTAGATTTGAAATGCGTATCATTGGAAATTTGTGTGGTTGAATTGCCAGAATGCAGATCAGTAGTTTGTACACAGTTAGTGTAGATTGTTTTTCAGTCTAATCTGAAAAGACAGTATTGCTCCCCAAAGTAAAATTAATACTAATACTAATACTAATAATTTAGGCCCTTTTTTGCAAGCGCTTGAGAGTTTGATTTACTTTTGGAATAGCATTTTGGATCTTGTGTATTAAAATACCAGCTGTTGAGTTTCAGAGGAAAAGTGGATTAAGATCTCTCTACTTGTTTCTTCTACTTTATAATAGATTCTGTTCACCCTTGTTCCATCAGACAGGCCCAAACCTCAATGTCAAAAGGACCTTTTCAAGATTATCCTGGCAGCTGGTTCTTTCCCACTGCTGCTTTTTACCTTGCATCCAAGAAGACTTGCAGCTGGGAGCCATTTCATGTCTAACCCTGTCATTTCTCCTTAATAGAAAGGAAATTTTGACACCAAATGTCAAGTGTACATTAGTTCAATGTGTGCACATTAGTTGGCAATTTAAAAATACTGATTTTTACAAATATTTTATTTCTGTATTCTCTCATTTTTGTAATAATTCTTTGACATTTATTCGATCACGTTTTAGGCATTTTTTTTATGTAATCTATGTGTAACTGGTAAAAAGTATAGGACCTTAATAAAAGTGCAGATAATCATTTTTAGTTACTTATGCACTTTACTTATTACAAATACTTGGTTTTAGCTCCTGACCAGTTAGCTTCTTGGAAGTTCACACCTATAGTTTTGCTTTTAAAATGCATTTCCTTTTTTGAGCTGTTGTTTTGAAGGTCGGAATATACATCAGAGACCTGTCCTGGAAGTTGCTAAGGACATTCCAAAGTGGAGTGGGTTAACAGTGTGTCAATTTTGATTGACTGCCTTGTATTAATCTGGATTAAATGATTCTCTTTAAATTGAGGAACTGTCTTTGTGGAAACTTTAAATATAGAGTCAGAAGATCAAAAATGTATTTTTATCTGTTGACACAGGTCTAATTGGTGAGGAATTTGCAATTACTCCTTGATATGCCAGCCTCCCAACCCTAGCTTTGCATTGAAATTCTTGTGTGGTGTGCTTTGAAAGGACTCCCACCCTGCTCTCTGCTGTGGAGGCTCCTGGCCTTGCAGTGTTTGGTCAACAAGCAGCAGTGGGTGGTCAGGCTGCCAGACAGGACCAGGGCCTGCTGTGTGCAGGAAAGTGCATTCAAAGATGTTTAAGGGCAGTGAGGAAGTCAGCTGCCCTTCTGAGAGTCAGGAGGATAGATCAGTGTTCTCCCACTATTGCAGACTGTGAGAAAGTTGCTGTAGGAAGCCTGAAGGATGAGAAAGTACAGCAAATGTACTCACCTGGCTCCACAGCTTATGGCTTGCTCCTCTGCCCTTTGTGTTGTGTGGAGCCAGTTAAACAAATACTCACTACTATTTGCATTTAAATAGGAATAGCCTTGCACAGATTGAGTTGTGGTTTTCTGGAAGTCTGTGGAGGTCCAGGTGAAAGGAGTTCTTTTTAATAAAATCTTCTTAAGGTCCTTATCAGTGTTTTGAAATTGATTGTTGGTGGATACAGTTCTAATATAAATCCTTAAGTCTGTGAGTTTTGTGGGAGAACTGTCTAGATCCATAGATTAGTATAAAGCTGAAATACTTTTATCTAGTGGAAGTTTCACAGTTGTTGGAAAAATTAGCAAATGTTTCAATTTGTTATTAGCAAACTGGAAGATGGTGTTCTGATTAGATTGTTTTATAAGTGTTCTGTAGAAAATAACGTCTGTAAACACGCATTTTCTAACTGTTTTTCTCTATTAAAATTTCTATTATGTATATGATATTCCAAAAACAGTTTCCTGATTTGATGTTTATTTGTTATTCATATATCTACATTACCCACAATTAGAAAAAGAATCCCTTTTGAGAACATTACTAGCATAGGTAATAGAAACGTTATCTGGAGAAATAACAGTAATGACTCTTTACTGTCAGTACTGAAGAAATGGCAGTTGTGCATGTGTGTGTGTTTAATGTTAAGTATTTAAAAGATCTGCCTGGTGTAGTTACTCTGGCCTGCAATCCTGGCTACTTGGGAGGCAGAGATTGGGAGGACTGTGATTCCAGGCCAGTACTGGCAAAAAGTTTTTAAGACTCTATCTCAACCAATGGCTGGGCACAGTGGCACATGCCTATCACCCCCAGCTATACAGGGAAGCACGAATAAGAGAATCTTGGTCACCTCAGTACCACCAAACTCTACTGCTGCGAAACCCAAACCCAAACCAAAGCAAGCACACGTGTCCAAGAAATGTAATTCTTATTTTGGGAAAATTGTAACTCAAATACAACTTTGTGGAAGCTAAAAGATATAGCTAGATCCTAAGAATATTTCCAGAGATTTATTTGTGCCATTTCCACAATAATAGCAAATACAGTTTTAGAAACAGAAATATGGATGTTTTTTCATGCAGTAGGGTGGTGCACCTATTTGAAACTCTGTCTCCAGTACATCTTTACTCCGTAGTTATTTCTCAGATAATGGGGAGAAGACTACCCTGAAATGATTTTGGTATTGATGCACGGATGACACATGCAGGAATTTCAGGTGCTTAGGGTTCTTGAGCCCGCTCTGAGGATGAAAGCACAGGCGGACTCCAACAGCAGAGGTTGGAAAGATTTTATTTGTAGAGAACAGAAGAGAAAGACTGCATATTGGAGAATGCAGGGGGACCCGAAACCAGTGATCCCATGGGTCTGGGTAGGAAATGGGGTTTTATAGCCCATTTTTGCATTGCCTGATTGTGGGAGATGCCTTTCAGATGCAAACAGGCATTTCCTAGGGAGGAGAAGTGTCTCCTTGACCACTTATCACCTTTTGGGACCTCCTGCAGTCTGTCCTTCAGTCCTTCATACCCCCTCCCAATGGTTGCCCTAACTGCTGTTAGGAATAGGGACTATGAAGTCTGTTCAGTAACTGCTTCCTACTGACAGGGGGCAATGAAGGGGCCCACAGCATCAGGGCTGACCATGAGAGGGATTGTCAAGGGGACCTCGGTAGTAGGTTATTGTAGTTTGATGGATTCTAGGCGAGAAGAAATAAACTTGACAAGTAAGTTTAAAATGCAAGGCCCAAACATAAGCAAGAGAATCATGGCAACTATAGGAACCAAGTCCTGGAGGGAAGCTAGGATTTTATTTGTTCCCATCCCTGAGTAGAAACATGAGTTTCAAGAGATTGCTCCCAGAGCCATTTAGCCTGTTGGAGAATGTAATCTGCACATTCCTTTACAATGCCTGAAGTGTTTATATATGTGCAACAGGAGGTATTGGTGATGGCACATACCCCGCCTTGTTTGGCCAAAAGAAAATAGGGCCAGGCGGTGGTCCATTACAATATAGGCAAGGGACGACAAAGACCTTTGCATGTCCTTAATAGCAAGGCCTACCTGGTCTGAGGTGTCCTCTACCACTTTGGTTAGGTTTTCTTGCAGTTACATGATTGGCAATCACCCCATAACTAATTCCAGCAAGGGCTGCAACTAACGCTGTTATCCCTAAAACTATTAAAGTAACCTCCCTTATTTCTATGGGAAGCTGTTCCTATTGTAGTTAGCATTTCTCTTTTTTTCCAAATGGCTGCATGAGCATGCAGGAACAGGAAGGCATACTTAGAAACTGTATAGATGTTGACTCTCTGTTCTTTTGACAGTCTTAGGGCTTCTGTCAGGGCCACTAATTCTGCCAATTGAGCACTTGTATTAGGAGGAAGAGGATCTGATTTGAGGGTGCCAAATTATGTCACAACTGCAAACCCTGCATGTCTGACACCATTCTTGACAAAGGAACGTCATTAGTGTATAATTCTAGATCTGGGTTTTTAAAGGGCCGATCAGTTAAGTCAGGTCGGGCAGCAAAATTTTCCATAAGTACCTCCTCACATGAGTGCTCAGGATTTCCCTCTGCCTCTGGTAGAAGGGATGCAGGATTGAGGCTCTTATAGGTCCTTAAAGTTATTTCTGTCCTTCCCAGAAGGCTAGGCCTGATATTTAAGTAGACGGCTGTCAGTTAGCCAAAGTTCTCTTTTTGAGTTTAAAATTCCGCCTAGGTTGTGTGCAGTATAAACCATTAGGGGGCGGTTTAGGATAAGTTTCTGAACTTCAAGCACTAGAAGGCTTATTGTGGCCATTACTCTGAGGCATCCTGGCCATCTCTTGGCTACCTGATCTAACTCTTTGCTTAAGTAACCTACTGGCTGGGAAGTGATGCCAGAGCTGAGTCACCATACCCAAGGCCAGTCCTCCCTTTTCATAGACATATAATTGAAACTTGTCTTGTATTGGGAGACTCAGGGTGGGAGCTGTCATAAGAGCCTTCTTTAACCTGTGGAATGCATTTTCTGACTTGTCATCCCACTCAATGAAGGGCTGGGTATCCTTTTGTGCTTCCTTAAGGATTTGATATAAAGGCCTGGCTAGGTCTGCATATCCCAGGATCCAAATTCTACAGTATCCTGTGACCCCTAAAAAGGCCCTCAGTTGCTTTAGAGTTTTAGGTAGAGGAAACATCAGGATTGGACAGATTCTGTCTTCTCCTAGAGACCTCATTTCTTTCTCCAGGACAAGACCTAAATATGTAACCCTAGAGTGACACAATTGGGCTTTTTCTTTAGAGATTTTATAACCTCTGTCTGCTAAGAAGTTTAGTAAGGACTCAGTGGCTCATGAAATGACAGGCTCATTTAGTCCACAGAGCAGGAGATCATCTACATATTGTAGCAGAGTAGCTTGTGGGTATTGCCATTCTGCCAAGTATTGGGTTAGAGCCAACCCAAAGAGGTGGGAGCTGTCTCTGAATCCCTGGAGGAGGACAGTCCAAGTAACCTGTCCAGACTTTCTTGTGGGGTCCTCAAAGGCAAAGATAGGTTGAGTTTTAGGGTGTAAGGGAATGCAAAAGAAGGCATCTTTTAAATCCAGGACAGAGTAGTAAGTAGTACCCGGAGGTATTTGGGCTAAAAGCATATAGGGATTTGGAACTACAGGGTGGAGAGGCACTGCTGCTTTGTTGATCAGGCAGAGATCCTGGACTAGCCTCCATTTATTAGGTCCCTTCCTGACACCAAGAATAGGAGTATTATATGGGCTGGAGCATTCTATTAGCAGTCCTTGTCTCTTTAAGTCTTTGATTATGGGAATTAGCCCCTCCTTAACTTCTGGCTTTAAAGGATATTGTTTCTGATGGGGAAACCAGGAGAGGTCCTTGAGATGAATTAGGACTGGGGCAGCTGTTCGTGCCCGTCCCACAGTGTGTCCATCTGTCCACAATGTGGGGTCTACTTGTTCCTCTATTAGGGGCAAGCAAAAGTATTCTCCTGGGGGTAAAAGTAGCTGTACCCCCAATTTGGATAGAAGGTCTCGCCCTAGTAGAGGAGTAGGGGTTTCTGGGACAATTAAAACAGAGTGACAGAAATGGAAATCTCCCCAGGAGCAGGCTAAAGGCTGAGTGAAATAACGCTCTAGAGGCTGGCCTGATACGCCTTGAACAGTAATTTTCTTGGAGGACCTAAGTCCGGGAGAGAAAGGAATAGCTGAGATGCTGGCTCCATTATTGATAAGGAGGCTGACCTTGTGCTTTTTAATCGTGAGTAAAACCCAGGGCTCCCCTGCTTTTATGGTGGTCAGAGAAGCCTATATGGGAGGCCGTGGGACCCATCATTGGGTGGGAGGCTCTGACCTTGGTTCGCCTGGGAACTGGGGACAGTGTGCCTTCCAATGTTTTCCCTGGCAAATGGGGCAGGGTCCTGGAGGTAGCTTTCTTTGGGGGCACTCCCTCCCAAAATGGCCTGCCTGTCCACATTGAAAGCATGTCCTCGGGTTTGGACTTTGCCCCGGGGGAGCTTCTCTGAACACTGCGATCAGAGCCTCCTGCTGCTTATCCTTTCTCTTCCTTTTCCAGGTCCTTCCTTTCTTTTTCTAAGTCCCTGTTATAGTATACAGATGTGGCTACACAGACCAATTGATCTAGATCTCTGCTCCCTTCAGCCACCAGTTTCTGAAGCTTTTTACAGATATCTGGTGCTGACTGTGTTAGAAATTTATCTTTTAGGACGATTTCCTCTTCCTGTGACTCTGGTATAATGTTGGTATGCTTTTGTAAAGCATCCTTAAGTCTCTGTAGAAAAGCTACTGGAGTTTGTAAGGGTCCTTGCTGTACAGCTGTGACTTGGGAGTAATTAAGAGGTTTTATCTTGGCTCTCCTTAGACCCTCAAGAATGCAGTGGATGAAATGGTTATGACTACATTCATCCATGTCATTTTCAGGGTCCCACTTAGGGTCATACCTAGGCACTGCCTGATCTCCTGTTGGAATTGTGAATTGAGGTTCCTTTTTAGGTATCCAATGTCTTTGTCTTTCTTCTCCCTCCCCCTCCTCCTCCTGTGAGGGTCCAGACAGGGCTGTAGTAGGGCCACTTTAATCTAAGTGATAATTGTCTCCAGCTGTGACTGCCTGATCTAGTACCTGCTGTTTCTCCAGAGAAGTGAGGGTCTGAGATAGCAATAGCATTACATCTTTCCAGCTCAGTTCAAAGTTTTGGCTGACTTCTCTAAATGCCTGGATGTACTGATCTGGATTTTCTGTGTAATTTCCTCAATCATTTTTTAATTCTTTAAGTTTACTCACTCTAAAAGGAGCATGAGCTCTGTCCCCTCCAGGAATTAACTGGAGGGGGTAGAGTCCTGTGGGACAGCGTCTAGTGTGTGAGGTAGCTGGGTAAGGGGGAAGAGGGGGAGCTGATGGAACATTAGATGGGGTTTTTGGTTTAAGAGAGTTTGGGGGCTTTTTGCAAAGGGTTACCATGGTCTGCTATCTAGCCTGCATTTGTTTAGCCATTCTGGGTGGTCTCTTAGGAAAAAGAACAATTGAACGTATGGAACTTCGGTCCCCTTTCCCTCCTTTTTACAGAACATATCTAATTGAAGAATGGTATTATAATTAATGCTCCCTCCTTCTGGCCATCTTTCCTCATCTCCCAGAGGATATTGTGGCCAAGCCTGAGTGCAGTAAAACTTGAGTCACTTTTGCTGAAGGCTTTCTGGATCAAGATCTTTCTAACTTTTTAATAAGCAGGCAAGGGGGGATCCTTCCTGGATCCTTGAGGCTTGATTTCCCATCTAAAAAGGGAAACAAGGGAAAATTGGTCACCTTAACAGAGGTTTCTCCTTTTATCTAAGCGTCCCCAGATGAGGAGAAACTCTAGTGGGAGAGGGCGTCCTGCTCTCCCTTGCTCCTTCCACTGCCACTCGTGGGTAGAGTCGTGGAGGATTTAAAGATAGATATCTCAGTTGCGCCTACCCCCCGAGATGATTTTTGACCAATCTCTCATCTATTTTGATTTGCCTGTTGGCCCTGCGACCCAGGTGGGCCTAGTTCTCCTCTACCAGCTGAATGCTTGTAACTAAAAAATAATAACTCTATCAAGTAACCAAGAGGGCTTGCATGGCCAGAAGGAGGACCCCTTTAGAGGCATGGATGGGGACTCCTGATGAAGTAGACTTTTGTCCCCTATATATCCTTTGAGGCATATATGCTTTCTATGAAAGGAGAGAGAGAGAGAGAGCATCTGGAGGCTTTTGCTCTGGTAAGGGGCAAAAATGGAGACCTGAGGTTTTTGCCTTTTAACTGTTTTTTTTTCTTTCCCTGAGGGCAGGCTGTGGAACCTGTTTAGCCAGTTAATCTGCTGCTTGACAAAGACAGTTAAGCCTGAATTGAAGATTAGTGCTTTCTGATGCCTGTAGGTATTTTTCCCAAACTCCCTGAAGAAAGAAGCTCATTGCTATTTACAGCAAAGGCAGGGAGGGGGACACTCATCCTGAACTGCCTGGGAAAGGGGAAGGAGAGGCTGAGGGTTGGGGAAAAAGAGAATTTCCAGGCTCAACGCATGAGGGATTATTGATCATCCCTGCTGTCCAGGTTGATCCTGCTCACAGGCAGTACTGGAGCACTGGAAGCAACAGGTGACATCCACTCTCGGGCCACGGAAACCATGAAGGAAGCATGAGAGATCTGATTGTTTGGTGCGGACATGGCTGGAGGGGTCTGAGACTTAGCTGCCTTTGGGGCCTCAGGGCGGGTCAGGAAGTTGGTTCTCCAGCCTTTGGGTGATACCGGGGAGTGCCCTGGCCAGAACACCTTTTGTGGCTTGAAGACAAACTTTCCTTTCCACTGGCTATTTTCAGACCTCCCCTTAAGCTGGTCAGATCTTGAAAGAGAGTGTTAGTGTTTAAGGAGAGGAAAAAAGAAAAAGCCTCAGTGCACTGAAGTCGAGTTCTGCCCATGTAGCATTGGCAGTGCAGTATAAACCCCTGCCTGGCCTCTGAGTTTCCTCAGATTGCCTGCCGTACAGCTGTAGTGGGCTTGTACCTTTTCCTCAGTTTCCCAAGGAAGAAACCCTCCTTAACAAGACAGAGAGAGAGGGAGAAAAGGTCGACCTGAGAGTTTCACCATAGCTAGGCTGTGGTGGGGGGGTCTCTCCTGGAAAACAGACTCCACTGGAGTGCCAGACACTCACGGTCACATTCCTAGGCAGCCTTTCCCAGTTTGGCATAACCTATACTGACCTCAGGTGATGGCTGTTCCCTTCGTGCATCACCAAATATGATGCATGGATGACATGCACAGGAATTTCTGGTGCTCAGAGTTCTTGAGCCCACTCTGAGGATGAAAGCACAGGCAGACTCCAACAGCAGAGGTTGGAAAGATTTTATTTGTAAAGAAGAGAAGAGAAAGACTGCATATTGGAGAATGCAGGGGGACCCAGAAACAGGTGATCCCATGGGCCAGGGTAGGGAGTGGGGTTTTATAGCCTATTTTTGCATTGCCTGCTGGCAGAAGATGCCTTTCAGATGCAAACAGGCATTTCCTAGGGAGGAGAAGTGTCTCCTTGACCACCTATCACCTGTGGGACCTCCTGCAGTCCATCCTTCAGTCCTTCAGTGTTACAAATCTTATTCATTTGAGCATTGGTTACTACGCTTAATGTTTTCAAAGTAGGCAACTTATGAAGTTGATAACAAATATTATAAAATTAGTTTATTATAAAATAATAAAACTTTATTATAAAGTTTCTATTGTTTTTGTGATGCAGTTGTCTTTTAAGGCATTTTTCAAATTTTCTCTGTGTACAGGTAAAGTTTGTACACATTTAGATAATTCCACTGATCAGTGTCCTAAACTGTCAGAACAGTGAGCAGGACAAGCATAGTTTACATTTTGTTCATAGTGGTGATTTAAAATTTCAGTGACTCAAATTTTGAGTCATTGAATCAGAATTTTACAGCTAGAAAAGATTTTGCAAACTTCTTGTTTTTTGGAAGTATATTTTTCAGCACAGGTCTGTAACTCTTAACTGCTATGACCTCCATGCCAACGGCACAGCCAGGAGGCTCCTCCTTTCCCATATGGGACTAGACCCTCAGTATTGGCTCTGGTTAGAGCATAGAGTTCAACATACTTCGTGTTTGTAAATTCTCCATATGCTGTAGCTGTGACTCAGTAGAAGCGTGCTTACCTAGCACACACAAGGCTGGCACTAAATTCTGATTCCCACAGTAACTGAAAAAAAATTTTTTTTTTCCATTCAGAGATAAACCGTAGGAAGAATTTGTTTCTAGAGAAAATATACTGCCAAGAAAACAACTAACCTGTTAAAATTTATATTAATGCAGTCTTAGTTTGAAAAGGACAGAGTCAAACACAGCATTACAAAAACACCCACAAAACATCCCATTATAAGCAAACATTCTAATGAGAGACCAAATTTGAATGGATAGGGCTGAGCATTGCCCTTAGTTTTCAGGGAAAAGACAAAGTGACAACATTTTCAGTTGCAATGATCTGCACGTCAGTGAGAGCATGATACAGAGAAAATATAATTGATCTCCTTATTCTCACTTACCTGCTTTATTTAATGTATACTTTTCTCTTAAATCACAAACATTGCTATTTTTTGTAAAACAATAGAATAGGCTGATTCTTAGGAAATATTTTAAAGCATTTTGCTGATTCTTTTTTTTTTTTTGGTTTTGTTTTGTAATAGAGTTCATTAAAGGTAAGGAAAGGCATTACAAAAAGCACTGGTGTCCCCATCTGGCCAGGTGGGCTAGGTAGGATAGGATGGAAGCAGGGAGCAGAGAGCAAAAATTATGTTTTTTTAAAAATCTTATTTTATAGTAATGCTTATTTATGTCAAAGTCACTTCATAGTTGTAATAATCCTGTGGGGAAATAAAAAACCAAGTCATGTAATTTCAGTTTAGGAGGAGTGTCACAATCCTCAAGCTGTTTTTTTTGTTTTGTTTTGTTTTTTTGACACTTAGTGATAAATACTTTGTGACAGCTGATATGCTTAAAAAGTTTGATTCAGTTTTCTCTTCAAAGCATAGTTCGCCCAATTCCCTGTTTAAAAAAAGTGTTTAAGACTTTCTTTGGACCAAGAAAAGAAGCAAAATGTTAGAGAGAAAGGTCAGTGCTACCTACCACTTCACTTGTGTAGCGCCACCTTCTGGTCACTCATCACAAATGTGGCTCCCAAGGTGTTTCCCATGCTCTTCCACCGCCCCGCTGCCTGTTCACTTGCTGGTTACCAGATAAGAATTAAGAAATACGTTACCATTTCAGTATCTTTCCCCAGAAAACAGATGACATGGTTTATGATAGAACAAAAGCGTCGTCCTGATAAATAAGTTCAAAATTCCAGATTTGCTCAAACTATACCAATGATTAATTTAAATATTAAAACATTTAAATCAAAGTTGTCACAGTACCACTCGCAGGGAGAGTACATTTTCTGAGGATCTACTTGAGCAATGATAATTGTACTACTTGTAGGAATGGTATGTAAAGTATTTTCAGGAGAGGAGGGAGTGTTTTCCTTCTCAATCATAAATTTATAGACTACAAAAATAATGTCACATTTTAAGTCAAATCATTCTTTTCTTGTGCTCTTACTATACATGTTTATATAAATTATAGATTTTTATATTTTAAAAAAATGTGATGCTGTTTGAGCCCCTTTATGCTCCTTTTATAGTGTTCAGACAATTCATTTTAGACATTAATTATACAATTAATAGCATTGGCGATTATATAAACTTCAAAGGAAAATGTTATCAATCATTAAAATTTCACACACAAACTCCCTAGTTAATATAGAAAAAAATCAATTACAAAAATATCATTTTCTTAAGGCTTATGATTGTTTAGTTTGCACCACAGGTCATTTATTTTTGGTTTTAATATTTTGGATTATATAAATCTTATCTTAGAGTTAGTATTTTCCAAAGTAGGAATGCATGCATAGCATTTACCACTATAGTCAGAATATACTCTTCAAAACAATTGTACCCACTAAGAAACCTGTCCAAATGACTTAATTTCTATTTCTATGAAGCCTACAGGGTAGACTTTAGCCCATACAGTATACGTGCATATGGTAGCAGGCACCTGTGAAGTCAGGTCTTTTCCTGACCCTGTTACTTGGTTCAGCACTCCCTTAGTTTCTCTGCATAGTACTTTTTATCTTTATTGTTTATGTAATGGTTTATTCTTTGCCTCCACCACCAGAATGTAAAGTCTTTGAGCGCAAATAAAGCAAGAAAATAATACCAGGTGTTCCCCCATTCCCCTCAGTGCAGGAGAAATTGAACCCAGGCTTTGGGTAGAGGCTACATAAGCACTCCACCACTGAGTTACGTTCCCAGCCCCTGCACTGTTTTGTTCTTGTTGTTGTCTGAGATGTGTCTTTCTGGGTTTCCTAGGCTGTCTTCAAACTCCTGGGCTCACGTGGTCCTCAGCCTCTCAAGTAACTGGGGCTTCAGATGCCTACCACTATACCTGACTTCAGGTTTCTCTAAAGACTGACAGTCAGTGTCCCAAGAAACTCATTCCGTAGCATGGAATTCCACGCCTAATAGCTCTTGAAGTTCATTTTAGAAAAATTCTTTCCAGATTCTCAGAATAATTTCAATTGGACAACACTCCTGTAGACTTTATCTTGAGGGCTTTTTGGAAGACTTTTGAGAAAAGACTCAGAAACTGCAGTTTGTTTGTTTAAGATAGGGTTTTCTATGAAGTCCAGGCTGGCCTGGAACTTGTGATCCTCCTGTGGTCTCGGATTACAGGTGTGCATCCTGTGCCTGGCTAGAAAGCAGTATTTTCGTGTGTGCTTAATCTAGTACAAGAAAGAGAATGTCTTGATGGTGGTATAATGGTTCAGCTTCTGAATATTAATAGTGTGAGGTATAAAGGATCCAACCCAGGAGGCTGGTATCAGAAATAGAAGTAGGGAATCAAAATCCCACATTCCCAAAGGCAAGAAACCACGGGATGTGGGATTTCAGTGTAAATTTTGGTATTAAGGGAGAAATCAGAGAAGATTTATGATGTATAAATTTTTGAGTCTGCTGCATTAAAGAAACAGAAGAGTCAAAACCCTGTGACATCCTTTCCAAATGGTTCTCCCAATTTTTTGCTGCATTTTGTTGCTCTCCATTTTTGCTGCATTTGTTTTAAAATGATGTATAGGTTCTGCTACATGGCTCATGACAGCTCTATTTTAAGCTAAAATGCTGAGGTGACTCTGTCATGGTGGAATGATTTTTAAAGCTATTTAAGACAGAAGGTATAGCTGTGTGATAGACTCCAGCCTAGCATATTCAAGGCCTGGATTTGATCCCCAGTACCACAAAGAGTAAAAATGAAATAAAAGCTACTAGAGGAAACATTTTTGATTTAGTTAATAAGTGGCTTAGAACAACTGAGCAAGAAATAGTCTTGGAGACGCAGTGATTAAATCAATGAAATAAACGATATATTTAACATATGGTCCATCTCTCTTCCAGGTAACCCGGGCCTGCATAGTCCCATGTTGGATCTTGATAATGAGGTGCGTCCCTCTGTTTTGGGCCATCTCAGTCAGACAGCATCACTGAAGAGGGGCAGCAGCTTTCAGTCTGGTCGAGATGATAGTAGGTATCACTCCCATGCCACTTGATCTTTTACATTTCATGTATTCTTCCTGCTCTTGCAGAATTCTGTGAGCAACAACTTTACTGGTGCTAAGTATTACCAGCTGTTATCACTTGTTCTTATTCATAACTATCCTATGATGAAACTTAAAATACATGTACATTTTGTATTAAAGAAATGCCATTTAGTGAGATATAAATTGTTTGGAAACATGGATTTGTTGTTAATTAACCACAAATATACTCAGGTCTCTGACTCTGGAGTGCAGCTTACCTGTGTTTAAAAAAATCATTTCCTTCCCTGAGTTGTAGGACAGTATATCATACTTAAAAGTATTCTCCCTACCCTCCCCACCCCTCACAGATACTCGTTCCCTTTGCTGATTTGCTTCAAGGACACCAGTTGTCATGCTAACATGCTTAGAGGACTTAGATGCCATACTTGAAGTTAACTCTAATGGATTACATTATGTGGAACATTTCAAAATTATCAGGCCTGAGTTTTTCCACACTTCTTGGCCTATTTCAAGTTTTGAGAGCATTTATTAAATTTGGAAGTTTTTGAGCCATTCTTTATTCAGGTGTCTTTCTGCTCTGTTTCTTTCTGGTACGTGCAAGTAGCACATGTGTGTCAGAACTGGAGATTATTCTGTGTATTACTAAGGCTCTGCTTCTTATTTTCCTCCCACTCTCTCATTCAGTGCTTTACTGAAGTGGCACTTGTTATGCCTTCAGCTTTTCTGCTCTTTTTCTTCATGTCTAACCTAAAAAGTTCAGGCAATGTATATTTCATAGAAATTCTATTTGGAGTTTTTGTTGGTTTGTTTTGTTTTGGTGCTGGGGATTAAGTTCAGGGCTTAGCACTTTGTCTGTGACTGACCTATACCTCAACTGGTTCTTTCTAATATCTTCCCTTTTTCTTCATCTTATGTTTATGTTTTCCTCTAAGTATTTAAAACATTATAATAGCTGTTAGTGTCTGTTAATTCCATCATCTGTATCATATCTGAGTCTGTTGCTTTAAACTGATTTTCCTCCTTATCCCTGGTTCACATTTCCCTGCATTTGGGTATGTCTAGTTGTTTTCTATTGCTTCCCACACACTGTGAATGCTCAGTCTTTTGTTGTTTTTCTCTAAAGAGTGTTGTCCTTTCATGTAGTAGCAGTTCAGTTAAGATCAGTTCAATCCCTTCCTGGCCTTTTGGTAAGCTTTGCTAGAGCAGGTCTAGAATGGCCATCATTCTCAGGATGCGTCAGTCCTACTATTGAGGCATGATCCCTTCAGTCTCCACTAGTGACCCAGGACATTCACAAGAACATTCCCTCTGGCTGGTGGGAGCCAGAAAGTCTGCCTGCTTGCCTGATCTCTGGGAACTGTTGCACATATAATTCCCTGGTTGGTCTTTGCCTGTGTTTGTGAAGTATGACTTCACAAATGTATGGCCTAATTCTTAGCAAAGACTTAAGGGAATCCCTATTGCAGATTTCCAGACCTTTTTTTTTTTTGAATCTATTTAGTCCTTCCTTTTCTGAATTCTTCACTGCAGTTTCTAGTCACCTCATCCTCCCTAAACATTGATCTTTATCTTTCCAATTCACAGAAGTCACCAAGCTTTGTTTTGGTTCTAACTCCTTTGCCTCAGTTGTTCAGAAACTGTCTGCAGGCAGAAAGCCTCAGTGCCTGACAGGCCCACCACAGGTGTCCCCAACCTCATGGACCATAGGCCAGTTGTGGGTGGAAACAATTGTTTCAGGTAATTTTATCCCCCTCAGTTTTGCAGTCATTTATAAATGGGGGTTCAGTACAGTTCATATTACTCCAGTGTGGCTAGAAGTCAAATAAGTCAAGTTTAATTTTCTGAAAGTTATTACTTGATATTGGAACACTGAAGGGTTGTTCACAGTAAACCATAGGAGGAGGGAATAAAGTTGAATGGGCTTATTCTCAACTTTGTGATCAAAGCAGATTTCATGAGCCTATATGGTTTGTGACTTCTGTTAAGAAAAATGGATTGTCCTGCTACTTAGTTCCTTATAGTTCCTCTCTCCATTCTTAGGAAATTACTCTTGATGTTACTCTGTCAGCAATATATCATGTGGCCTTTGACTAGGACATGTTGGATTTACTAAGAAAATTCAAATTCAATTTTCAGTTTTAATCAGAATTTGGGTTGAGTATATTTAGAAAGGATGGGATAACAAGGACTTTATTACATGCATACATAGATACATAAGAAGAATTTGCAGGTAATAAAAAGGATCAACTAGAACACAATATTAAGAATTGTCCTCTGTCATGGAGCAGGAAGCTGCAGGAGCCCAGCTATTTTTCAAGAACCTTGATGACTGAGTGCCAACATACTAAGTCCTTGCAGAACCCCAGCACCACAGGATTATCTGACAATACCAATTACCAGCTATCTTAACATTCCCCACTGGGCTGAACTCAGACAAAATAATTTTACTGACTAATCTGCCATAACAAGATTTAGCAATCTTTTGGAATTGGTTTGCTATGTTTTTATTTATAATGCTTAAATACTTTTCCTTCATAAAATCATTTCAATTAGAATACTTATTAATGGAGTTAACAAGAAAGAAACTGAGTTTACTTTCTGTTTATTTATTTAGTGGTTTTTAAAGAGGAATTATTTTTTTAAACCAGTGAAAAGTTAGGATTCTCTGTGTTTCTTTGGGGCTTCGGCATAATCGTTCTGCCAGACTGCTGTTTTGAGACCATTTGTAGTGTGTAGGTATATGTATAGGTACAGGTAGCTGCATAGGTAGCTGCACGTGGAATGCATGTGTATAGTGGGGTGTCTATGCACGGAAGAGTCTTAGTGTATGGGTAGAATATAGATAGGTAGCAAGCCAACTCAGATCATGCAAAGAGCTTGTCCAGGTTTAGGATCAAACAGGGATTTGCATTCTCCTTACATTGCTTTCACTTTTAATTTACCAGCAAATAAGCCCTGCACAGAATATATATGAGCTATGGATCTAGATGGGCTTCTCACAGTGATGGACTAAATGTCAATATAGCATGGAGGAACTCAGATATTTTGAAACATTCTCCTTTTTTTTTTTGCACTTCTGAATTTTGAACTCAAGACCTCATACTTGCTATGCTGGTATGTCCCTTTTTCACTTTAGTTTTTCACTTTCAGGTAGGGTCTCTCATTTTTGCCAGGGCCAGCCTCAGACTATGATCCTTCTACATGTCCTCCCACATGGCTGAGATTACAAGCATGTACCACCACGCCCAGTTAATACATTGAAATGGGGGGGGGGAGGTCTCCCTAACTTTTTTACTGGGCTTGCCTCTAAATGCAACACTCCCAATCTCCACCTCCTGAGTAGTTGTAATTACAGGCATGAGCCACAGTGTCCTGCCTGAAACATTATTCTTCGGGAAAATACCTTATAAGTCTGCTACCATATAAAACAAATCTTTTAAAGCCTCAACTTTAGATTTTCTGGTCCTGTTTTATAACCTTATTATTGGACCTACACACCTCGAGCTACTGCCTAGGTACATTAGATAGCATACTGTCTGGCTTTTGGAAAACAGTTCCGCTTTATCAATTTCTTTTGGGAGATCTCTTGCTTGTCCCAGTGGACTTGCCTCAGTTGCTGTGTAGTGTGTGTGAACTTGCCTGTTCTGCAGGCTTCAGAAGGCAGGGCTGGCTCAGCATAGCAGTGAGCAGTTCAGACAGATGTTGGGTGTGGCCACATGGTAAGCATGAAGTTGCTCTTCAATAAATATTATCCAAATGATCAAATAGAACAACTTTAAAATAAAGAACCATGCCTTTCATGCGTGTGAAAACTAAGTTTAAAACTTTTTCCCATAACATAAACAAAGGGCTAAAATATCTAAGAAATAAAGAGCCCGAAGAGCAGAAAAAATGAAGTCTCAGGCTGGGAATGGTGGCACAAGCCTTTAATCCCAGTTACTTGGGAAGCAGAGGTAGGAAGATCATAGTTTAAGGCCACTGGGTGAAAGTTTTAAACTCTATCTGAAAAACAAACTAGAAACAAAAGGTCTGGGGTGTGGTTCAAATGATATTCTAGTGAGAGGCCCTGAGTTCAATCCTCAGTACTGGGAAAAAAAAAAGTCTGAGTGGTTTTTAAGCATATGAATAGGTACTTAACTCATTCATAGTTCATAATAATAGTACAAAAAGGCAGTATACTACTACAGTGAGATGCCACCCCTTGTTTTGGGTTTTGTGTGTTTGGTTTATTCATTGTGAGGTTATAATGAAACTTTTACTTTCACGTGTTGCTTCTGAAAGTATACCTAAACCCTTTTAATACCTCTCAAAATTACAACTACAAGTACTCTTTGACTTAGCAGTTCTTGTTCTGGAATTTATTCTGAACTTGCACTTGTGCTAAATGTAGGTATACTGTTATTGGTTGAAGCATTAATTTTAAGTGCAAAAGACAAAACAACTAGGTGCAGTGGCTCATGCCTGTAATGTTAGCTACTTGGTAGGCCAGCCTGGGCAAAAAGTTATTTGCAAGACCCCATCTCAACCAATAAAAATCTGGATGTGATGGCGTATGCCTGCTATCCCAGCTACCAAAGTAGCGCAAATAGGATGACTGTGGTCCAGGCCTGCTCTGGAATAAACCTCAGACCCAAAGCAGAAAGGGCTGGGGTGTGTGGCTCAAGTGGTAGGGTGCTTACCTAGCAAGCATAGGGCCCTGAGTTCAAACCCCAGTTCCACAATAAAAAAAAAAAAACTGAAGACAGTTTTGTCCATTAGAAGAGAGTTTGTTAATTTGGATTCTCTCAAAGTGAAAACAACCAAGTAGCAAGAGTGTTCAATGTGCTTTCATTTATGTAAAAAACAAAGCCTAAAGGACAGTGGTGAGGTGGAGAGTACATATTTACATTTGCTTGTCAATATGAAAAAACCTTTCCCAAAGAATCATAAAACAGTAGTGACAGGCTTATGACTGGGCCCTGAGCTGGCAAATGGAGTAGGGCCAGGAGATAGGCTTCCCCTGAACATCATTCAAGTTTTACTTTGTAGCCATGGACTATCAAGTCAGGAAGTTAATAGACACTTTAAAATAAATTAAATTCATTCCTCCATCATAAGAATATCAAGACCAACAGCACTTTTCGCCTAGGTGTGTGTGTCTCTCTCTCTCTCTCTCTCTCAATCTTGAAATTGAACCCAGGGCCTTGCATATACCCTGACAAGGAGTTAATGGAAATCTGCATCAGAGGCTGCCCTGTCTTTGAAGTTGATGAATAAGGGTTAGATATTGACTTCAGAGCATACCTGATGGCTACTGCGAAATTGGACTGGGTGGAGGGCTGAGTGAGGCTCTTGCTGCAGCCAGGAGACAGCCTAGGAGCAGGGGAGGTAGGAAAGAATCCTGGCCAGGGCCAAGAGGAGGCGACAATCCCTGGGATAAAGAAAGGGAGGGCCTAGAGATGGCTAGTGGTCCCTGAATTTTTACATTTGTTTTTATCTGCACAAACTTATTCTTCCCATAAGAAGTTGAAGGCCTCATTTCTCAGTTACTGCAATAACAGTATTAAACAGCATATGACTGAAGAGGTTTCAGTATTTTTTTTTCTTAAATTTCTGTGTTATGGGAGGAGTTATTTATTAGGTGATTGTACTTGAATATGTTCCTTTATGACAACTGGATTCTTAATTTAGTTTTCAACACCTAGCGTATATAATGACATTTCTAACAGCCTGAAATTAACCTTGAATTTCATCATTGGCTGCTGAGCAGCCTGTCTATCCTGGTTGAAGGCATGGCTTTTGAAGAGAAATCCATAATCCTAAGGACAAGGTTCAACCTCTCTCCAGGCTTTTTCAGCTGATGCTGTCTTTCCTGGCCTCGCCCCTCCCCACCCATGCATTGCCAGTCACAAGGCTAAGGGGAGGTTTCTTTTCTAGAGGGAAAGGACAAGGGGACCCTCTGGGTACTGCTGTGAGAGGCGAGAAGGGAAGTACTGCCTCAGTAAAGCTTGGCAGCCAAAGTGGCTGACACACATTCTGCCTGGATCTGGGGACTTCTCTGTTTGAGATTTGGTGTGGGGTGGAGGGCACAAGATGTTCAAACAGATTTTTATACTCTATTCAAAAATGTATTTACAGTATTTCATTCTTTTCTCCCTTAGCATGGAGATACAAAACTCCCCACAGGGTGGCATTTGTTGAAAAATTAACCAAGCTTGTTTTAAGTCAGCTGCCTAACTTCTGGAAACTTTGGATTTCATACGTTAATGGAAGCCTTTTCAGTGAGGTATGTGTATGAATTTGACTGTAGGTGGAGCTAAGTCACTGTGAATTTCTAGTTTTAAAAATTTGATTTTTAAATATAGATTAAAAATACATTTTGAGGTGATTTCTTTAAAACCTTAGTGGCCTAACACCTATAGCTATCATTAGGTACCTTAAGATTAGTTAAAAGCATCATAAAGCCCTAATATTTCATAACCATGTGACCTTGAGCGAGTTACTTGATTGTTCTGGGACCTAGTTTTCTCATCAGTAAAAAACGTAAGGTTGTCCATCTTAACAAGTGGTTATAAGGATTAGATGAGATAGATAATTAAAGAAAAAACGAAAGTGATGTATTTCCAAGTATTCAGAATTGATTGTCCTATCAATCAGTTCAAGCTGTGGATGGCATTATTGTGTCTTAGACTTATGAGCAAATGATAAAACAGGCAGAGAATGTTTGTAAAAAACATTCTCAAAAAATTACCCAAATAAACTTGGAATTTCCTAGTGGGAAAGAATTTAGAAATCATGTGCTCTAGCCCCCCGTTTTAGCCTGCAGCAGTTTTTATGTGCCTTTGCATTTTCATGGATCACACATTTACTAAATGTCTTGATCATAATGCACAGATGTCCCGGATTTATAATGGTTTGACTTTACAATGGTGGGAAAGCAATGCACATTCAATAGAAATGAACTTTGAATTGTATCATTTCTCAGGCTAGTGATATAGGTGTAGTCATCTCTTACAGTGCTGGGCAGCAGCTGTGAGCCACAGTTCTTAGATAACAAGGGAATACAACTGATACTGACTGTAGAACACTGTGTTGCAAAGATGCAGTGTTCCCTAGAATAGGGGTGTTAAATGCCTTTTGACTTAGGATATTTCCAATTATGACAGATTTATCATGATATAGAGAAGCATCTATAACTGGTAAAGTAAAAAGTATGAATATGAAGTAATGATTAACTTTTGTGTGTTGCATGTGGAAATTGGACTCATCACACTTGTGGTCTCACATCAAGTGCTCTGTGAAAGGCCTCAGTTCTTGAAAAATAGACTGTAGCATCCTTGGCCCCCAGCTGCTACCAGGGCCCACTTATAAAATTGAGAAGATAGCTCTGGGAACCTTTCTGAGAGTAAGGGCTCTTTTGCTTCTTTTGGATGTGGCAACACAGAAGGTGGACATGAACAAGTGCTAAAGCCTTTTTTTTTTTTGCCAAGACAGACTTGGTTGTTTAAGATCCCTCCTTTCAGTGAAAAGTGGTTAGGATTTCAGTGCTCTGGGGATCTGTCACCTCTCTTTTGACAATGAACATAAATTCACACTGATATTAAAGGAAGAGAATTGTGTTCTGGAAGGTTTTTTGGTTTTTTTTTTAACCCCCTTTGTATGTTTAAATTCTCTTTGCCCACTATGTCTTTTCTTTGAAACCTATTAGATCCCGAGATCCTTGTTTATATGATTGGCTGGCTATCTGACCCAGAGGATTTACTTAGTGCATGAAAAACAGGAAAGTAGTAGTGTATAAAAAAAGCCATCTTAAGCATGACTTACTCGTGCATTCTTCTTTCTTTAATTTCAGCAATGTATTATTATGTAAGTGAGTGTTCAAATACTACAGCAATAAATAACTTTCTTCCTTTCTCTGCATCATTTGGATATGCAAAAACTCTTGATAAGTTAACTCTACAGAGGAGGTCCTTCCATATAATAAAGGAGTGTTTGGTAGTTTTTCATAAATGTAGCACTGCTTATTTCTGGGACAGGATGAGAATGCTTTAACTTCAGTTTTGCAGGTATCCAGAAAGAATTTTTTCTAGTGCTCTGCTGTCATGTCACATTATCAGTTTAGATTTCATGAATCTCAGCCAGACGAACATTGTGTGGCATGCTGTGTCTGAGGACAGTGCACACTAACTCCACAGTTTCCTCTCCAAACCTGTGCGTTGCACTCTCTGCCTTCAGACAGATAGTGCACGTGTAGATTTTCTCACTAAAACTAGTGTTATACCAGAAACATCCAGTAAACGCCACTTATAGGCTGTGACCCTTTACTTTTCTGTGCCTATTTCCAAAGAACTGGTTTGAGAATTCAGAAATAATATAATGAAGTACTTACAACAGTGTTTGGAGGATAAGTAAGAGTTCTTAGTATTTGGAATGAAATTTTCCCAGAGCTAGGGAACTTCTTGTCTAACATATATTAGGCCCTGGGTTTGAGTCTCAACACTGAAAAAACAAACAAACTAATAAAAAACAACCCAGTATTTGAAATGCTATTCGCCTGGCACACAATAGGCATTCAGTGAACCAAATTTCATATCATTAAAAATGTTAGATTAATGAAATAGGAGTGAGTGATGTAAAGGTGTATTAACTAATCTAAAGAATTAGTTCCTTAAGACATGGATATGAAACCATATTATTTATTTCCATCCAAGTGTTCTTTCCTTTCATTGGATCATATGCTGTAGGTTGCCCATCTCACTTGGATAGTAGCTGCTCTGAGTCTTTTCAGAGTCATGAAATTTCCTTTAGAGTTTTTGATTTGGGATATCTGAGTGTAAAGGGAATATATTTTTTTCCTTATAGATTCTACTACCTAGTTATGGTAAGCAGGTAGTACTTACTATGACTATATAGATGAAAATTAACCTGCTATATTTAGTTATAGATAAATATTAACGTGCTTCAGATCTCATGGACAGTATTATTGTTCAAATGAAAACAGTTTGAATTATTCTACTGAGTTGTATTTGCCTATGATATTTCTCCCTATTTATGTTGGTAAACTTTTCTTTAAAGTTTATAGTAATATTTATTAAGGATCACAGATTTAAGCTTATTTGTAAACTTATTTGCTCTCTATTGAAAAGCTTGAAAGCCACCAAAGGGAAGTAGCAAGGCATGGATACAATGGAAAGTGTACCCATCTCTGTCAGTCTATGAGTGACACCAAAAACTTCATTAGGCTAGTTTTGGGAAGATTTGGGATTTGATAACTGACACTTAATTTCATACAAGACAGCTTTATAGTATTCAAACACAATTTGCTTAAGAATTTCTTATAGAACTATCTTGTTTTATTAAGAGTTCATCCGTTAAAAATTTAGATGAAGTTTCCAACAGTTTAAATAATAGTCAGTTCTTTAAGCCAGTGAAGCCCATTTAAAATAACATGTGAATCAAAACAGTGAAATCTAGCCGTTGGTCTCACCACAAAGTAGTTTTGGTCTGTGTGTGCAGGAAAGAGTGAAGGGCTTTAGTTAACGAAATGGTTAATAATAGATTAAGATCTCACCTTTAGGTATATTTTAAATGTAGTGTACTTTTGAAGGGAAATCTTTAAAGGAATCAAATAATCATTAAATATTAAGGATCAATATATTTAAAGTCACGTAAGTCATATAAATTAAAATGGAGATTCTGAAATTAGATTTCCCTTTAATAGGGCAAACCTTATAGAATTCCTTTTGTGGGAATGCCCAGCTCTCCATCATGTTAAAACAGTAACTGTTGTTTTATTAACAGTTGCAACTTCCAGGGAACACAGGTGAGAATGCTGCCGAGATAGCAGGAGGGACACCCAACAATCTACTTTTTTTACTCATTCACATCTTTTAGTGTTTATTAAACCAATTCTACATACTGTTTGTCTACCTTATAATACTATAAATGCATATGTACGATATTATATTTTAAAGTTAACTTGAAATCAATATCATAATCATTTTTAATGTGATTCTTCTTAACTTGATAGGTCTTTTGACTTGTCTTTAACCTTAACCAATAATACATAAAGGTTATATATTTTGCTATGTCATCAAAAGTCAGAATTTCTTTTACACTGGATAATTTTGTCTGTTTGGAAACTTTGGTAAGCTTGCCCTTCTAGGGTGTTTTATATAATAATATTTAGTTGGTAGACCATTTGTTAATATGAGACTAACTGAAATCCATTGAACAAATTTCTCTTAATCTATTTAAAGTAGTCTTCTACAATTCCTTTAAGAAAAGGAGACATGGGCTATATCAGCAAGCAAACAGAAAGAAAAATTTATCCTAGAATGAATCTTAGAATGTATTCTTAAATTGCTCTATAAATTTCCCAAAAAAGGAGCAAGGGTTTATAATTTTTTAAAAAATAAAACAATATAATGCATTATTATATACCAAGGGAATGGGACAGGTGCTCTAGGATTACTGCACATTAATTCAGAGTTACTCTTCCTTTTATTTCTATTTGTTTATTTGTTTTTTGGTGGTACTGGAATTTGAACTTATGGCCTTGTACTTGGTAAGCATGTGCTCTTACCACTGGCAATACTTCTCCATCCCTTCTTTTTATTTCTGTACTAGCTAATGAGAAATAATGTTAAGAATGTCATTATGAGTATGATGCACTATTGCTTAACTTTATGAAATTTACCTACAAAATTGGTAATTTCAACTTAATTCATAGGTTTATTTATGGGAATTTTACCTAAAAGTTTTAGGCCATGTTTTTTTTTCCCTTCAGTACTGGGGATTGAACTCAGGGCCTCCAGCTTGCTTGGTAAGTGCTCTATTACTTGAGCCCTTTTTGTCTAAAGGTTTTAGAAAGATGAATAGCTTTTTGTTGAAATAAGAAAAGTTTTATAACTAATCATCCTATAACTGGAAACATTATTTCTTAAGCATTCCGTTTAATCAAGTTAGATGTCATGTTCTCATGTTCTAAATTATTTCTAAAAGACAGTTAATATGTTTCATTTTGTTTTTAAATTTTAAGACTGCCGAGAAGTTGGGCCAGATTGAAAGATCAAAGAATGTAAGACAAAGACAAAATGATTTCAAGGTAAGTTAGTGATAAATATGCAGACTTTCCCACAGGATAGGGTTTGCTAATCCACAGTCTCTAGAAGAGTTTACGTTCAAGGTGTTATCATTCAGGTACGGTCTTTTGTTTAATTTAACTGCATTTTAATGCAGTTTTACTTCTTTGCTTTCTAGAAAATGATTCAGGAAGTAATGCACTCCCTTGTGAAGCTGATCCGTGGAGCCCTGCTGCCGCTCAGCATCCGAGAAGGAGAGGGGAGGCAGTATGGAGGCTGGGAAGTGAAGTCAGAGCTGTCTGGACAGTGGCTTGTGCATGTCATCCAGACTGTAAGGTAAATGTGGACATATGCTCAGCAGAGGGGTAAATTTACCCTCAGTATGGAATATGAAATTTAATACATTTAATGCAGAGGAAATTTCACTTTCCTACCCTCTGGCCTGTTGCCTCCACTACTTCTTGCTTAATCACCTAACAGTGAAGTTCTTAAATATTCCTGGTATTTGTGAGGGATGAAAACATACCACATGTATATCTGTTCTGTTGCTTAGCTCAGCTTTAGCAGTATATCACAGTCCCTGATGGTCTTACTCGCCCCGTTTGCAGCCTAATGTTATAGCTTGTGTGCTGCACAAGGCACAGCCATAGGACGGGGGAACCAAGGCAAGGGTTGCTTGGGGATCCCATCTGCTCACTTTTACTGTGTTTGTTTCCCAGGCTCACTTATGAATCCTTGACTGCTCTTGAAATTCCTAACGACATGCTACAGATAATTCAGGATCTCATTTTGGATCTCCGTGTGCATTGTATCATGGTCACTCTGCAACACACAGCAGAAGGTGTGTTAAGGAAAACTAGTAATGTTCACTGGACAATAGTTATATGAAGATGCCATCTCCTTCCAGGTTCCTGATCCTTGAAAACTGTTATCACAGAGATATGAGTATATTAGTTTACCTAATTTCTAGTTGTTCAGTAGATTTTTTTCCCTTTCTTCCTATCTTTTCAAAATAATTTACTTGAGATTTAACACCATGTACAAATTAGGATGGGTATACTTGAAAATATTTAAGAATATAAGAACATCTGTAGAGTAAATATTAAGTAAAGGCAGGACATTAAATGTATATAAAGTATGAATCCAGTTTTAAAAAAATCAGTGTATATAAAAATTTTAATTTATAAAAATCAATGTAAACAGAAGAAAGACCATTTACAGTGGCTTCATGAATAGTATAAATTATAGTTGCTTCTCATTTTCTTTATACTTTTTAAAGTTTTTAGGATTTTCTATACAGAATCATTAAAAGTAATGAGTTATCTTTAAAAAGCAGCTTTTGGGGATATTAAATTCTTTCGAAAACAATCAAGAACATTGTAGTAAGTGACATAAGCCTTTACTGCCCGCCACCAAGCTTTTTAAGTGGGCTGGTCAGATTGGTAGTTATGATGTTGTATAAATGCAATCCAGGTGAGAAACTGAACAGTCCCCTTGCACCTGATTCCAGGCCTGGTGACCTGAGCTAGCCCACTACACTAGTTCATCCTTTGGCCAAGTGAGAATTAATGCTGCCATTGTCAGGAATGTAGAGGACTCAAAGAGAATCCAAATTGTTCATCAGAAATTTTAGGGAAGAAATTTTGTAAGGCTCTTTCTGTACATGTCTAGTGTTACCAAGAAGACTGAGTAAGTAAACACCATCTCAAGTTGTCATTAAGCTTGGCTGAGCAATCTCCTAATTGGACTATGCAGTGAAAATTTTTATTTGCAGTAATGTTTTATTAGAAAAATCCAGTGAATAATGCATGTTTTAATCCTCAAGTTTACCAAAACTGTAATCTGTCCTTACTTTCACCAAGTTTTTACATATCTTAATAAAATAATTAAGAATCATAACCTTTGTAGATTTTCATCTCTTTAACATTTAGTAAGATAATTATAATAAAACGTACTTGTGTGTTTGTTTTCTTTGCAGAAATAAAGAGACTAGCTGAAAAGGAAGACTGGATTGTTGATAATGAAGGATTAACTTCCCTAGTAAGTTTTAATTCTCCATTAATAGTAATTAGTGCTTATTATATGCAAAGTAAATGATTTGCTATAATTATAAGGAGCACATGCTCTCTGCATTGCAACTCTAAATAGTTTCTGTAATGGAAAAATAGGCTTCTTAAAATTTCCTTTCTCAGGCTTTTTTGCTTGTTACTAATCATGAGCACTTAAAACAGTGTAAAGGATGGATTTCACTTAGAAACTTGTTTGTATACTGCATCACTTACTACTTTTACTTACATTACTTTAAAAAAAAAATAGATGATGCTTAAGTCCATATAACTCAGCAACTTGACATTTTTAGAAAGTCAGGATGGAAGAAATGGTGTTGCTGGCTCCTATGCTGAAACAAAATAATGAAGCACAATCTCCACAGAAAGAGTCCTAGGTCAGGCAGCAACAAGAACTACAATCTGTTCATTCTAAACTCATCATTTCTTTCTCATTTTTTTTTATTCTTTTATACACATGTGCATACATTGTTTGGGTCATTTCTCCACCCTGCCCCCCTCCCCTACCCTCTCCCTCCCTTTCCCCCTCAGTTCCAGGCAGGTCCTGTTCTACCTTTATCACTGGTTTTGTTGAAGAAAAGAGACAAGCCTAATAAGGAGGACAAAGTGTTTTTGCTAGTTGTAAACTCATCATTTTTAAAGATACCTTTACAAACAGTTTTCTCACCTGGTTTACAAATCCCCCTACAATCCTGTCAGTGGGTGGCCAGCAGGATTGACTTTCAGCTGCTGAAATATCCCAGTGGTTTACAGGGACAGGATTTCCTGTTTCTTTAACACTGGTCTGACAGCCTGGTTGTGCCCAGGACCAATCTGCCTTTCTTCACTCTGACCCTTTCCATTACTGGTTTCAGCTCAGAGTCATCCTTGGCCTCACTTCTGCCAAGAAGAAAGTCTAGTAGTCTTCTAGGAGCAACAGTGCTCTTCTCACTCGCATTCACAAACCCACATCCAAGCAAGCAGAAGCTGGGGAATGGAGTTTTTCAGCAGAGCACATGGCTGTTCCCAACAGTTGTCTTAGCTTAGAAAGAAAAAGGGAGAAAGTAAATTCTGTGGACAGAACCTCCAATTTCTGCCATGTCCAAGGAAGCAAGAATAAAACAGTTTGGACCCACCTGAATTTGAAGACCCCAAGCAGTATTTCTTCTTTTCCTCTAACTTCTGTACTTCTTAATGATAATCTTTCTTTGGGAGTGGGGAATTTTTGTCTTGTTCTATTCCTCCAAATTTCAAAGCTTTATAAGATAATATATACATAGATATAAGTGTACCTTACTTTAAGTAACAATGTGGTTTAGAAAGGAAATCCTTATTTTCAACTTTTTGTAAATTAAATCATATTTGAAATGAGTTAGCAAAGTTAACTATTTTTAATAAATCAGTTATCTCATTTTAAGGGATTTCAAATAAAAATTTAATTGACTAGATTTATTTTCTTTGTCCCAGTTGTTTGTATTGAAATGAAAAACTATTCTGTAGCTAGTTCTCCCTCGAAGTAAATCTTTAGAGAAAGGTGTGCAACACCTTTTATGGAAGCCTCTTAAGATGCATGAAAAGATCAAATATAAAGTGTCTCCACTTTTTATATTGATTAAGTGTTGTAATTATGCTATTTGGATATGTTGCATTAAATAAGTTCTATTAAAATTTCTTTTTAGGACTGGTGGAGTGACTCAAGTAGTAGAGTACAGGCCTAGCAAGCCTAAGGCCCTGAGTTCAAACCCCAGTACCACAAAAAAAAAAAAAAAAAAAAAAAAACTTTTTAAATTTTTAATGTGGTTCCTGGAAAATCTAAAACTAGTTCTGTGACTCACATTACACTCTTGGACAGTGCTGGCATGGAGGAAAGTGTACTCCACTCAACTCATCAATAGCCTGACCCAAAGAAGCCCCAGAATCTGGCCTTGGGTCTTATTTTGTAAAGAAGCAGAACATTTCTTAATAGTGTTATGGATTAGGATTAAGTGCAGAACTATGCATTAAAGCACTTTATGAACTGCATCCCTTTGTGCAAACAAAAGGGATTTTTCCTTTGGCAGTACTTGGGTCTGAACTCAGGGCCTCATGCTTGCTAGGCAGGTACTTTACCACTTGAGCCAGATCCCTAGCCCTTTCTGCTTTAGGTATTTTTCAAATAGGTTGTCATGTTTTTGCCCAGGCCAGCCCGAACTGTGATTCTCCTATTTACACTTTACTTGTATCTGGGACCTCAAACATGAACCATCACTGTTGGGCTTATTGATTGAGGTGGGGTCTTGCTAACTTTTTGCCTGGGCTGGCCTCAACTGTGATCCTCCTGATCTCTGCTTCTTGAGTAAATGGGATTATAGGCATGAACAAGCACACCTGGCCAAAGGATTTTTATTAGTTAAATTAATACTTATAGCCATTGCTATAACCAGCCGGTGCTGGTTGGCACTAGTGGCTTGTATCTGTAATGCTAACCACTTGGGAGGCAGAGATCAGGAGAATCAAGTTCTGAAGCTAGCCCAAGCAAGTGGTTCAAGAGGCCCTGTCTCAAAAATACCCAATACAAAAAAGGGCTGGCAGAATGGCTCAAGTAGTAGAGTGCCTGCCTAGCAGGTGTGAGGCCCTGAGTTCAAGCCCCAATACTGCACCCCCCATTAATAGTTGTAGTAACTAGGATACCATGATAATTCCTTAATTTTGCATTATTCCTTATGTTTTCAAAACCATTTCATGCAATTCTATAGCAAACTTGAAGGACAGGCTAAAAGGGATCATTGGGCCATCATCTACTGAGTACCTTTCCCCCAATGAAATAGGCATGGGAAGTTAGACATCAAATTACGTTAATGCCCAGTGCATGAAACGGCCTCAAATTAATTTTGTACAAAGGCAAAAAAATTTTTTACCTGTTCAGTGTGAGAAAAAGGAGTCTCTGTTGCCAAGATTCTATGTTTCGTTAAAAATCATACCCAAAACTGACATTCATTCAGTCTTCAGCCATGAAACAGGCATTGGCCTTAGGTCTTCTTGGGTCAGAGTGCCGTTATGCATGGTTGGCCGTGCATGAACTTCCCAGAGAGCTGCCATCACCCAGGATCATAGTTTGTCTGTTGAAGGCTGGCCTCTGTGAAAATGATCTGGAATGATTACTAGAGAAAGGTGTTTGTGGTCTACTTTTAAAGTTTGACCACCACAGTGCAATTGTAACCATACAATAACTAATTTCATGTTTGACCTCATACACACAAGTCACATAAATATGTGCTGGGAACACAGCAGGCCATGGGAAAGAATGACCCACGAGAAGTAGCTCATCTGGACTCAGCCAAGTGTTTTCTAGTCAAATGTCTGTGAAGAAAGATGCTAACACAATGGACTAATGCTGATGAAAGGTAGATCAGCTCTTGGAGCACAAGTCTGCATTCTAGCAGTAGTTTAACTTTATGTGTATGTAAAATTCTGAGACTTTGAACAATGACTTAACAATTTATAAATTTCTCAGCATTGCCTCAGCCCCAGTCTCATTCCTGTAGGAAGCTGCCACTGTGGTAGGGAAACCCTCCTTACCACATGACGACACAAGTAACCATGAGTAGCTATGGCCTTTGTGGCCATGGCTACTCTTTGAACTAAAGTCCTGGCTTTAATCAGCACTTCACTGTGGTGCTCCTCACTAGAAAGCATCCTGCTGTCTTCTGTCTAGAATGGTTTTTGCCTGTTTTTAATTTGGATAATTTTCAGAATTTTCTTCTTTCAGAAGAATTGAAATGGTTTTGATAACTTCTTATAGTCAACTAAGTTGAATGATTCACTGATGATGCACAGAGATGGTAGTTTATTTCTTTTGAGAAAAGGAAAAATCAGCTGCTAGATTATCGTTTACCTCTCTTAGCCAAAACTACTGCCTGAGCTTTCTTAGTACTCCCTGTTCACTTGCTGTACTAAGTGGGTACAGTTCAAGTCTTAATACAAGAAATCCAGATGAACATGAGCATTTCAGTGTCAACACTTGAAGTTTAGATTTTATTATGATTATTACTATTATGCTTCACTATCTTACATTTTTGTGCCTTCTGAGACAGGTAGATCACACGAATAAGGTCAGTCCATTTAACAGACTGTTTTCCCCTTTGGTAGTACTGTGGAGCCCCAGAGCCACATGTGTGCGGGGCTCTAATGAACATTTTGACTCTAAGTGTTTCTCAGTAGTTAGTATTTCACCCTGTACTCCTCTTTTCTTGTACTTCCACTTTTAAGTATTCTTTATGATGCTGTCTGGTGGTTTCAAAGTGCAATAGCAAGCAAGATGACTTTAAAGCCCAGGCATCATTTTAGCTGATCAGAACACAGACTTGTCTTTTTTTTTTTTTTAATTCCCCAGTACTGGGGTTTGATCTCAGGGACTATACCTTAAGCCACTCCACCAGTCCTTTTTTGTTGTTTTTGATATAGGGTCTCATGAACTATTTACCCTGGCTGGCTTTGAACTGTGATCCTCCCATCTCTGCCTCCTGAGTAGCTAGGATTATAGGTGTGAGCCACTGAGGCCCAGCAGACTTGTCTTTTTTTTTTTTTTTAATGTACAGCTGTCACTTCCTTTATTTTTTCCCAAGCCCTTTTATAAAACGTGATGCGTGTATTCTGAAGAGGTCCTTACTCCAGATTTCTACCACAGAGCTGGTTGGTTGAATGTTGGTCCCTCCCTTGTACAGCCCCCCCCACTGCCCCGAACAAATCTAAAGACCCCCCCCAGTCCCATCTCTGGCACCAGTGTTGACCAGCAGAAGCTAGGACTTGCCTTTTCCCCTGAGGCCTGCATACAGCTGTGCTTTCTGAGAACTTGTCCCTCCTCCCCTGTTCCTTCTGTGAAGAGGCAGCCCTCCTTCCTTCAGGTCTATCTCAAAGGGTCTGTTTGTCCTATTTAGAGCAGACCCCACTCCAGCACCATTTTTCACTGAGTTTCACTTGTTTTCTTCATGGTGCTTATTATAGTTTGCAATTGGAATTTTATTTCTGTCTGATTTTGATTATAATTTTCATGGTGGTGTCTCTCAACTAGAATAAGCATTTCATGAGAATTCTGCCTGTCCCACTCACTCTTGTGTCCCCAGCACCTAGAGTTAAACTTCCAGCACAGGAGTAACAGGTGTTAGCCTCTGTTCAAGCTTATCTTGAAGTGTCATTGGTTGGACATATTTTCAAGTTTCATTTTCTGGCTTAATGCATGAGAAAATGACTGCAATGACATATTTGACTTAAAAGATCTCCAGGTTGTTATCATTAAGAAGATTTAAGTGTAAAGTATATGCCAAATCTCAGACTCCTTGACTAGAAGATTACTTGTCAGATAATCTCTGTTCCTGTCCATAAATCTGGAAAATTTAGAGTTTGTGGCCATACTCACTTTAGTAAACACATCTTAATAGCCAGAGCATATTGGGTTTAACAATGTTTTGTTTCCCTCCCCCCTCCCCCAGCCATGTCAGTTTGAGCAGTGCATCGTGCATTCCCTGCAGTCACTGAAAGACGTTCTCGATTGCAAGCCTGGAGAAGCCAGTGTGAGTTTCCATAGGGTTCTACCTGTTTCAAAATCTCCCAATACCCCTCCATGATAATCACAGTGGTGAACTTTCAAGTGAGTGCTGTATGATAGAGTTTTTCTCTTACTGCGTGTCCCTTTCATCTAGTTTTAACTACACAGACATGAGGCAAGAAGAACATGTGTGTTCAGGAGTTGTGGGCAAAGCACTTGGAGAGCACTATGTGTGCAGAGTGAATGATTGACCTGGGATTATTAGCCAGCTGGGGACCAGAACCACCTCAGGTGGGAAGCCACCATGGCTAATGCTTCAGAGTAAGGCTGTCCACACCTGAATCAGTTTTCCATATTTCAGCTCTTTCTATTTAATTTCACAAACAATAAGTTTTGCTTTCCTAGCAAACACCAAAAATTTTAATCAAAATTCTTCCTCATAGGTCTTTCAACAATCTAAAACACAGGAGGAGGTTTGCCAACTAAGCATCAATATCATGCAGGTAATATTTAACAGCAGTGCTTCCCAGTGCACTTATAGTCAGCCAGTCCTATTAATAAAGCATGTAGGGTATATATTAAGTATTCCTCACCTTTGTACACAGTTATGTACAGTACTAATGAAGGAGTACTTTCTGCTTCTGTTAGCAAAACTTGAATATCTCATTGATATTATGCTTCCTTTTTTTTTTTTTTTGTGTCTCATGGTACTTTCTGTATATTTCCTTTAGGTCTCAAAGTGAATTAAATGATTGTTTACATTTTGTCTGGAACATAAAGGTTTTTGATTGTTTTCAGTGCTTTGTGTGCACAGAAGCAAAGTCCAGCATGTTAGTGAATCAATTAGAGGAAGAAAAAAGGGCTTTTTTCCTAAAATGTATTCAGGAAATAAGAATCAGAACACCAGTACTTTTAGTTTCTGTCATGTGTGTAGTATGCATTGATGGAATACATATTTCTAATACACACACCTCCCCTCACCTCACTTATGGGATGTATTGTTCTACTTTAATTTATGTGAAATAGTTTTTAATGTCCAAATAGATTATGTCAGACATTGTCTCACTGAAACTTATCATTTTTGACTTAGGTTTTTATATACTGTCTGGAACAACTGAGCACCAAGCCTGATGCAGATATAGATACTACACAGTAAGTAGAAATGAAATTATTGCTGGGATGTAGCTTAGTGGTAGAGTGTTTACCTAGCATGCATAAGGCCCAGGGTTCAATACCACACCCCACAGGAAAAAAAAAAACAAAACCAAAAAAACTTGCCAGGTATGGTGGCACAGGCCTTTCAGGGCAAAGAGAGGCTGAGGCAGGAGGATCATCACTTATAGTTTAGTGTGGGTTGCACAGAGAGACCTTGTCTGAAAAAAAAAAAAAGAAAGAAAAAAATGAAAGTGATCTCATTGTTACATTTTTGGGATTTAAAAATGTAGACTCAGATTACATAGTTTTATGTATTGAGCTTTCAATCTTTCCATGTTCTGAATTTATCTTAGCCTTATTAGAGACATATTGAGCAAATTGTTCAAAAGAACAGATTTTATCAAGAATAAATTAGAAGGTTTAAATGTATGACTCCTAGCTGATTGCTTTTATACTTCTGGTGCTAGGGGATTGCACCAAGGCTCTGGTTAGAGATTAAGTCTGGGTCAGGCTTGGTTACTGGGGCTTCTGAGGACACACAAATCCGAGCAATAGCTCTTTCACAATGTTGCTGTATGGGACAGCAGTGTAGAATGCTGGCTGTAGTTCTTTTCTTAACATTTAGGCTTTCTGAAGGACACTTGGCATGTGTAACTTCTGTCCATCTAAGATTAATGCTCTGATATTGAAATAAATGCCTTTTAAATCTTGAACTTTTCCATTTACTGGTATTGGTTTTGCTTTTTATTGTAGAAAACTATCACCTCTCTAGAGACAAAATAAGATTTTAATTCTTCGAAGGTTTTCTTTGATTTGGCTTTATATGTTTATTTCCATTGGGACTTTGTATGGCTAAGTAGAACCTTAATGTTATTGAATAAATAAGTTGCTTTGTTACATTTCTGTTTCATACATCACTGAATTCTAATATATACTGTGATGTATTTCTGAACTTTATCTTCTGTTGTAGTTATTCCAAAATACTTTAAATTAGTTAATGTTATTTTAATTATAATTTAAGTTTTAATGTTTTTCAGATTGGAATCTCTATAAAATATTAGAAATATTTTATATTTTATACTTCCATATGAATTCTGAAATCAATCAATAAAGTTTAAAGAAAATAAATTCGAAAGCTGGTGTGGTGGCACAAGTCTATAATTCCAGGATCCAAGAGGCTGAGGCAGGGAGATCACAAGTTCAAGGCTAGCCTGAGCTATAGAGCAGCACCTTATCTCAGAAAGAAAAACAGGAAAAATTAAAAAAGAAAATCAATCCTACTGTGATGATTATTATGATTTTGTTGTATCAGAAACTTTATTAATGGATTTGTCATGCCCCTTCCCTTATACCCCCAGTTTTATATTTCTGTTAACTTTTGAGTTATTAACTAATTTCTTAACTCAGTTCACTAGAGAATGGATTACAACGAAAGCTTCAAAAAGCCTCCTGGACCTGGCTAGGTATGGTGGTGCACAATGTAATCTCAGCAACATTGAAGACAGAGATAAGAGGATCACAGTCCAAGGCCAATTTGGGCAAAGCATGAGACTGTCTTTGAAAAACAAAGTAAAACAAAAATGGCTGGACGTGTGGCTCAAGTGGTACAGTGCTTGCCTAACATGCCTATGACCCTGAGTTTAAACCCCAGTACTGCAAAAAAGGAAATTCTGATAGGTAAAAATATTTAAATTATTTGCATATTATTTAACATTTTCCATTTTGTTTTTCAATTTAATGAAGTCACTATTGAGAAGACTCAAAAGCAATTTTTTCTTTTCTTTTTTTTCTTTTTTTGTGGTACTGGGGCTTGAATTCAGGGATTACACCTTGAGACACTCCAGCAGCTCATTTTTTTATGTGTGTGAAGGGTTTTTTTGAGAGAGAGGCTTGGGAAGTATTTGCTCCGGCTGACCCCGAACCACGATCCTTCTCACCTCTGCTTCCTGAGTAGCTAGGATTGCAAGTGTGAGCCACTGGCGCCTGGTTCCAAAAGCAAATTTTATGTAGCCCTTGTTAAGAGGTAGTCTGTGTGCCTTTCTTAAGCTATTTATTATTAAGTTTAAAGAAAACTTACAGGAAGTTATGTGATTTTTCTTCACCAAAACATTTTAAAGTCTAATTTATATGTAGTTCATTTTGGTTTTGTTTTTAAATTTTAGTGTTTTTAATTGTAACTATTCTTTTACTTGCTTCTATATTCAGTCTTTCTATGGATGTTTCTTCTCCTGATTTGTTTGGAAGTATCCATGAAGACTTTACGTTGACTACTGTAAGTAAGAGAATATAAGGAAAGTAAAATATATCATTTTAAAACTGCTGATTGTGTTACACTGTGTAAAAGTTTTAGGAAAGTATAATTTATACATATTCAACACTTAGGATTCTTTAGCCGAAGTTGCACTAATGTGGTCTCATACACTTACCACATCTGTGCAGAGTCTTGAGTTCAAAGGGGCCCTCATAGTTCCCTGTCATGGGCACTCAGGAACAAGGGCATTCCCCTACCTTTTGCCTCTTTAGGCAGAGAAACTTTGCTTTTTTTCTGATTCATTTCTAGGAGTGTCAGGTTGGGGCGGTGAAAGCCTTCATAGGCTAGGCTGTAGGATTTCCATGAGCCGCTAGGAGACAGCTGAGTGTCTTGGATAAAAGTGGCAGGAGCCAAGGAAAGCCTAGAAAGAAAGAGCTAGAGGGGAGTGGGGCTGAAGGAGGGGTCCTTAGAAATTGATTAAGACCTTGCCAGCCATCTGGCAGCTGTGGAGCAGGTAACAAGCTTGGGAATCTGTGGAGCTACCTCCTGGGAAGCTCCCAAGCTGCCCTTCAGGCCACAGCTTCCTGCTGACCCACAGTGAGCTTCCCCTTAGTGGCCCCGGAGCTCCACAATTGCTCTGTTTTTCACAGCACCTCAAAGCTGTCCCATTTTACCCTCCGAAGATTATTCATTTGTTACCAAATACATTTCCCATGGAAAGATTCTTCCTTAGGTCTGGCCCTTGTTCTCAGTGGACTCACAATATTAGGGTCCCATGTTACCCAGATTCAGTGATAAGTAAGAAGGAGATCTAGAGTAGAGTCAGACACTCAAGTGTGCTTCTTACTCACGTGTGGGGGTAAGGGATCCTCAAGGAGCGCGTCTAGGTGCTATACTCTCCTGCATCTGGAGCAGAACCACCAGCTGGCTTCACATCTGCAAGTGCTATGGAGGTTGGCTGCATCTGTACTATCAAGTACATGTCAACCATCCAAGGTTAAGAATTGGACTGTGGTGCCCACTTGTTCTCCCACTTTTATTTCATTTGATTGGGTAGATTTGAGGAAAAAAATACACTTACTCAGGGTGAGACTTTAGGTCACTCAAGTAGTTTTTCTCTTTTTGAAGAGGAACTGTGCATATTACTGTGGGGAAAATCAAGCTAAGACAGCTGACTAATGGGTGGAGCAGACTCTACACGCTCAGTCAGCAGAGAAGGTTTGATACTTGAGGAAAAAGTAAGAAAGGATCGATTTGAAAGCCAAGAAACCAGTGGAATTCTGAAGAGTCCAATGTGTTTGGAGTGGCTAGTGAAATGTCGTTTACTTTATTCCATGTGCTGTGAAAGGTCTGTTTGGGGATCTCAGGCCTGGGGACCAAAGGAAAATTTGATCTCACCATGCCTGGCCTGCTTTCGTTCTAGTGTCTTTCCTGCCATGTATTCACCAAATTGGGAAAGAATATTATATGGATTATTTCCCTATTATCCTTGTTCATATTCCTTTTCCCATCCATAAGTTAGTTCAGGGCCATTAGCAACCTTTTGTTTGAAGGTACAATTATATATCTATATCTATAGCTATCGATAGCTATATCTATAGCTATCGATAGCTATAGATATAATATCTGTGTTATATATCTATATCTATATCTATATATATAATATATATATATTGGTGGTGTTGGGGTTTGAACTCAGGGTCTCATGCTTGCTAGGCAGGTGCTCTACCACTTGAGCCATACCTCCAGCCCTTTTGACTTTAACTTTAGTTTGTTTTTTATAGGGTCTCGATGCTTTTGCCCAGACTGGCCTCAGACATTTTTCTCCTACTTCTGCCTATTGAGTAGCTGAGATTATAGGCATGCTACTACCATATATGGTGCCTATCATTCTTGACATTTTACTTATGTTTGTTGATGGCCAGAAAGTGCACTTTGCCAGAAACAAAGATAATAACACTTTAAAGAAGTATAGTAGGTGTGGACATTTGATTGAGCTAAATTTAATTATTGGGGCCATATAAGATTTGCTTGATTATTGATTTCAAAGACTGTAGTTCATCTTTGGTCCATATACCTTGAAGAATAGGAACCTGTTTATCTCTACATTTTCTAACTGGAGTACTTTATTGTAAATTACTTTGATTTTCTACAGAAAGAAGCAACCAAGTGTGTATGAGAACTTTTCCTGGAAAGTGGTTTTGCCTTAATTTTACTCAGGGATCTTGAGCAAAGGGCCCCAGATGAATCACACTGTTCCAGAGGGTGCCTTCAGCACCTGCCATGGACAGACCCTGAGCTCTGAACTGCAGCCATGGTGGCACGGACCATTCCTGGAACATTTGTCACAGAAATAACTCTTTTGAACTGTAGAATACATTGTATTCATCAGTACGGGGGCCCAAACATTTTTTCTAAGAAATACTCAGGTGGACATAACCCTGGTGGGCCTGCTACTTCCTGTGAAGGAGTCCCTTGGCCTCGGTGACTTCCACTCACTAAAGGGAGGCTCTTGATACACTCAATTCTTATATGAGGCAGATAATGTGGCAGCATAATTCTTTTCCAAGTTATGAAAAATTTATATATTATTTTCTAATAGTTTCTACATTTTATATAATTAATTATAAATAAAATAACCATTTTATAACCTTTTTATATACATAAAGTATTAAAGGAAACATTATCTTTGGGGGAAGTATACTGGAGATTGAACCCAGGGCCTGGTGCGTGCTAGACAAGCGCTTACCACTGAGTTACACTTCTAGCCCCTATTTGGCTTTTCAGTGTACTATGTGATAGTGAGCAATTAGTTGAATTGTAGAATTCTGTGATGTAATTATACTATGTTAATGTTAGGAAAGATGCAGCCAAGAAAAGCATATTGATGTTAAAGGGCAAGAACTTACAACTAAATTTAGCAAGTGGTCAGGGCTTTTTGTTGTACTTACCATTTGCTACTATCAGTGCAGTTCTCTGAAGATTTGTTTTGCTTCTAGGAACAGCGACTTTTGATAGTCCTGAGTAATTGCTGCTATCTAGAACGTCACACCTTCCTAAATATAGCAGAGCATTTCGAAAAGTACAACTTCCAGGGAACTGAAAAAATAACACAGGTGAGTGAGTTCTTGTGGAGTGCCCAAGCAGAATGATTTACCAACATGATGGTTTACCTACTTAGTTTCCAAGCTGTTTCCTTCTTTCTGTTTCCTGTGTTTGCCCTCTCCATCATTTCCTTCCCACTGCCCCAGCTGTCTTGAATGATTCCCTTCCTTCTCTGGCCCCACCTTGAATTGCTAATTTAATACTCTGTTCTTCTCTAGAGCAAAGCCTTCTCAAGATGGAACAGGTTGCTTCCCCTCCAGTTCAAAACTGAGGGAAGAAAAAAGGAAAGGCATTAATCCAAATCTTTAAGAATCACCCCCAATTTGAGTCCTTTGAAGTTAACACTTTGAGGTTCAGCCAACAACATACTCCCTAAGTCTGCAGACAACCTCTTCCTGCTGCTCTACTCCTCTTTCCTTTCCATGTGACCACAGCAAGGCCTTCACTGTATTTCTTAACTGTGTGCATGTGCCACATACCACACATAACATACGCACACACACAACATGCAATACACATGCTCTCCACATGCTGCACTACATACCATACCACACACACAAACCACACATGCACCACACACCACACACATGCAGCACTCAACACACATCACACACATACACTTCACACACACCCCCACACACATCCCACACACCACACATGCACACACACGTACCACAGACATGCAGCACTCAACACATACCACACACAAACACTACACATGCTCACCACATGTTGCACTACATATCCCGCCCACACACAATACCATACACACCACACATACCACATACACACATATCACACATGCACCACATACCACAGACATGCAGCACTCAACACACATCACACACACCACACACACAAATACCACAACATGCACACACACTAGGCAGAGACCACACACATAGTACACAAATACATGCACACATACCCCACTGCATACATGCCACCTACCACACATACAAACACACACACACACCACACACCACATATGCACACTACATGCACAAACCACACACTCTCAGTGCACAGTGGACAAAAATAAGTCCTGCCAAATCAATGGCGTGATTTTTAAATAATGTTATCTCTTGTTTATGTTTTTCTCAAGTAAGCAGAAAAGGAAAAAATGAAGTAACCTTATTATTAAAGGTTGGTTGGTTCATGGGCAAAGGTTTATCAGATTTCTAAGTAAAACTGTGCTAGAAGCCCTTTTAATGTCAGTACACTTTTTTCAATGCAAAGAATAAGGAAGATAATGATCTTGTTAATCATATAACCAAAGTTTACTGTTGGTGGATTACATACTTTTATAAATGATGGTTCCAGCTCATAAGCTAGATTGGGATTTTTTTTTTCAAAGAATGAAAATGTCAGAGTGGGTGGTTCTGTCTTGTTTTCCTGCCTTTTCATAAAGATTAATCATCCTGATGAGAAATGTTGTGAATTAAGCTTTAGGGCCAAATGTCTAGTTTATTTCCAGAATTTTTGGTGTTGAGAATTGCAAGATGTTATCTAAATTATTATTTGTTAAAGTAGATGCTTTGTTTTCATATCATAAAATAGTGCCATTAATATATTTATTGGAGAAATGTTATCATTTAAAATATGTGAAGTGATTAAGAGTTGCATATAAGTGGACCAATACATTTGATTTTCTCTAGGTTTTTGTGAAGTTGTAGGTAGAAACTATCTGTTGCTTCAGTTTATATCATTTAGAAGCAAAATGAATTTGACATAAAAGAAGGTTTTTTGATATCCAGTCTTTGTCCAGATCATTTTGAGAAACAAGAAAATATGAAGGATCTGGGGGCTCGGCTTAGAATAAATTATGACACTCCCCCCCCACAGAGAAGCTGGATTTTTAAAAAGTGAACATCTTGAGCATTTGTAACTATTCAATTGTGGTTTAAATGAATAAACAGTAAATGAGATCTAGATTATAGCATCTCCGCTGATTCTATTTATTATGTGTTAAATTCATTCTTTTCATAGTACAAGCAAGTAAAATATTTCTTGGAGTAAAGGATGAAGTTTACTTGCTGTCCTTATTTTTCTTAGTTCCCTTTCCAAAGGAGAGGTAACTGTAGAGTCATCCCTGAAAAATCACAGGGCACAGAGAGTCACAATGCACATTTTCCTCTGCTTTTGATCTTGGAGATAAAAGTCCATTAGAGGGTTTCTCACATGGTATCATTGGACACTAGATGCTCTCTCAGACCCCTTCGGGGGAGGGGTAGTGCTTGGCAGGGGTTTCTTTGTCCACATTTCCTCCTTCCCTCCTCACTCCTTCCTTCTCTCCCTTCTTTCCTTCCTTTCTTTGCCCCCTTTTTTCCCTCTATCTGTCTCTTCTTCTTCCTCCTCCTTTCTCTCATTCTCTCTCCTGCCACCCTTTGGATTGAACCCAGGGCTACTCCTATGCTAAGCAGGAGCTCTACCACGGCTACCAGCCTCCCTTCTGCTTTCTGTTGATACTTCTGCCAGCTAGAGGCCTAAAAGCAGCTGTTTTTTACATTCCTTTGTCTTGTGCTTCACCTTCAAAAGTAAAGTTCAATTAATCTTAGTATACAATTAGTACACAGATAATCATGTAAGTTACTGACCTGAAAACAGTAGAGCAAGGCAGGCTTAAAAATCCAGTCCATCACCTTATAAAGAATGAAAACACATCATGAAATGAAAATAGGACGTGAGGCTAGGTGATTGCTGTGGTCTTGTTGGCCTTTACACCAAAACGCTGAATGGAAAATCAGAGTGTCCAGATCATCTCACCTGCAAGGGGCCTCTTGAAACAAGACCCATGAGGGCCCTCCAGGCCTCTGTGTGCTTTGAATCCCAGGCAGCAAGTGCCATGTGTCTACAAATATGTTTTCCCACTTATGTAAACCCTATCATTTTTTTAAAAAATGGGAAATACTGAGAGATCTAAAGTAATAAAAAATAATCTTGAAAACACCAACTAAAGGTAAGCACTTATGCTTTGGTATTTATAGTAATCAGTATTTTATATATATGTCATACATATATATACCTATATATATTAAAAGTACAAAACATTTTTCTGAATTCACTTTACATTGAATGTATTTTTTATTGCATACCTTGTACTTTTCCATTTTTATTAAATACTTCTATAAAATATGAGTTTCATAAAATATGACTGAATACTGTTGGTTAATGTGCACATACCATACCTGTTTAGCCTGTCCCCACTGGGATCCTTGAGGTCATCTTTGTTTGTATTATTCGTGACACTGGAGGATAGCCTTTGGTCATGCATTTCATTTCTTCCCGCAGTGGGATGTGGATGTGGACTCGCATCTATAGACCCTGTAGGTAAAGATTGCCAGGTTGCTTTTGAAAAGCTGATCTGACCACAGTTTTGCCCTCATTTTGAAACTGTTATAATTTTTATTTTGATAAAGTACTCGTTCATATATTTTAATTTTCATGCCTTCCCCCTTTTTAGGAGATTAATAATTTTTTTCTGTTTATTCATATTTTATATTCTAGAAGAGCTGTTTTGAAGGCACTTAGAGAGTTAGGAAATACAGAGTTTTATGTTCTGAAGTATATAAAACCACATGTACCACAAGTCAAATTTGTCAATTCAGACCTTTGAAAGGGAAAACCAAAGATGTGTGGTTATTAGACTTTGCATAAAATTTTGTTGTAGCTGTAATGATATAGTTCCAGAGAATTTTTTAAAAATATATGAGCTATTATTTTAACCTGTCCCAGTATTCAGAAAACATGTATCTTCTTCAGTGTTCATACAATTGGAGATTTCTGCCTCACTTGAGAAATGTAAACATTAAACAAGCCTGGCATTAAATTTCATTATTGAAGCTTTATTTAAGTCCCTCTAAATCTCTTTCAGAAACTCAACATCCAGGTGTAGAGAGGGCAAACTTGTTTTTCTCATGTGTCCAGGGAAGATCATTTATACAGCAGTCTATTTTAAATATATTTCCATTGCTTGAGCCGTGTGTACCATATTTTGTGTAGATGATTGTTTTTAGCTTAATTATATATACTTCTTAAATTTCAATTTTGAAACCACTAGAATTCATAGAGGAGAATGAATACAGCCTTGTTTCTTTACTGTGGTATTATCTGTATATATATTTGTTTCATTTTGCCCAAAATTGGGCAAAAAGGCAAGACCCTATCCTAAAGATAACTAAAGCAAAAAGGACTGGGGGTGTAGAGAGCCTGCCTAGCAAGCACAAGGTCCTGAGTTAAATCCCAGTCACACACACACACACACACACACACACAAAACACACACACACACACAAACTTATCAGAAATTTTAAGTTGATCAGAAGTGTCCCTGCTTACTAAATACTGAACTTAATTTTTGACCCTGCTTAGCTACCTCAAGTTCCTTGTACAAATGCAACTTCCCTTCTTAAACAATTTTAATAGGCTTCATTATTCTGTTTTTATACATGTGTATAACATACTTTGATCATATTCACCTTCCTACACTCTCTCTTTCACTCTGCCCTGTGTTCTATACACAATGGAGTATTATTCAGCCATAAAGAGGAATGAAATTATGTTGTTTGTAAGAAAATGGATGGAACTAGAGATCATCATGTTAAGTGAAATAACCCAGACTTAGAAAGACAAATCTCTCATGTTCTCTCTCATATGTGGAACCTAGACCTTAAAAAATGAATGACAGAGTTGGGTGCGGTGGCTCATGTCTGTAATCTTAGCTACTTGGGAGGCATCTCACCACTGAAAGCTGGGCATGGTGGTGTGCACCTGTCATTCCAGCTGTATGGGAAATGTAAAATAAGTGGATTGCAGTCTAGGCCAAACAGAGGACAAATGTGAGACCCTATCTCAAAAATAACCAAAGCAAAAAGGTCTGGGGGTATGCCCAAGTGGTGGTAGATCAACTGCCTAGCAAGTGCTTAGTCCTGGGTTCAAACCCCAGTACTGCAAAAAGAAAAAAAAAAGGGACAATAGAAGTAAAATGGGGATTCTCTGTGGGGGAGGGTAAATGTTTTTAAAAATATTTTACATATGAAAGAGATCATATAGCTCTTTCTTTTGGTGCCTGACTTATTTTACGTAACATAATGTACTTCATCCATGTTGTTGCAAATGACATGATTTCATTTTATGGCTGTGTAGTATTCCACTGTGTGTGTATCATATTTTCTTTATCTGTTCATTCTTAGGTTGATGGGAATTACTCTTGACTCTGCCCCTCATGTCAGTGCATGCTAAGACTCTTTCTTAGCTTGACCCCTGTGCCATCCTGTGATCCACTTCTCTCAGCCTCTGTTCCTGTGCAAGCTCAGCCCTCTTCTGCCATTTCCTCACTGTGGCATGGTAGGAAATAGGTGTTTAAGCTCTAAATTCTTTCTCTTCCTAATTCATCCTGCACAGAATGTTCAAGGAGCTTTCAGAAGCATCTAATTCTGTGGCTCTTCCTCTTTCCCACATTTCAGAGTTCCACATCGCCTGAAGACTGAAAACTAACAGATGGGATTTGTGTAGGGCTTTAATCTTTTCCTCATGTCTTTCATCTCCCTCCACTCCAGGCCACTCCAGCCAATCCACTCGGCTTCCTGGCTCATTCACTCATTCACCAAATATTCAGTCAGCACCAGCTTCTTAGGCTCAGTTGGAAGTGCACTACCTGTAGCATGTGTTGTACTGTCACAAAATCTTGATCACCCTCCAAAGCCATTCAAGAGGCAGATGCCTCTTCCGGAATAAAGCATCTATGGCCTCTCCTTGTCTATTCTCCCAGAGGGCAAAAAGAATTGTGTTCTCTTCTTTCTTCCTGTTATGTTTCCTTTCTTCCACTGGATAGCACTTCCATTTTGCATTATGATGAACTCAGAGTCCATTAAAGTCTCTTATTGGGCCAGCTCATGACTGTAATTCCAGCTATATGGGAGGCATAATGGTCAGCTTGGGCTTAAACCATAAGACCCTATCTAAAAAATAACTAAAGCTAAAAGCAACTAAAGGCAGGGCATATATGGTAGGACACCTGCCTAGAAAGCACAAAAGTCCTTAGTTCAAACTCTAGTACTGCTCCTACCCCAAAAGACCTCCTTCTGTAGGATATGTATTGGAGCTCCTCACTTTATTCTCTGTGTCTCTTCAATGTTTTTTCTTTTTTTCATTTTTTCCTCATCTTTAATTCTCTGTACTAATTAGGGATCATTTCTTCAGCTATCTCATTCATTGTGTTTGTAGTTGTGTCTAAGCTTGCTGAAATTTGCTGCCTATTGAAATTTTATTTTGTCATTTTTCATCTCTAGAGACTTGTGATACTTTGGTAAGTGAGAGAGACAGATTAATTTACTATGGAATGTATAATTTCAATCATCAGTGAAGGAGGTATTGGCAGTGAAGTTCTTCCCAGTGCCCCTCAGACTGTGCTGTGTAGAGTCAAGTCGAACAGTCTTCATCAAGTATGTGATGATCCTGTTAAGGAGAAGGTTGGAGCAAGCAAGTGTAGCCTAATGAGTAAGGTGTGGATGTGGTTAACTTGAGTATAAGACATTCACAGAGAGTGATGACTCCACTAAACTTTTGAGTTTAATAAGCTGAGTTAGTCACCAGCAAGACCCCAGAGGGAGGTAGACAAGTGAGGAAGGAGGGTCACTAGCAAGTCCTCAGACTTGTATTCTGCTTCATCATGACTTTCTTTCCTCTGTTATGCCACCTCTTACTACAGATTAAGAGTGTATTGTGGATATTTAATTATTTACTTGACATTTGTTTTGTTCACATTCTACAAGTTGTAGTTTAATAACATAAGGGAATGTGAGTTTGCCATATGTCTTGCCATCCATTTGTAAGGGGCCAAATGCGTATTATTTAAATGTATTGTTATTCAATATATTAATTTGACTGAGCCTCGTTATCCAGAGTCACTTGCCTAGGTGTTCTGAGGAAAATTAAGTGAGTTTGTTTCTATACAGATGAGCAACTGTAATGTAGTCTTTCTGTCTGAAATGAAAATTGCAGTTTATTTGTTTTTTTCCCCCTCAGAGACAGTCATTTTAAAAAGCGTTTCTATCAAAACATCTTTTAAGTCTTATATTTGAATATTTCAATTGGAAAATTTAAAATATATCAAAATAAAGAATATATCATTTTAACCGTTTTGGTTGCGTTAAAGACAATTTCCCAGAAATTTAAAAATGTGATGTCAGTCTAGGTGTTTCTTCTTCAGCACTGCTAGTGGTGAACATGGCAGGAATATGGGACTGGCTACACAGGGTAAGAGCATTCTTCTGTATCTGCAATTCTCTAAGAATTGCAGAGTAAAATGCTGTCATGGTAATATTTTCTTTGGATCAGAAATGGCCCTTCTAATACATCCTTCACCTCAAAAATACTGTGAAAATGCTTCTCGTATGTAGGAATTTAGCAAGTAAGTCTATTTCTGAACGCAGAATTATTGAATTATCACTTTTTTTTTTTTTTAAGAAACATGCTGATTTTAATTAGATGCACCTGGCCTCCCAAACCCTTTCTCCAGGGTACCCTTCTGGGCAGCCTTTCTCAGCCCCATCATCACTGCTGTACTCTCTCTCTGCCTAAGAAATGTATTGCTTTCTAAAGATTTTCTTTTCTTCCTTTCTTACTAAATTGATTTCCTTAGTCACGGTACTTTTCTTGACTGAGTGTGGTAGTGTACATCTGTAATTCTAGCACTAAGGAGGTTGAAGCCAGCCTGAGCTACATAGTGAGAGCCTGTCTCTTACTTAAAACTTGTATCTTGCATTCCCAGAGTGGCTCTCTGGATCTATTTAGGTCTATGTTTATAGATATTAGAGAGGAGAGGTGAAGGAGGAGGGAATTCAGATTTAATTGTCTGCCACTGTTTTCCTCAGTTGTTCACCTTCCTCGGTCTTTTTCATGTATGTAGATGATGCGCTCTTTGAATCCTTTCCAGCCCCAAAATATGTTTCTTGGACTTGGTTAAGAGAATGACATCTTGGCTAAATATAGGATTCTTGGGTTGTGTCCTTTATTGCTATAGATACTATCCCTGTGATAATGGAATGTATTGCATGTGAGAAATTTTTATGTTATTCTGAATTCTTTCTCCTGTTTTCTCCAAAAAACTACCTATTTTTTTGATCTGGATGCTTGAAAGGTTCTTTCCCTCCCTCCCTCCCTCCCTCTCTTTTCCTTTCTTTTTTTCTTGGAACTTCTGTAGTATTTGCCTGGGTATGTAGAATGCCTCATCCATCTAGCGTGGAACTCAGCAACTCTATTCAAGCTCGGATCCAGTCTTTTTTTTTTTCTATTGTTTATTTAATTATCACCTTTTTTCTAATTGCTCATATATTTCTACTTGAATTTCTGTCTTTTGCATTATAGGGCTCTTAGATTGGTCTTCTGTTCTCTTCCTCATATTGTTCCATCTCCACCTGTTTGTCTTGCGCTTTGAAGTACTCATTGCACCTCATTTTAGTATCAGTGGTGACCTGTAGTTTCTTTAATGCAGTGTGTTGCTAGGTTTGGAATGTGTATCTTGTTTTGTGATGTTAGATATATGTTAGTTTTTTGGGTCAGCATCCTCAGGTCAGGTGGTGGAGAGAGCTTGTGTCCCTCAGGCCCGTGGCATAGTAGAATGAAAGCAGACTGTTCACAGTCCTCTGCAGAAGCTCATAAGCCTACAGATTTGCACCTTCTGGTAACTTCTTGGCCCCTTGTGTGCCACTAAGACTCAGAACTAGCATGAGACTGGTGCCAACTTACTTAACCTTGTCCCGTTCCCACTCTCCACAGGGGCAGAGCTGTGTCTCTCTGTAGTTCATATACCTTTGCACACTAATGTCCTTAGTGTTGCTGTTTGACCCATGTGGGCATATGAGCCCCACACCTCATCTCTCCTAATTAATACCCTCAGCACAGTGCATCCCCAAGCCATATCAGGCAGAGTGGTAGCTGGAGGAAGAAGCCATATGCCTGCATTTGGGATATTAGAGTTCAGAACAGATTTAGTTTATATTAATAGCACTTTTGAAATGAAGTTATTAATATAGAGAAACAGTTGTATTATTTTAAATGGTTCCTTTTTTGTAGTTTACAGTTTAGTATTTATGAAACCTCTTTGCTCTGCTTACAGAAATGAAAGTTTAGCATTTTCAAAGACAGCCTGTAGTCCATAGATGGGAATTGTTTCATATTCTGTGCTAAGAGGGGCCCTTATTACTGAAGTAGATAAAAGCAAAATCTTGAGTTTTTGTAGGAAACCTGGTAAAGGCTTAAAGATATGGTGAAGTAATTCGTTTGTTTTACTTTGTAGAATGACCCTCTTATGGTCTTGTCCTTCTAGGTTAGCATGGCCTCACTGAAAGATCTGGACCAACGACTCTTTGAAAATTACATTGAGCTAAAAGCAGATCCCATAGTTGGCTCTTTGGAACCTGGAATTTATGCGGGCTATTTTGACTGGAAAGACTGCCTGCCTCCAACAGGTAAGTTCCTGAAGGTGCTGGAGTTCTCTGTACATGCTCTAGTGAAGCTAGAGTTACAGGTGTGGATATGGCCTTATCAATTAAAAGACTTTTCTCTATATTCACATTTTTCTCATACTTACTGAGAGTGGAGATTAGTTTAAACTTTTTTTTAGATTATCATTTTTTGATCGTTGGTAATGTAGTATACTTTTATTATGAATACTCAGTGGCTTAGTTATTCTTTAACTCCAGAGAATCATTATTTTATATCTTATAATCATTGATTATTTTAGTAATGCATACTTGCTTCCTGTGACACTTCTTTTTTGCATAGATATATCAGAGTGACTCTGAGTGACAGTTTTATGCAATGACCTTGTGATCGTCATCTAAAAATTTAAGAAATCTGGTCACTTCTGGGTAAGATCTAATGATTGATGCTAAGAAGTGAAGGGTTAAAGGAAAATGGGTAGGAATAAGATCATGATGATAATTTAACAAAGAAAATTTAATCACAGAAGGATGACAGGGACGGTTCCAGTATTACCTATGTGCTATTACTTGAAAGTTACTTAAATCTCTATTATGTATATTTTAAAAATAACTATTGCTTTTGAATCATATAAACTTTTTGACTGACCAAATAGTTGTTTCTTTTTCCAAAGCAAAGTGGAATACTTAAAAACAAGGTACCTGCTAACACTTCTTATGTGGAAGTGGTCATATGTTGAAATGGCCATGCTTATATTAGACATGGGTTCTTCTTGGGTATATGTGTGGATGTGCCAATGAATCACAAACAGGTTTAGCTTAATCTTTATTCTTTTTTTGGGGGAGGACAGTACTGTGGTTTGAACTCAGAGCCTTGTGCTTGCTAGGCAAGTGCTCTACTACTAGAACCACACCCCCAGCCCTTTTTGCTTTAATTTTCTTTTAATAGGGTTGTACGTTCTTGCCTGGGCTGACCTGGACTATGTTCCTCCTATTTATACCTCCTGCATAGCTGGAACTATAGGTGCATGCCACCATGCCTTGCTTACTGGTTGAGACTGGGTCTTGCTAACTTTTTTACCTGAACTGGCAAATCTAATCTCCTAATCTTTGCCTCCTGATTGGCTGGGATTACAGCATGAGCCACTGTGCCTGGCTTAATCTTCACTCTTTAGACTAATCACTGTGATTGTTTCATTTTTATTCATAAATAGTGATGAAATTGTTTATGGTTTTAAACATCTTTTGTGTTACTGTATAGTGTTCATATATAGTGATGCCCAAACCAGAATCATTTAAGTTAATAACATTTTACATAACCACAGTTATTTCTTTTTCTGAAATCACAGTCTGTATAATCATATGAGATCCTAGTCCTCCAGCTGGCCGTTATAGGTCTTTTTTCCCTTAAACTCCATTTTTTTCTTATTTTCATACTTTACAGTGCCCCAAACTGGATTATAGTTCATATCCAAACTATTTATTTTTAAAGTCCAAATCAGATCCATTAGAATCTTGTTTAAAATTCATGCAGTAGAATCTGTGAAGCTAGGCTGTACAACTCTACCCTCTTTCCAGTTGGCCTCTAATTCTGCCTTTTTGAAAAGCTCATCCTTCTAAAATATAAACTGGATCCCGTTAGTCTCCTACTTTGAGCTCTTCAGGGTGACCATTTTTTCTCAAGCTAAACCTGAATTTCTTAAGCAGCACTAAGTCTTTCCTGTACTCACCTGCGCTTGCTTGTATGCCTTCCCTCCTTCCTTTCCTCCCTCCATGTGTCTCCTACCCCACTCCTGCCTGTTCCTCACTTCCTGGGCCCTGCCTGCTGTGGGAAGCTCTCCCAGATACCCTGCCACTGCCTTTTGGTGAGGTGACTGCTCCTGGAGCACTGCCTGTCCCTGCAGCACTCTGAACATGGGGAGTGTATGCCATTGTCTGTTTCCCTGCAGGTCATCCTTACTGAAAAGGCCCTTCTAACACCTGAGCTCCCAAATGCTCTCCGCGTGGATGTTGAATGAATGAATAGTGGTAGCTCATTAACACACAGTCCTTCTGCATGTGCAGGTTCCTCCTCAGTTTATCTTGCAAGTGTTTCTATGGTTTTGCAGTGATTAGTCTCAAATTTTTGTTAAGCAGGAAAGTAAATGTTCTTGTTTCCATTATGATTCTCCTTCACTTTTTGATAAGTAGCACACGAAGGATAGTCATACTTACTGAATATTTAGCACTCAGTTTTTGTCTTCTGTGATTTCTTATATGACAGCCATATGAGCTCTGTAAATTTTGAACAATTGCATTTCAGTTAAAATGCAACTATCAAGTATGTCTAGCACATCAGCAGTGCTATGTGGCATCACCTTGCAAAAAGTAATACATATTTTAGTGATAGTTTAGATGAATTTACTGAAATTCATATTATCTTTAACTGTTAGCCTGTGTTAGGCATTAGTTGTTAGCACTGAAATGACTCTTCTATTATTTGGCATATGTTCAGGGTATTAAACTGTTTGCATTGTTTCTGTGGGAATAAAAATGCTCATGACACAACTGCTTTAATGATTACTGCAATAAGTTAAAATTGGTGCCTTAGTTTCAGTCTCTACAAACAGAGGTTCACATCTGCCTCCATCTAAAACTCTGGTTGTTCCTGAGAGACAGTACAGGGTAAGACTTCCTTCTCCTTGCTAGCTGTCTCCCAGACTCACTGCTTCTCTTGGAAAACAGTAACTCTAGTTCAGTAGGAATATTTCCTGTTGGGTAGAACCAGGTCCATTCTCTCTCCACTTCACCCCCCCAAGGGCATTGTTGCAAAAGAGACATCATGAAGTCCTGAAGGGTGTTGTTAGGTCATAGTACTTCAGAGATAGTGGCTGCAGGCCATTCTTACCTGTTTGTATACTTGTGACAATACTTCAGTATAAATTAATCAGAGGGTTTGTGAATGGCTAGCAGGCTAATGGGGATCCTAGGTTTCCATTTACTTTTGATTAGATAACAAAAGGTAGGCTTTCCATGTCCTTCATTGCAATGTATTCATTTAAGGTACTGAAATTCCTTTTTTGTCTTTATACTTTTTCACTTGTGATATTGAACTAGTCCAGGCCCTGGATATAAGATAGAGTTACAGTCTAAAAATTTATCTTAATAATATTTTATAACCTCAGACAATTTTTTTATGGAAAATGAAGATTCTGCTGGCTGGGTGATATCAAGTGATGTGGCCAATTTTTATCTATTTCATTTTTGTTTTGTTTTGTTTTAAGATAAACTTCCTTCCATAAGCAAGTGGCACATAACACCATGATGTCCACAATTTATTGACTCCCACTTAGTCTGCAAAAACACTACGAAGCCATCAGTGCTCACTTTACTTTATAAACTTGCTTAATTCTATTCTTTTATAATTTTGACTTCATGATTACATCAGAACCTTAGTCTTGGCATAGTCATTTAGTGGTTTGTAGTTTAAGTTGACATAAGTTGAGATCTCATGAAGTGACTAGTCAACATAGTTTGACTATTAACTTTCAAAATAATTTTAATTGATAACTTTAGTACTATCTTTAGATTTTTCATGTCCAAAAGCTGAATTTTGCAAATCATATAGGTAACTAATTATTTATTACTGTAGTTAGTAATAAATTTAGTTTCTGATACTGTATGTAGTAATTTTTAAAATCCAGTTGATTAATTTCATGATTCAGAAAGAAATATCCATCAAAGTCATTGCTATGTTTTTTCAACCAGACAGATGGGTATTTAAATAAAAAATTTTGTTTGTGTTTGTGAGGAAAGATCATGCTGGTTAGTTCTGAGTTATATAACTGATGGTTCTTAAGGTTTTGACTGTTCTATTATCATTGATTATTTAGAGCTCTGAGCTGTATTTTATAAATCTTAACTAAATTGAGGATATTCTTGGTCTTCCATTTTAAATACTCATGGAAGTTAGCATCTTTAAAGCATATCATAAAAAGCTTTCTTTAAATTTTCTCTTACATTGTTTTTAACAAAACAAGGGGCTTTGAATAACTCAGTCTTGAAGAGGAACAGGAGATTGGTGTACTCAAATAGTTTGGTGTGAAGACTTTATAAAGCTACTATAAGAAAGATGTGTAGTAGGGTGAGGTGGCCCAAACAGTGTATACACACGTGAGTAAATGTAAAAACCATTAAAAAAAAAGATGTATAGTATTAGCAGAAGGGTAGACAAATAGGACAGAAAGGACCCACAAATATGTTCATTTTGACATAGGCACAAAGAGATGTCCATGGTGAAAACAAGTCTTTTCAACAGATGTATTGGAATAAGTAGATGCATTTATGAACCTGCTTTTCACAAAATACAGCATACAAATGGCTAGTATCAAATGGAAGGAATACAACATCATTTATAATCAGGGAAAAGTAAATAAAACTACAATGAGATACCATTTCAGACCCATGAGAATAGCAAAAATTAAAGACTGACAATGCAGTAAGTCTGCCTTATTCACAAATTTATTACATGACATTTTGACCAAGTGCTGGCAATCAGTCAATCAAAAGAAACTTCAAAAACAACAATTTTAAATTCCCCATGTATATTACACATCACAGTTGATATGGAGAAGCTCCCAGTTAATTTTGTGTTATTGTCAGTTGTGTTTAAATCATTGTGTGATCTGCTGTTTCTCTGCTCTTAATTTTGTGAAAATATGTCTCCCCAAAAGCAAATGGAAATAGCATGAAGAAACATACCAAATGCTATTTGAAAAAGGGGGAGAAGAGGAGGGAGGTGTGGGCATACAATGGAGGGGTGAATTTCTTCAAAGTATACTATATGCATCTATGGAACTAACACCATGTAGCCCTCTCATATTATTAATGTATGCTTATTCAAAACTAAAATAAAAAATTTAAAAAGCAAATGGCATTCAGAAAGCTGGGTAAAAGTTATGGTGATCCTCCCAATCCAAACATGACATGTAATGTTTTTCAGTTATAAATTGAATATTTTAGATTTGTTGAAAGGCAGCATGTCTTTAACAGAAGTTGGATGGTGTTATGAGAAAAATGAATCAAGCATTTGTGGTATTAAAAGAGCATGAAATGTGATCTAGTGGGTTTTTTTTTTTTTTTAGCAGCATTAAGGTGTATAACAATAACTTTGTAACTGTAATGTAACCTACTCTGTGGTTTCCAGTTATGGATGCTCAGACCTATTTGTAGTAAATTTGAGTAATTTCAGAGTACTGGACTCTATGCATCATAAGCATTCATTTTTTTTCTCAACAGCTGTCTCTTTAAAATCCTATACCTGCAGATACCAAGGGTATACTATACTACATGTTCACAAAGGATTTGGAACAACTGAAACCCTCATATGGTGCTGGTGAGCCTTTAAAATGGCACAACCACTTTGGAAACAGTTTCTTATAAAGGTGGACATGAATCTATCCCATGATCCACCAATGCTACTTCTAGGTGTTTTTCTCAAGAGAAATGAAGAAATATGTGGACAGTTAGACTTACACAGTGTGGTTAGAAAAGCTTTATAATAGCCAGAAACTGGAAACAGTGTAAATGTCCATTAAAAAGAAGACATATCAAAATGTAAAATGTTCATTTAGTAGAGCAGTGTCTACACAGTGGAGTATTATTCATTGTTGATGTTACTGATATCTAATAATATGGATGGATTTTAAAAACATCTGCTTAAGCCAAAAAGGCCAATACAAAAGAGCACATACTGCATATTCTGTAAAATTCCATGTAGGTAAAGTTCAAGGGCGGGCTACTAATTCATGTGACTGGCTATGAGAAGATAGTTGGGATTGCCTGAGAGCTACAAGATGGAACTATTAGGGATAATGGAAACTACTCTTGCTTGGAGTAGTTACACAGTTATACACTTGTGTTAATCCCATCAGATTATACATTTATTGTGCTTTAACAAAAAATTCAAAGACTAGAAGAATTGAAATAAATAAAAATTGAATTACTAGAAAAAAGCATACAAAAAATAAAAAGGAATAATTAGAAACATGAAGACTAAATATGTACCACACGTGAGTAGTATAAAAACAGTTGTGGGGTAAAGTTTAAGAAGTAGAGGGAAGAGGCACTGCTTTATGTGAGTGAATGTGTGCATTCTAAGACTTCTAGATTATTTGTAAGTCTGCTGTAAGTGCTCCGTGATGCTGCTTCAAAGAAGCCAGTATAATGGTAGTTTGAATTATTAAAGAGTCATGTATAAAGGTAGGAGGTGCAAATTCCTGTGTTCTGGGGTTGTCACATCTGGTCTTAAAGCCAAACCATATGAAAAAGTAGCTGTCAGAACAGACAGTTCTGGAGAAAGGATTAAGGACACATTTAATAGCTACCACTACATCTCTGCATTTAAAAAAGAGACAATGCTTCTATATAACTACAAAAGGCAGAATTACAATGGAACAGATAGCAGTTATCATCAGAATTTTCAATAAATGGTCAGCCTTATATGAAACATACTATCTGTGACTGCCAGCATTCATACCATGGCTGAGCAGCTAGGGACCAGATCTATTGTTATCAGGGACACTTGACTTGAAAGACCTCCAAAGACTTGCACAGTCCAGATTCTGCTACTCTAGCTGGGAATGATCTAACCTAGTGTCACAGGGTGGATGTCATGAGGAACAAGTAGGATTTGGGAAACTTCCAAAACTTTAGATGGTAAGGCACTCCAAGATCCTGAAGGTTTAAAACAAAACTGATATAGTTCATAAGCTGGAAAACCAGGAAAACTGTTGGTTTAGCATAGTCTGAACCTACATGCTTGAGAACCAGAAATGCTAATAGTGTTAAGTCCCAGTGTGGAGCCGAACATCCAAGAACCAGGAGCTAACCAACCTTTGAGCAAACATCTTAATCATGGATACTAATTTACTTCTTACAAAGAAGATATTGTAAGATGTTCCCTACAAGAATGTCATTCCCTACAAGGAATGAGGAGCTATTTAAAATTATTTCAGAACACTTTAAATAAATTATGTGATTTAATTATACATTAAGTCATTTTTGTTTAGAGTGTTGCTGGTTCTTTAATGTTCTATTCTCCAGGTATATTCCATAGTAAAAGATGCTGTATGTTTTAAGTTTATAAATAAAAGGGAAGTGAAGATTTAAGAGAAAGCTAATCAACTTGAAGTGATGCTTTCAGGGAAACTACTAATGTAGTGATGATAAGATGGCGTGACTGGGGATCAGGAGATGAATGCGGGAGGTGATTGTTTTGCCAATGGGGAGCTCAGTCAGGAGGCTGCTGAGGAGGTCTTGGAGCAAGGTGAGTGGATTTTACCACGGGTGGAGTCAGAAGAAAAATTAGTGAGATTTCATTTGTGATAAAATGTGGTTTTAAAAGAGCACATTAAAGATGTATTTACAGCTTGGAGAAAACTGCCCAATAAGCATTTTCACATTTAGTTCAGCAGTAGATCTGGTTTTTGCTAGAAGAAATAATTAAATTTAAAATGAAGTATGTAAAACAGCTTCCTAGAGTACAAACTGAATTTCATACATAGTTAGAAATTACAGGGAAATCCATCAGTTCTTTCAGCTCACTCACTTCGGTGTATGTAAGTGCTCAATTATGTATGTGTGGCACACTGCCATTCTGTTCACTAAAAACACTAATTATCTCTTCAGAATAGCTTTCCCTAGACCATTAGCTTCTGAAAGGCACTTCCTTAGTCCTGCTCTGGTAGCCCTGGATGGCTCTCCTGACCACAAGCAAGGCAGGAGCCACATTAATTTTTTCACAAATGACATCCTTATACAATTACAGCTGTTAGTGAAACTGACACTTCTTCTCAATGGAAAATTGTTCTTTCCACTGAGCATACATTGCTTTTACTTTTCCATCAATAAAAAATAAACTCATGAACGAAGTTATTCCCTCTGTTAACTGAATTACACTTCAGATTCTCATGCCCTAGCTTACTTTCAGTTTTGGTTAAAGTACTTGGGTAAACTTCCACTGCAGTGTTTAGGATCTCATCAGTTTTGCACACTTACTACACACATGACAGCACTCCAAACATGACCTTCCAATAACAGTACCTTACTCAGTATATAAATTCAGTGGCAGATAGAGGTAGTTTTCCATGCCAAATAGTACCCTTTTTCCCCCTCACTGCTGGGAATCAAAACCAACGTCTTGAGCACGCAAGGCAAGCACTGTATCACTGACCTATCTCCCCAACTCCTATATAGTGCCGTCTTACTAGGAATTTAGAAAGCTACATTTTAGTCATAGAGGTCAGCAATATCACCAGTAAAAATTTTAACACCTGATTATACTTGTGCATGGGCCTGGCCAAGGAAAAGTATGGATTCATCATCCTGTGTAAACATAGTCTAAGTAGAATTCACAGATAGGGAAATAAAGATATTTGGAACATTGAGATTAAAATAATCTGTATACTTAATATCTGTATAACCTTTGCCTCTTGTACAGATAGAAAATGTATCGGATTTTCATTCACAAGTCCAACAAATATTACCAGGGTACTCTGCAAGTTTTCCAAGTTGTTCAAGATATCAGTTCTTGATTTCCAAGTTTAAAATGTCAATAGAGAAACCTATAGTACCGTGTAGACTCTGACAGCATGTGTCTCTTCCTTAGGTGAATTAGTAATATTCCTCTTTAAGGCTCTGATGAAAACCAGGACAAGGCTCTCCAGAGTGTGTGCCACTTAATGACACCCTAGAATATCCTTAAAATGAGCCTTTTCTTTTCTTTTTTTTAATTTTTATTTTATTCATATGTGCATACAATGTTTGGGTCATTTCCCCCACTACCCCCTCGCTACCCGGCAGAAACTGTTTTGCCCTTATCTCTAATTTTGTTGAAGAGAGAGTATAAGCAATAATAGGAAGGAAAGAGGGTTTTTGCTGGTTGAGATAAGGATAGCTATACAGGGAGTTGACTCACATTAATTTCCTGTGCGTGTGTGTTACCTTCTAGGTTAATTCTTCTTGATCTCACCTTTTCTCTAGTTCCTGGTCCCCTTTTCCTATTGGCCTCAGTTGCTTTTAAGGTATCTGCTTTAGTTTCTCTGCATTAAGGGCAACAAATGCTAGCTAATTTTTTTAGGTGTCTTACCTATCCTCACCCCTCCCTTGTGTGCTCTCGCTTTTATCATGTGCTCAAAGTCCAATCCCATTGTTGTGTTTGCCCTTGATCTAATATCCACATATGAGGGAGAACATACGATTTTTGGTCTTTTGGGCCAGGCTAACCTCACTCAGAATGATGTTCTCCAATTCCATCCATTTACCAGTGAATGATAACATTTCGTTCTTCTTCATGGCTGCATAAAATTCCATTGTATATAGATACCACATTTTCTTAATCCATTTGTCAGTGGTGGGGCATCTTGGCTGTTTCCATAACTTGGCTATTGTGACTAGTGCTGCAATAAACATGGGTATGCAGGTGCCTCTGGAGTAACCTGTGTCACAGTCTTTTGGGTATATCCCCAAGAGTGGTATTGCTGGATCATATGGTAGATCAATGTTTAGTGTTTTGAGTAGTCTCCAAATTTTTTTCCATAGTGGTAGCACTAGTTTGCATTCCCTCCAGCAGTGTATGAGGGTTCCTTTTTCCCTGCATCCTCGCCACACCTGTTGTTGGTGTTGCTAATGATGGCTATTCTAACAGGTGTGAGGTGGAATCTTAGTGTGGTTTTAATTTGCATTTCCTTTATTGCTAGAGATGGTGAACATTTTTTCGTGTGTTTTTTGGCCATTTGAATTTCTTCTTTTGAGACAGGTCTGTGTAGTTCACTTGCCCATTTCTTTATTGGTTCATTAATTTGGGAGAATTTAGTTTTTTAAGTTCCCAATATATTCTGGTTATCAGTCCTCTGTCTGATGTGTAGCTGGAAAATATTTTCTCCCACTCTGTGGGTGGTCTCTTCAGTTTAGAGACCATTTCTTTTGTTGAGCAGAAGCTTTTTAGTTTTATGAAGTCCCATTTGTCTGTGCTATCTCTTAGTTGCTGTGCTGCTGGGGTTCCACTGAGAAAGTTCTTGCCTATACCTATTAATTCCAGAGTATTTCCTACTCTTTCCTGTACCAACTTTAGAGTTTGGGGTCTGATATTAAAATCCTTGATCCATTTTGAGTTAATATTGGTATAGGGTGATATACATGGATCTAGTTTCAGTTATTTGCAGACTGCTAACCAGTTTTCCCAGCAGTTTTTGTTGAAGAGGCTGAAAATGAGCCTTTTCTAGAGAAGACTCCTGAAACTCTTTTTCACTTGTATTAATACCATTTTCTTTGGTGTGTGCTTCTCTTTTTATTGGTTTATTAATTTATTTAGATTGGTTTATTTGTAACTTACTGGGGTAGTGAGAATGGTGTGGAGGAGTGTGTGTGAGGGGGTAGAGGTCAGATATTTTAGTGAGAAATGTCATAGCATTTGAGGGCAAAAAATGTTAAATTCCAAAATACATTTGTTACTCTCTTAAAATTTTGCAGCCATTTGTTTAAAAAAATCATATTTTCTTGGACCACTTGAGGTGAGTTGCCCCAAATTAAACTTAAAATCTAGTCCATTTTTTTCCCCCAGGGGGTGATAAAATACTTTCTTCTTGTATTTACTTGGCTGGTTTGCGGGGTTCTTGTTACTATTTGGTAACTATGGTATGGTTTTCCCAGCACTTTCCCTTAATACTGTTTCATAATTTTAAGTAGATCTTCATATCTCAGTAACTTAATTACACTTACTTTTACATGCAGAACTTTGAGGTAATGACTAGGCTACTTGCCCATTTATATCATTAACCTATTGCCTTGCTTAAACACTAATCCTATCAATTGTTAAACTTTATTCTCCTGTAAGGTAAATCTTTTTCTGAGATTTCTGGAGTTCACTGAAATGCATTTTAAGGTCTGGCAGAGAGAGTGTCTGCACCAGGTTTCAGTAGTACTGATTTTTGCCTTAATCCTTCGTTGTACTTCCTTTGTACTGCTATTAGAGAATACCACAGACTGGGTAATTTATAAGCAACAGAAACGTATTTTTCACAGTTGGAGGGTGGGGGGTCTTAGAGGAAGCCACCAGTAGATTCTGGTTCTGATGAGGGCTGCTCTGTGTCCAAGATGGCACCTTTTGCTGCTGTTGTCCTCACAGAGGGGCAGAAAGGGAAAACTCACTCCTTTAAGCCCATTTGTAAAGCACTCATCCACTTCCCTTTCCAAATGATGTTAATATGAGTTGGCATTAATTATACTTAATGATGCACTATATCATTGTATTCATTGCAAGTTATATAAATTATTAGTGATTAGTATATACTTCTAGCAAGAGAGAGCTCTAGAAATATAGGCAAAGGAAATGAGCTAATGTCAGCAAATGTAAACTTGTGATGCCCCATTAACAAAGCTAGCAGAATTATTTCACAGTGTGTCATTTCAGCATTAATTCCCATCACAAAGAAAGTACCTCAGCCAATAGTGCTTTTCTGCCTATAACCAACTCCTGGTTTTCTGGACTGTTGAACCCAGCAATTGGTTCAGCCCACTCTTCCCAAGCCTCTTCCCATGCGTGCAGGTCCTTGTCCTGGCATTGGAAAAGGTGCTGCTCAGCCTGCCAAAGGTCAAACCTACTCAGCAGGAAGGCTCCTTCCTCACCTTTCTTCTCTCTAGGTCTTTGATATCTTCATAGTTTTGTTCTATTATGCACTCAAATCTCTTTAAAAATAAAAACCACCTTTGCTTCATCCCCTCCAGCTGCACCTCTAGATTGCTCTTCACCCTTGAAGTCAAGTGTCTTAGGAGACTTACAGGTCATCTCTCCCCTCCCTGGGCTCAGAACTCAGCTGTCCCCACCATCTCCCCTCTCTGCCTTCCCAGCCCATGTGCTGGGTGCTGTCAAATACCAGTGGGCATCCACTCTAAGGCGCAGAGATCCAGACACTTGCCCTCTCCCCACTCCCTACGCATCTGCCACCTGTATCCTGCAGCTGGGTATCAGCCTGGCTCCACCCTCTTGTGTGCCCTCCTGAGTTCTTTCTCTTGAGGGCAGTGCTATGCCTCTGCCTCACCTGTCCCCCTTCACCCACTAGGGCCACCTGGCCAGCAGAGGCCATAAATAGCACACCAGAGTTTCCCATCTCATCTCTTCTGTAGTCTCACTTCCCTTCTTCTCCCCTTCATGCAGTGCCTTCCCCCTAATTTCAGATACATGAACAGTTTTAGTACTGGTCATGAGCTGACTTCGCTTCCCTCCAACCCAGTCTTTTCATACCAGCTGTTCCTGTCACCAACATCCAGTGACACCCACCTAGCATGCACTGCTGAGCTTGTCCTTGCGCTTCCTCAGGAGGACACTCCTTGGCCACCTCCTCAGCCCTCGGGACCTGCCTGGTGCTTCTCTGTGCCCATGTTACCCTACTGGTCACCCATCCACACAGTGCCTTTGCCTACACTGTGGGATCTGACCCAGAGCTCTATTCTGAACCAGATTATGCAACAATTAGTTGATTAGTTCATGAGAAACATCTTGGCAGAAATGATAGGGAAGAACAGACAGCAAGTAAAATACCAATTGATATTTTAGTTTTAACAGAATGTCAAGTATTTTTTATTTAGTGAAATGTCAAGGAAGGGAACTTTGGTCGATTAAATAACAGATGCAAAAATAACATAGACTACACATGTAGAAGGAATTAAACTATTGTAAGATGTGTGTACTGTCAAGGATGTCCTAAAGGTATCACCACCTTTCCAGAATTCTTCTGTGAAGAATATTTGAATCTTACAGTTTTAAGGCACCATTATGAGCATCATGTTCCCAGTCTAGTATGTTGGGACACTTCAAAATCTTGCTTATCTCTGAAATGTGGAACATGTGTTAGCACCTGGTGAAACTGTCCTCTCTCTTGTTCCCCACGTATCCTTCACCATTCCTTGTTCTGGCCTGGAGTAATTTGGCTCTGTGTGAATTCTGCTTTGATCAAAACAGATCAGTTGGGTGGACTTCAACTTTGAAATGTCCATGTCAGTGATTTTCTCCTTATTACATGCTGAGGAGACACTTTTGTCACTCCTAAGACTGGGCTTGGTTTCCCTTAAAAACAATTGTGAAGTAGATTTTAATGGGCTTGAATTTGGCTTGTGTATAAGCAAAAAGCAATTTTACATTTTTTAAAGGAGGATAAGCCTAGTTGGTCTTTTTTTTTAAATCACAGTTTCATTATGTAAACTCACTTTTTTTCCAGCCGTTACCTCCTTTTTACAAGCAGTTTGTTGTGTTAGAGTCAATGCTAGAAAACCATTTGTACAATGCTTTGGACATTAGGCTATGATTTGTTTGCCAAGTATTTTTCAATAAAGCTAAACTTTGGCTTCACTGGTCTTACATGTGAAACTTATTAACCTTGAGATGGCCTGTGGCCTACATATTTTCTTTGTTGCATGTCTTATCTGCTAAAGTATTTGTTTTATTATGTATTAAATTGATAGCCATAAACTATGGTATTTGGCATCTGGGTAAACTGATGTACTATTGTATAAACAAATAGTCTAAGTCAATTAAAAAACTTTATTGTGGAAGTTTTCACACACGTAACAATATACAACAATATAATAAATCCTGATTGACCTGCTGGCCAATTTCAACAATTATTAAACTTGGCCCATCTTATTTTGTCTAGACCCCTACACTCCCCACTGCCTCTGGGATCTGCTATTTTGAGGTAAATTTCAGGTACTAGATCATATCGTCTGTACACAAATTGGATAAGAACTGATGTTTTTCAAAAAAGGAACAATAAATCATAATATTATGGGATCTGGAAGAAAATTAACAATAATTCCTTAATTTCATAAAATTAAGTCATTGCTCAAATTCTTAGACATTTGGTAGTAGGTTTACTCAAGTCAGGATTTGCTCAGAGAAAGTATGCTCGGGATTGGGAATTGGTGTGATTCACTCAAGATATGCGCCATGGCCCTTGGTTGGTGTGTGTCTTAAGTTAGTGTGGTAGTGCTAACTCTCTAGGGCCCTCTTTAATCTTTCTTTCTTTCTTTCTTTTTTTTTTAATAAATTAGGTTCTTTGTTCTGTAGATTTTCTTGCATCCTGAGTTTTTTGGATTGCTTTCTCATGGTGTCATTTAACATGTTCCTCTGTCCTTTTTGTTTCCTATAAAAAAGAAGCTTTTTACATAGTTTAATGTATTTTAATAGCAAATTTACAGGATTAGCACAGAAGACAGACAACATGAAAAACATGCTTGCATGAAGGACAACTCAGAGAAGTGTAGTGAGTAGATGAGTGGATGGAGTCTACTATAATTTACAAAGAAGCTTTATCAGTGTTAGGCTTGATTTTATTTTCATCTAAATTTATTCCCACCATGGGGTCCACATAGAGTTTTGTTGTTTCTGTGTTTGATGCTAAGATTGAAAATTGAATTCAATTGTTACCAGTTTGGTCCACTCTTTAGAAGTTTAGCATAAGCTTTTTATCTAAATGTTTTAGCACCATTGGTAGTTTTTGCCATGACCTATTTCTTAATAGTGGTTGCAAATTAATGATTATTAGCTGGAACTCTAAATAAGTTTAAATTTTTTTCCAACTACGTGGTTGCTCTGAAGTACAGTTCATATAGGAAAGGCAGGAAAAATGCTTCATTCTTTGTTCAACAGTTTCCGAAACAAGTTGGTTCTTGAATTTTTCAAAGGTTATCAACAAGATATTTTTTGCTTTAAAAAATGTCTTTATGAACTGATGTTATGAACATATCTGATGAATTTCAATTCATTACAGTAATTCTTCTTCTTCTTCTTATTATTATTTTAAATAGTCAAGTTGTGCCTTCCTTAGCCAAGAGTGTCTCTAGTCCTGAAGGTCAGCCTGGCTGTGTCTTGTGCCCTGGTATAGTGCAACATTCCATTCTCCCTGGAGTGTCCTTGTCCCAGTAGGGTCATGCATTAGAGGAGAAAGACTCTTCCAGCACTGTGTCTCTGTCCTCTCTTTCTGCCTCTGGCTCCTGGGATCTCACTCTCACTAAGTTCTTCCAGATGTCTGTCCTGCAGTTGATGAGCCTCCCATGTTCTCCATGGCATCCATATTCCTGTCCACAGCTGGTGAGGTACTGGAAAGTGTGCATGTGTGCCCTTCTAATTATCTTACATCTGCATTAAAAATCTATGCAACTTACGCTCCAAGGTATGATTAAAGTACTGGGGACTTTCCCTCTTGGTGTACCTGATTTTGTCTATCTGTAGATCTAAGAGACTCTTTCCAAAATCCATTTTCACACATCACAGCTTTTTGCACAGTGGTAACGCCAAAATAAAAAGTAAAGAAATGCTTGTAAATATCCTACTGTTTTGGCATTCTTTTCTTTACCCTAGGTATTTTATGTTTCTTTGTGATCTTGATTATACTTGGGCTTAATGTTAGTATAATGTTTAATAAGAATGTGTCTTAAACGGTTCTGCTTAAAAACTTTTTTGGGGAAGGGTACAGTACTAGGGTTTGAACTTAGGGTCTCGCGCTTGCTAGGCAGATGCTTTACCGTTTGAACATACCCCCAGCCTTTTTTCTTTAGTTATATTTTAGATAGGGTCTCACACTTTTGCTGGGGACTGGCCTCAGACCACCAGCCTCCCATGTCTACCTCCCATGTGGCTAGGATTACAGGCATGAACCACCATACCCAGCTTGTTTGTTGAGAGGGAGTCTTATCAACTTTTTGCCTGGTGTTGAACCACAGTCACTCCAATCTCCACCTCCCGAGTGTCTGGGATCACAGGCATGAGCCAATACACCCAGCATGTCTGAAAACTTTTGAAGGGTATTGGAGAACCTTCCATTATTTTGGTTTCTGATTCAGAGACTGCTCTGAAGAGACTGTGGTAGTCTCTGGTACCCCACACCTGGTGAACAGAGATCCTTCCTCAGGCAGCCATGCCATATGGCTGTCTCTGCACAGGGGGAGGTCCCCATGATAACTATGTAAACTCTGTATTGGAGAACATTGCAAGTTTACGACAAATGTTGGAATTTGGATTATTTTCGTGTAAGTTTAACCTAGGGATTACTTTACCACAACCCTGATACCTCTTCAAAACAAAAATTCTGGTTCATGTTTAGACGTTTTTCTTCTTCTGGGTGATGAAAGAAGATGGCCTGCTGTATAACAAAAGTGTTGGGCTCATTTTAGCCTTGGCTCAGTGCATCAAAGGGGAGAGTGAAAGACAACCTGTGGAGGGCTGCTGCAGGGTTTGATCGGGGGCACGAATTAGTGTAGTGACGGCGACAACTCCACATTGTCGATTGAAATGGAGAGCTGGCCAGTGTTTTGCATACCAGTCATCTGTGGCATGAGTCTCAGCAGAAAGCTGAGCTTCACATAATTTCTGAATGTTATGTATGGGCTTCCTTACAGATTTTAAGACAACACCAAAAGTGCATGGATAGTTTAACCTCTGGTTTACAGAACCCAAGGGATTGAAGCAATAATGGTGAGACTCCAGACCCACAATCTGTCTAAAAAGAGACCCCATGGGGCACTTTGTTCTCAGCTTGGATACCTAAGGCCATGAGCATGTGTGAGTGTGTGGGTATGAGTGTGTGAGTGTGACTGTATGAGTATGAGAGTGAGCATGTGTGAGGTGTGGGTATGAGTGTGTGAGAGTGAGCATGTGTGAGGTATAGGTATGAGTGTGTGAGTGTGACTCTATGAGTGTGAGAGTGAGCATGTGTGAGGTGTAGGTGAGTGTGTGACTGTATGAGTGTGAAAGTGAGCATGTGTGAGGTGTGGGTAGGTGAGTGTATGTGTGAGTATGTTGGTATGAGTTTGTGAGTATGAGTGTTCACATATGTGAGTGTGAGGGTATGTGCGTATGTGAGTGTGTGTGTGTGTTAGAGTGGATGTGTGAGAATGAATGTGTGACTGTTAGTGTGTGTGTACGACTCATGTTTTATCTAATTCTGGTTATTCTAGCTGTTCCCTCTCCAGGGCTGTGGTGCCCCAGCACACCTTAGGGTCTCTCTGCTTCAGACATCAGCTGTGATGCTGCGGTTGGTGGTTGGTGCTTAGGTTGGTCTGGGTAGCCCATGGAGAACCTAATGCCCTGCTGTGGTACACACTTTCTGTGATCTTAAAGAGAGATGATTGGGAACAGGAGGGAATGATAGGGAGGAAAAGATAGACAGATGTGAAAACACAATTTTTTTCTAGTTGCTTTAGGCAAGTGAATACTAGTTCCAAGAGCTAAGCTGAAAAAAAATGTGTATTTCAACTGTCTGCTCCTTTGTACCACAACAAAGTTATAAATTTGCTTCTGTCATGATATTTTACAAAATACAGTACATTTAATAGTTTCATCAAAAGCAACACCATTCATATGCTTTTATCATGACTAGAACTGAAAGAGGAAAGTTGTAAGAACTGTTAGTTTGGAATGGAGCCTCTGTTTATCATTTTTTTTAAGTTTTTGTTGTTGTTGTTGTTGTTGTTAATAGGAGATCTGGTCATTGGCTTCTGTCTCTTGCCCTTCGAAACACCTGTAGAGGACTCTTTTCAATCTCATTTGGCCCCTGTGTTCTTCTCTATCCTTCTTCACAGCCCTCCTCCTCTCCTTAGAGCCTGACCAGGGCTCTTCCTGGTTCGTTGTTAATTCAGGCTCCTCTCTGGCGTTCTCTGTCATTGAGTTTCTCCTTGGTGAGCTTCCTCAGAGCCCTTGAGGAGTGAGTCTTCATTGTTGGCCCTCAGGTGCATATCAGGAGCTCTATCCCATGCTCAAGAAATTGGGAAGACACATGGCTCTGCTCATTTTAGTAGAAATTGAACATCTAATAGAATTTGCTAAGAACACTAAACCACAGAGCAATTCTTTATGTTTCATCTTCTCTACTTGAAGGTCAGAAAAGCCATTGCCATCTGTGACTCTCTTCCAACAACAGAAAATATGAGGTGTGTACTGAATATTTATTAGATTAGTCATTCCAACTTCTTAAACCATTTCTCTCAATAAGCAGCAAAAGCCAGCCCCAATAGGTTTAGGACAGCTCAGTAGTTAATCATTTTGATTACAATTTATTCTGAACATCAAGGTTGAAAACTTCTGTATATTTTGGAAATACAATCTTGAGCCTTGCCCAGGAATCCACAATAAAGGGAAGCTTACAGGGTCTTCCCTTTTATTTCAAGGGCCTGAGATCCTAATGCACCCTACCTTTCATAGTTGATGATACTGATGTCCAGGTGAAGTGTTATCCAGGGCCAACAGAGGACAAACCTGGAACTTCTCTCTCTCTGCTTTCTGACCACTTTTCAAAAATATATCATTTATCAGCAAGCTAATTAATGTTCCTAAACTTTAAATAGTTTAAAAAAACAGTGTAATTGAAATTAAAAGTTCAGTTTTTGGCTAGGTTTTAAAAGTATTTGAAGCAGGAGACATAATAAAGCAGTTTACGTCTACTGGAGCAAATTAAAGACAATGTTAGTAAAATCTTTATATTGCACAGGACATTTATGGAGGATATGGATTCTTTTTTTGGATCAATTTACTTCAATTTTCTGATAATATCTCATACTAATAATCAAAATGTTTGAGTGACAACCAAAGTAAATTCATAAATATGATATACTTGAAAACCCATTTTTCCTTTTTTAAATTGCTGTCATTTCTGGTTGCAAATGGTATGACAGCCTATGATTACAATAACAAGAACTTTAAGAATTATATGTAGAATGCATATCACTTTTAGCAAGTTTGTGTATTGAATGGTTTTAATAACAGGTTTTGTGAAATCACAAAAAGTTACCGTTACAAACTAAATATGATGGATATGAACGAAATTAATATTCTTTTACCCTATGGTTGGTTTGTAGTAATGAAAAGAAAAATTGGTGTGTATTCTTGGACTTTCTCTTTTTCTTTTGGTTTGTGCTATAACTTACCTTTTTATATTCTACTATTGAAAACAGGCATGGCAAATCCTGTTTCTTTTTTTTTTTTTTAAACCACAGCTAGAGCTGCTTGTGGAACAGGGGCCCCATGGGGCAGCACTGCACATAGATTCCTGTTGCCTGTGAAGAGCTTCTGATGGGGCCTGCAGTCTTTTCTGCACTGCATCCCACTAGATAACCGACTGCATACACTAAAGTTTGGTTTGCAGTGACACAGCTCCATTTCAGTATATTCCCTAAAAGAAATGGGTGCTTATGCCTACCAAAACACACAAAAAACTGTGTTCATAGTAGCTGCATTTGAAATAGCTTAAAAATTGGAAACAAATAAACAGAAGCATGGATAGGTCAATTGTGGTGCAGTCATATAGTAAAATTCCAAACAGCACTGAGAATGACACAACTTCACCCAGGTATTCTTATAGGCCTAATATTGAAAGGAAGAAGCAGCCCCCAAAAGATGCATGTTGTCTGCTTCTATGGGATTTCAGTGTCCATTTCTATGATAGTGAGAAGACCTAATCTTGGAGACAGAGGTCAGAATAGTGATTATCTTATGGATAGGGGAGGGATGCAGCTGAATCTACTCAAAATAGATCCTCCCTCTCCTGATTTATCTGGTGTGTGCAAATGTAAAAAAATCAAGTTGTGCACACAGGAGTAATGTAGTTCATGATGTGTAAGCTATACTTAATTTTTAAAAAGAGGAAAAACTCCTGTCTGCAATTTAAAAAACCCTTGCACTAGAGTGGCCACGATTTAGTAAGAAGTACAGCCCATTGCATACCTCTTCCAAATATATCTTCATGTCTTCTGTTTCCCAGCTATGCAAGTGATTAAGTTCAAATAGCAAAACCTTCAAATCATTTAAATTTCAATTCCTGAACACTTTTTATTCTTTTAAGCATATAAAACTATGTCAAATAAGTGTCAATTTAGTTCACCAGTGCCCATTTAGTTCCTGAAAAAGGGCTCTGCTGCCATACCCACTGGAGGCAAAGCTGGCGCTTTGCACTGGCCTGGACCATCTCCTGCCAGAGCCATTAGAACTGGCTGGCCCATGTTTCTGCTCACTCTTTCTCTCTCTCTACTTAAAGCCTAGACCCCTGAGTACCACAGCAATCAGAGCCTCTATGACCCATGCTGAATACGTCACATGAGCAAGAAGTACATTGGCTCTTGTTTTAGCTGCTGGCATTTAGGGTTGTTTTCTAACTTTAGCATAACCTAGCTTATCCAGACAATTTTTATTTCATTTTTATCTCTTTACTTTTTGCTGTTATTTATGTGTAAAATATGTAATGTATGTAGATATTATGTGTTTTATATATCATATATTTATCCAGAAATATTACCATGATACATATTTTTATAAAATATAAGGTATATATTTATATGTTATAATCATATATATTTACATGTAAATATACTTATATTGAGAGAGGGCTCAAAATTTCTCTAAATTCAATTTGCACAATTACCTAGGCACCGCACCTTAGTCACCTTGAGGTCCCTCCTGGAAGTCCCTTTTAGTAATGACAAAGATACTAGAAAGAGTAAAGGGACTGCATTCATTTTAGGATAAAGAATCTGTCTCCATAGAGGTATACCAGGGCCCAAGGCAACACCTTTGGCAGAGTGGTAAAAAAGCAAGCATTCATACTGAAGATGGAATAGTATCTGAGTAATTGTTGATAAAATAACTCGAGAAATAATAAGCAATTTAGAATTCAGGTATTTGAATGAAGAGAAGATTTCATTATAAGAGTCAGAGAAACAAAATCCTATGAATGTTTCTGCTCCTCCTCTTGACAGATGTCTTGCTGTCCCTGAGCTGTGTCATGTGGTTGGTAGTCCTCAGAACCAACACTAAGTGCTGGTACTTCAGCTCTGCAAATACAGAGTAGTTTAAGAAGAGGGTTTGCCCAAGCTGGAAGCTTAAACCCCAATACCACCATCCCACCCTTTCTCCTTGATCTTTTCCTTCATCATCATCAGTTTCAACAGGGTGCAAAACCAGCATTTTGTGGTACACAAGCAAAACTTAGATCTCTGAAAGATCTGGATTTCTTTCTATAAAAATGAGACTAAACTCCCAGTTAGCTATTGGCTTCTAACAGTTTCTCTATCTTCAATTTTATTGTGACTCAAAAGTGTTTTTAATTTCAAGATCTTTCCTTTGGTTTAATGACTGGGGTTTATAGTGATTAGATCTTCTTTCTTGGATTGCATGTGGAGCCAGGCATTAAGAACTATGTCTTATTACTTCGGTTCTGCACTCCACATTGGTAATTCCAGCTGCAGGGCTGCACTAGAGTTGCTCAACACAGCAGTAAACCAACCGTCTACAGGTGCTAGGCAGCAGTAGAAGTGCTTTCCAGCATTCCATGATTTTGTCACAAAGGCAACACAGTTAACTTGCCTGCTTCACAGCCATACTTTTCTAAGGAGCATTAACTGGTCTTGGTGTCATTGAAACCATTCTTATGTTTTGTTTTGTTTTGTTTTTTTAAGTAACTCCTCAAGATTTTGGAAACTGAATAGTTACTCCAAACCTATTTATGAAATATTATATCCCAAAGTGATAAACCAAACACACTCATTTGCATATATGGAATGAATCCTGTTGTCTCTTTCACTTTTCCAATTGAAGTTACCTTTTAATGAAAAAAATGTTTTGACCAAGACTAAACTGAAACAAATTAATCAGTTTGTTAATTAACTTTCCACTTTTTAAGTCTGAAATTCAGTGTATCAAGTTTATGAATGATTAAACTGACATTCTATGCTAATTCTATAAACTGTTCTGTAACATTTTATAGTAGTATAGTTCAGGGTTCATTTTATACAGGTTTGTTTTGAAATGAGTAAGGGGGTTGTATTTACCTTACCTATATTTAAATCTGTATTTGTCTACGAAGTTTATGAATGCCAAACTCTTAAGAATATAAATCCTTTTTACAGATGAAAAAAATCAGCCATAAAAGCATTCATTATTATTCTCATTGCTGCTGATGTTTTCTGTTCTTAAGGAGCTGACTCTTCCTGTTCATATCGATCATATTGATTAAAACAAACAAACAAAATTCTAGAATAGGAAATACAAAGCTATAAAGGCTGAAGTTATTCCTATACTACATACGAAGGATATCCTCCCTTCAAATATGCATTTAAAATTTATTATATGGCAAAAGTTATTCATCAGTTTGAACACACTAAAACATGAAGACTTGGGATTTCTCTTTCCAACGAAAGCTTCCTTTCTCTCTTCCAACAAAAGCTAATTTTGCTACAAAACATTTAGGCTTTTCTGTCTATCCTGCCAATATTTGTAGTTTCTGGTTACCTTTTTTTTTAATAGATAGGAATCTTGATGTGTCTTCAGAATATAATTGAATAGATAAATTTACTTGAAAAAATACCCCAAAATTCTTTCATGTATCGTTTCAGTTTGACAATAAAAAAGTACATCGAGGGATATTTATAGTATTTTTCAATCTATTTTTATCAGTAGACTAGGAGTGACAACTGATTTAGGGCCTACGGGTTAAAAACAGGAAATGTGGTTTATAAAGTAGGCAGTATCCCCAGAGTTTCCAGAGTTTGATTTCTTATAGTACTGACTGTCAGGTTTCAAAACAACATTTGGCAGAGTAACCTGAACTCTGCACGTAAAGCTGTCTGTCTGTCCATCCAGTTGTGACAGGAAGTGCTTCATGGAACACTTTGCATTCTTGGTTAAGTTCAGCACTGTTTTCTGTAATTACATTGTTCTTCAGACACTCTTTATACAGTCAGATTAAGTGTAAGTCTTGTGTAACGATTGGTAAATTTCCTTTGACCTTTGTATTTTGCTTAACATTTATTGTTTTAATGAAAAGTTTTGTCAAGTAGCTGTTTAAGAATATTTTCAATGGTTGTCATAGGTGAGGAGGAGCATATTATAGCAACTGGAGAATACAAGTTAAAATTTAAAAAGCATGAAAAAGTTGAAGTTCACTGTGGCCTTTTGAATGACATCTTGGCAGAATCTATCAAAATTGAAAACCTTTGGACCCAGCAGTTCTATTTCTAGGAAGATATCTTACATAAAATATTCTATTAGAATATATGAGCCAGGTGTAGTTGTGCACCCCAGCACTATGGAGGCAGAGGCAGGAAAGTCTAATATTCAAGGCCAGCTGGGTTGTAAAGTGAGATCCTGTCTCAAAAATCCAAGAACTGGGGGGGTGTAGCTCGGTGGTAGGTCACTTGCCTAGCATGCATAAGGCCCTGGGTTTGATCCCCAGCATTTGTGGGGTATAAAAGAATGCAGATTGTCTATGTTTGTTGCAGCATTTTTAATAGCAGTAAATATTTCAAAGGCAATATAACTATTCCAATAGTAGGAGAATAGTTAAATAAATCATGGTACATACATACTGTAAAGTACTATGAAGCCACTCAAAATACAAGTTAGATGTGTGCGTGGAAAAAAAAAAACTTAATTAAAAAGTGGTCCAATGACCTTAGAAGATAACGCATCAAAGAATATCAACAGATGACAAATAAGCATATGAAAAGATGGCTCAGCACCATATGGCATTAGGAAAATGCAAGCTAAATCAAAAGTGTCTAACCACTACACATCTGTCAGAATGACCAACCTCTAGAACACGGAGAACACAAATGCTGGCAAGGATGTGCAGCAATAGGAACTCTCATTCATTGCTGGTGGAATGCAAAGGGGTAAGCCACTTTGGATAGCAGTTTGGCAGTTTCTTAACAAAACTAACCATGTTCTCACCATACTTTTATTACTAAACCAGGTGCTGGGGATATGGTAGTAGACCATCCTCTCACAGGGCTTACATTTGAGTGGGGATACACCACTCAATAATAACAGTATTAACAATATTTACCAAAAGGAACAAAAAAAAATCTATTGTCCACAAAAAAATCTGCATGTGGGTATTTATAGCAACTTTATTCATTATTGCCAAACTTGCAAGCAACCAAGATGTCCTTTCCTAGATGAATGGATAAACTGGTATATCCACATAATAGGATATTATTTAGCACTAAAAAGAGATGAGCTGCAAGTCATGAAGATGCATGAAAGGATCATAAATGCACATCTCTAAGTGAAGGGAAGTAATCTAAAAGGCTTCCTACAATGTGATTCCAACTATATTACATTCTGAAAAAGGTGAAGCTAAGGAGACAATGAAAAGATCAGCAGTTGCCAGGGGTTAGCAAAGAGGGAGAGATGCATCAGGAGAGGGAGCACAGAGGGTTTTTAGGGCAGTGAAGATACTCTGTACAACACTATAATGTGTGTGGGTGGTGGTGCATGCCATTATACATCTGTCTAAACCTCCCACTCCAGGAGCGAACACTCATGTGGATGGTAGCCTCTGGTTGACCATGCTGAGTCACTGCAAGTTCATCATTGTATTAAATGCACCACTCTGGTGGTGGACAGCGAGGGCTGTGCTTTTGTGGAAGCAGGGAGTATGTGGATGTCTGCATCTTTGGCTGAGTTTTGCTGAGACTTAGCACTGTTCTAAAAATTAAAGTCTATTTTAATAATGTTTATGCTATGGAATGGAATAATCAGGTTTCAAGAAGAGAATGTGTGGTCTAACTTCAATTTTTAGAAAAAAAAATTATATTCATAGGAAAAGATCTGAAAGAATATGTACCAGACTGTCAAATTCCTGGGGAGAAGAGAGAAAGAAGAGTTGATTGTACTTTTATTATTATGTAGCTATATGTCTGTGGTTTTTTAAAAATTTCTTTTCTATGGGCCTTTAATTTTGAAATAAAAAATTAAGTACAAAGGCCTGATCAATCCAAAAGTCAGTTCTTTAATGTAGACATTTCTCTATAGCAATCTGCCTAATAGTTTGTCCAAACTATTAGTAAGAATCAAATATGTCTGGATAGTACTTTTTAATTTATAAAGCATTTCCCCATACATTAAAGAAAACTTGAAGCTCAAATGAATTGCTTTTCCAGCTGTGATTTAAACCCAGGTCCTTCTATCAGAGCTGTACCTTATCCTTTACAAGTTACAAGTAGGAACTATTCCTGTGAATCCAGCAGGAATCGTTCTTTCAATAAGTACTGGGAACATTTTTTCACAAATGGTGCTGAGGCTTCTCATAAACAGAAAGCCCTGTCTTTGCCAATGTGAGTTTTATTGTTTGCCTGAATAATTTTGAATCATGTAGTCACTTTCTTGTGCTGTTAAGGGGCAAATTAAGGCTGCCCTCTCCCATGTGCAAGATAGTCATTTATTGTATTAAACCTGGTGTATCCCCACTCAAATGTAAGCCCTGTGAGAGGAGAGTCTACTACCAGATCCCCAGTACCTGGTTCAGTAAAATAGACACTGTATGAACAAATAAATATTTTTAATGGTGCATCTATTCCAAAAATCAAGGGATCATCCTACTTGATTAAAAGAAGAAACTGATAAATGTACTGAACAAGAAGTCTTCTTTTTCATTTTGCTGTAGGAAAACAAGCTCTTCCTTGTTGAAATGTTGAGTTGTACTGGCCGATTTACAGGAAGCCCACCATGCAAGCAGCAGACGACCAGTCCTTGCTCAGAGATGAACTTTGTTTTCTCCATGGGGAATTTCCACATGGGGCTACTAGAATAATTGCAGTCGAGGTTGATACTGTGTGGGTGGGGACAGTTTTTGTCAAATATCATGACACATTCTAATTTCATATTCAGACAATAAGAAGACACATATTGTAAATGCTTAGAAGCTGTTTCATATTCCCTCAGTTAAATAACATGGAAAGTTGTGGGGGTTTAATCTAAGGGTAAGCTTTTTAAAAAGTAATATTTATTACTGCATCATAATAATGTAGCATTTTTGTGCAACTCCAAGAAGCAAGTCAGTTTGCCATATTTTTTTTCTGTGCACTGTCCAAATTGATAGTTTCTTTCCTCGTGGTGTCTGGCACTTTATGACATGCAAACTAAAACCCAGGTTTTCAAACTCACTTAGTGCGTGTTTACTATGTTATCATATATCTGGGCATCTTCCTAACTATCTAGCACATAGTAAGAATTCAGCAAATATTTTAGTGGTTTATTATCTGAAACAAGCTATTAGCTTAAGAACATAGCTAGAAAAATAAAGCTTATCTAAAAAGCAAATAGATTTAGCCTCAGCAGCATTCTGTTCTGCTATACTTTCTTTATTCAAATTGTATTTTTCACATGGATCTTAACATTTTTTGTCTATGTTTTTGTACATCCCATGAAAAATAAATGCTTTGCAGGAAAACACCTCCTTCTCACATCAAGGGAGGCATTTACATTTTTAGCAAGTGACTCAAGTGTCATTTGACTTTGGACATTATAGAATATTACATATAACTGTTTTCCCTCTAATGTATTTGCTTATTCATCATTAACTTACCAACTTATTTGAATGGTTCAGTCCTAACAAGTTATTAGTGAGCAAGACAGGATCTTTACCTCCTTCCATTCCTTCATTCACAGCTGTTTTCTGAACTGTGATAGGTTCTGAAGATACAGAGATGAGGAAAGGGATGTGTGATCCCTATGCTCATGGACGTTGTAGCCTATTAGAGAAGGTAGATGTTAATCAAGTAGTCACAAATAAATGTGCAGCTGCTACAGTTGGACAGAGGACCCAGCACTTTGAGTGGAGGTGATGGATAATCCATGTGCAGCACCTGAAAGTACAGGGAGGGTCCTTGAACAGAGCATATCATAGCATACCCTACTTGCTGACCACCCCCTCAGATGTATCCTTAGTCTCTTTAAAATATTAATTTCATTCATAAATGTTACCTTTGTTGTGTAAAGGAGAAAGCTACAGATTAGAGCAGTTCAGAAACTTGCCCCAAAGTGACTGCTTAGTGCATAGTATGTACATTTGAGGTCACAGTCTTTATTCTGTCTGTGTCCACCTAGTTCTCTTCATGTAGGTCATGGCTCAAATGTGTCACTATAGAAGCAAGATTCCCCTCCATCCCCAACTGCCACAGTCAGATGTGATGTTCAGCCCCTCTTTCCAAAGCCAATGCAAGGGATGACAAACAAGGTCCACTAAAATTCCACATTTCCAAGCACTTTGTGTGAAACCAGCTCCATAAGAATTCTTTCAAAGACAGATCTCCTCATCATATTCAGTCACAGTTATATTGGCCACTGTATTGGGGCTATTTGCTGCGATTGTGTCTCATGTGCAAGTTCAATGTTAAGCAGTTTCTGTACTGCTCAAAAGAACCTCACCTGCACATGGGTGACAATCATGACAGGTTATAACATGCATTGTGCATTTCAGAAAGAGAAACCAGCATGTCTTTAGCGAACTATTCACATCTCTATCTATAAACAATAGCCTCTGGTAAATGTGTTCTGCTCATTCCCACATGGAATTCTGAGCTCGCTTAGGGCTACAGTCCATACCTGCTCCACATTTCTTCCTGCACCGCCACCTGGTACTGCCTTGCACAGGGTAGATGACAGCCTTGAAGAATGGGAATAAACACTTATTTTCATAACAACTGTTTGTAAAACAGATAATGTCTGCATTTCAGAGATTTCAGAGTTGGCAGTCATGTGAGAGGTGAACTGAGTTGTCTGAGGTCCTAATTAGTATATTGGTAAGCCAGAATTTAGATCCCAAGTGTCCTTCTGTTGCCTCAATGAATTTGAAAATAATTAACTACCACTAATGCTTACAAAAGTTAAGTTAGAATAAAATTCAGTGGGAAAATAAAAACATACACCACCCTAATGTAATTACCGTGTGCTTCTTCTGTCATAGTTTTAGACCCTTTAAAATAGTGTCATGACCAAAAGTGAAATTCTGGTCCTGCCCCAGGTACCACAGCCAAGGTCCTTTGAAATTCACCTACACTTCACTCTGCTTCCCACCAGGAGGCTACAGCCATGTGTTCTAACAGATGCATGTATAGTCTTCTGGCTGCTCCAGGGTCTTTCTATATTGACAGCTTCCTCAGCCTTCCTCTCTCTTCATTCCATCCTCCCATTGAAGGGAGAGATTGTGAGGTCAGTCAGCATCCCTGAGGCCCCAGGTGAGACCCAGCCTCACGTTCTCAAGCCCCACATTAGTCTCAGCTTACTCTCGATGCTTAGATCCCCATTCTTTTGCTGTGGATTCCAACAGAGATGCCAAAGTCCATGATTTCAAGTTCCTTATGTAAAATGATGGCGTGTTTCACAGCCACATCCTCCCATAGACTTTATATTATCTCTAAATTTCTTATAATACCTAATACAGCATAAATGCTACACAGGTAGTTATTACACTGTATTGTTTAGGGGATAATGGTGAGAAAAATGCACATATTCAGGTTTTTTTCTCAAGTGTTTTCCATTTGCTTCTGGTGAATATGTGGATAAGGAACCTATGAATACAAAGGCCCAACTGTACTTTTTCTTTGCTCAGTCAGAAAAGCATATTGCCACCCTTTTGCCGGCTGCATTTTCTGCCCTGTGAAGCACTGGGCAGAGCAAGCCAGTTGGGTGGCCGCCACCACCACAAGCTTCTTTAGTGTTGGTTTTAAAAGAGCCAAAACCATCTCACTGTCAGATTTTGAGCATTTAAAAAGAGAAAACAGGCAGTGAAAACCATAAAGTTTATCAAGAGGGTTTTTTTTCTCTCTCTTTTTTTTTTAGTGTTTTAAGATTGCATCTGAAAGCCTCACTATGAACCTGAACACAGTCTGTGCAGGTGGGCAGGAGTAGAGTATAAGATGCTGTTGGTTAGACTGTTGCAAGGCTATTGATGGAGCAAAGAGACAGGAATCAAAATTCTTACCTGGGAGGACTGCAAAGATCTTACCAGCTTCCCAAATGCAGACCCAACCTGGTCTCTAGCCCTTTGCTCCAACTCTCTCCTCTCCCTACCCCAAGGCGATTCTTTAACCAATTAAGAACTTCACAAAATAAAGAGAGCAACTAAACATTTTACAGGTTAATTTAAATTAGAGTACAGCCTTTTCATTATATAAAACCCTCTCACATATTCATCTTGTATGTTTGCTACATATGAAAAATGTTTACATACATATGAACACCAGTAACTAAGTCCCCTTTTGGTCTTTTATGTACTGGGCATAGATGTGTTCTACTTGAAGGACCTCATGCCTGTCATGGGTATCTAATGATGTCCACCATGTAGTGGAATCTAGTAAATTTACATGAAATAAGTGAGTGAGAGCTTTTAGCTACTTCCTTAGAATGAAAACAATGTCAGTCCAGTAGGTAGTAAAAATTACTTATTTCTGTGTTTAACACAGTGGGTAACTTTTTGGAGAAAGACAACCAGGAATTTTTTTAGTTTTATATTTTAACCATTGTTCTTTTTCTTTGAGAGGGGGTTCTTACCATATAGGCCATACTGACATGGAACTTGTGATCCTCCTGTCTCAGCCTCCTGAATGTTGGGGTTACAGGTGTACATCACTACGCCTTCTTAGCTTTTAAATTGTGAAGTTATAACTCGTTGCTTTGGGAGGTTAAAACAGTATATTACTAAGCTCCACCTCAAGGTAGATAGAGTGCACTTTTCAGAAGTCCTCTTCACGCTGACTCTGACACTCGCTAATCTGACACATGGCTTGAATATTTCTGTCCATTCTTGACACCACAAAGTTGTCCTTTCTCTTTCTCCACCATTACCACTTGAAGCAATTATTTGCTGTTTTGTGAAAAAGAAAGCAGCTATTTTGTTTTCTACTCAAAAAGATGAAATCGCCAAGAAAAATAAAATTCTCTTCCTCATCCAAGGTTACAGCTATGAGCTTCTTCCAGTATATATTATACATTTGAAACCTCTGGCCAACCTAACTAAAATAGGAAGCTTAAATTTTTAAAATTTTCTCTCAGAAATAGTTCTTTTGGTTTAAAGTAGTCTTTGCTTTTATTCTTACTATTCATAGCCACATCTTTAGAATTGTGTTGACTAATTAAGATGAATCTCTTTTAAAGTGTGTTTTATAAGTAATGCCTAGTCTAATGACTCTTACTAGGAAATGTTTTTCCTTTCAGGGACAGAGTGGGAGTTGACTTCCCAGCAGACTGACATTGACCATGTGACACTATCTTACTTGATTCCAAGTCTAATTTTTGACTTTTTTAGTCAGTTCCCTGATTTCTTTCTTCTTTTATATTGAAAAGTTTTAAAAAGTAAGGACTGAAGCTATGGCTCAAGTAGGCCCTGAGTTCCAACCCCAGTACTGCCAAAAAAAAGCATTTTAAAAATTAAAAACTACCTTCCCATTTCTAGTCACCATTGCTAGAACACTGTGAGATCCCAAACTTCTGTCATTTGTCCTAGTAACTTTGGTAGGACACTGATTTTCACTGAGGACAGAGGCTATTGAATTTTAGAGCCTCATTGGTATAATATCAAGCTTATGCTTTTAGTGACTATGTTAGGCATGTAGATATATGAACATGTATGAGCTGTTCAAAGACTGTAGACCTAAGGCAGTGATCAGACACTGGAGCCAGAGTGCGTATCCACATACTCTGCACTGCAGCAGGGGACTGTCCAGGGGACCTCTCTGTGGTGTGGCTTTCCTCTGACAGGAAGAAAGTTTCTCTGTTTTCCATGTTAGTTTATTTCACTTTCATTTGTAATAAGTTTTGTATGTTTTTCTGGCCTGCTGCTGACATAAAACTCCCTTGAGATTTTCCTTTTCTTAGGAAGATTCAGTTAATTTCTGTATTATATTTAATTACTCTTCACTTAGCTTTTTCTGCTAACCTATGAACAAAATAAAATTAACAATACCTGAACCTCCAAACCGCAAAGGAATATATGAAATTGGTTCCTCTAAATAAACACAGTGTATTTATTATATACTGTCATAGGTAATAGACTCCAAAGCCAACTATACATTTACAGTTTGTAAGTGTCAATTCAAAAAACTGGTCATAGTTGGTGATTCTTCTTAGCATTCCTGAGTAATCAGAAGCATGGATGGCATTCTGAGAAGACTACCCTCAGTGTCTTTACTGTTGACATCCATGATTTTACAGTGCATCACCTTCACTATTGTATAGTGTAAATGTTCTCTGTGTACAGTTAATTCTAAAAGACATTAGAAGACATCTGTTCTAAATGAAAGCAATTGTTTTGGAGTTGCAATAAAATAACATTTTGTTTTTATATTTTTTTCTTACAACACGATGGTGAAAGTTTTTAAAGAGCACTGTGAAAAGCATTATTTCCGTTTGCTGTCCTCACAGCCCAAGAGAGGTACAATCTTTATACTCATTTGTCAGATGAGGAGACCAAGGTCACAGTCTTCTCTAAAAGTCACAGCTAGTAGGTGTTGAAACAGGGCTTTGATTCAAAAGTGTGGCCTCAGATCCTATATCGATGAATATGTGGTGTTTATGTTGAATGATGGAGTGTCCATTAGTCTTGGACCTACAATCTGAAACCTTTTATATTGTCCAGTGTTTAACTTGCTATGTAGAATCTAATTCAGTGTAGTTTGTGAAAAGTTTTTCCTCAATGTGATTCTTACCACCAAATAATCATGATAATTTTCTTTCACCTTTGGAAGTAAGATGCTATGATATTTAACTTGTATTTTATAAGCTTTGTTAAACATCCTCCTCCTGTCCTCTGTATTTTGTCTGTAGTTGTCATGTTTATTAAAAGAAATACCATGTATTTTAATTTTGAGGCGAACTGACTAAGAGTTAATAGAGAACATACAAGGTTAGAAACGAAAAACAGTGAAAGAAAATTATTAATCTAACCTTTTTTTAAAAAAAAGCTGTATGAAAACAAGTCTTTTTAGCATTTGGTTCTCAAAGGGAAACAGACAGTGGTGTAGTGCTAAGAGAACTGTCAGGACACTGTGCAGCATGGTGGTAGAGGTAGGTGGTTATGCTAACACTAAACGCCTCTCTCGCCCCATCTTGATTTCAGGTGTTAGAAACTATTTAAAAGAAGCGCTGGTGAATATAATTGCTGTGCATGCAGAGGTAAGCTATCATTATATGTTCCCAAGAAATGTGAATAACTGAGAGGGGTGGGGAGGAAGCAGGAGTGGGGCGGAGCTAATTTGATTATTTTTATGGTAATCTTTCCCCTCTTAGAATTTTGCATGTTTTCTATTGTAATTAAAATTAAATCGAGTAATATTTGAAAGATAAAGAGAAGATAGAATGAAAGTATGTTTTTCCTTTAAAAAATGTTAAATTCTTTATCTTGGAAAATTCTTTATCTCCTTTTTAGCCAGAATACAAATAAGCATTGATGTCTAATTCATGTAGTTATGTGTTCTCACATACTGGGGGATTCCAGAAAGGTAGAAGCTTGTTAGAAAGATAGGCTGCCAGGGCAGACTGAAGTCAGAACAAAGCAGATGCATAATTTCTCTTCAATAGTAGGAACTTGGAGGTGTTGCTGCTTCACGTTCATGCAGAAACTTGCCCTCCCTTGAAGTGTTAGCACTTGAAGCTTCATGCTCACATCCTTATTGGACATTCTGGGAAGAGGACTCTTCTGAGGAACATTAAGTTGCCTTCATTCTCACTAGATGATGACCTATTTTCACCCAGTAGTTTCTTAGTTCATTGCTCATTGCCTTGCCAACACTTTCAGGGTGGCTGTGGCCCACAGACTGATAAGAAACATAAAATGGGGCAGAGGAAAGTTGCTGCCAGTTGATGATTACCTTTGTTGCTTGAGTGCCGCCCCAGCTGCATGTGTCACATAGGCGCTTCTAGGCTTGCCCTGCCTCCTCCATCCAGAAGTACTTGAGGCCATCATGATAAACTGAAAAAACATGGATAAGTAAGGCCAACACAGAAGAGCAGAGTGATGAGAGACTAAGGCAGAAAGAATAATATAGTATGCTACAGTGCTTATTTATTAGTAAAAGGGAAACATGAATTTCCCTATAAAAAGAAAATTTTTATGTCATTTAACTCAGGCAGGAATTTGTCACATAGATATTTTTAAAATTAGCAATAATAATTGTGGTTTCATCAGAAATATAAAAAAATGCTCAATCTCGTTATGTTTGCTTCCTTTACAAATTCAAGTGTAACTGAAATTGTCACGTGTGGGGACATTTCTGTGCAGGTGGGCAGAGGAGCTGTGAAAACCCTGGGATGTGTGAGTGACTGTGAGGATACCTAACCAGGCAGATTCACTGATAGCCAGTGTCACTAACAGTGGGATTATTTATTTATTCAAAGAGTGGACTGTATGAGTGGATTCTTAGTGCACTCTTAGTTTAGCCCAGCGATGCCAAGTACCATTTCATTCATATGACCTTAAATTGCCAAAATTTTTCTTGGGCATTCATGTTATGTTTGAGTTGATGCAAAGTTAGTTTAATTAATCTTAGTGGCTCAATCTGGGAAAAAGCTAATGCTATAAAGAAAATATGATTTACTTTACCTTATTAATCAGGAGAGTAAAATGTTTTTATAAACCTCCAAATATAGTATCTCTCAGTTTAAAAATGTCAAACTTTAAAGTTTGAAAATAATGTTATATGTCAGGGCTCAGTGGTAGAATGCCTGCCTTGGAAACAGGAGGCTCTGCGTTCAAGACCCCAGTACCACCAAAAAAGAAAAGAATATTGTGTGTCAAATAAATGAAAGAAAATAATATATTTGGTATGACATAAATAAAACTAGAAAGCTTGTCCAGTACAGAATAATGAATCCAGTCTGAGTGGGTGTTTGTCATGTTCTAAGGAGAATCAGTCCAGGTTTAGTTTGTTTGGTTTTTATTTTTAAGAGCCAGGGTCTTGCTCTGTTGCCCAGGCTGGCCTTGAACTCCTAGACTCAAGTGATCCTCCTGGCCTCAGTCTCCTTAAGTAGCTGAGACAACAAGTGCACACCATCATCCTGCACCCAGCTTGCTGGTTTCATTATTATTATTATTATTATTATTATTATTATTATTATTATTATTATTATTACTGTGGCCAAATATACATCCAAAGTGTATTTTTCTAATCTCTTCTTTCGTTCTTATGAGAGGGACAATAAGAAAAAAATATTTGTCAACATCAGCAATACCTTTCAAAATTATATTTCCAATAATGCATTTTTGAAGAAAATTATAGTCGTAAGTTAATACAATTGAGTATGTCTATATCTTCGTTTCATACAACTTTGGTCTTTTAAAAATATGACTTAGACAATCTATTTTTTGTTGTTATTTTGTCACATTTTGTTTTTAACAAGTTCAAGGAAAATTTTCAAGGAAAAGTTGCAAGGAAAAGGCCATTAATGCACCATTTCTTTTTGTTTTAAACCTTCTATCAGGTATTCACTATTTCCAAAGAATTGGTGTCACGTGTCCTATCTAAGGTGGTAGAAGCAGTCTCTGAAGAACTAAGCCGACTGATGCAGTGTGTCTCATCCTTCAGCAAAAATGGAGCTTTACAGGTGCCAAAATCATTCAGTTTCAGGTTGCATTTTTATTTTTATTTAAAATATGTAAATTTATTTTAGTCATCTGCCTTATGATATGCACACAGGTTGTTTTTTAGTGCAGACATATATCCTCTTTCTTGCACAAACCATACCCATCATACATTGTCTCTAAGTTCCAGAGTTTCTGTTCCAGCCTTAAAAGTAGAGGCTAAGTTTTGCCAAAACATTTAGTGTTGTGTGCATATTAAGCACAAATAGTTGTCTCATTATACTGGTGTTCCACTGGTTTGTATTCTAGTTATTTAAATGACATAATTACAATAGCTAGAATTACTTCAAACTGGCTGATTCTTAGTATGGCATGTAGGGCAACTGATAGGAGCCTAGGTGTGCAGGCATATGGGAGAGTGACTTCTGCCTTGTGAGCTTTCTGTATGCTGGGAATATTAGGGGTGTAGCTCAGGGTAGTGAGTGTGCTTAGCATCCATGGAGCCCTGGCTTCGATCCCCAGCACCATAAAGTAAAGAAAGGAGAAAGGAGGGGAGGGAAAGGAGGAAAAAGGAAGGGAAGGGAAAAAGTAAAGAAAGAAATGTTAAATCTGCTTCCTCTGATAACTGAAGAAGCTCCCATCAAGCCAGCCTCCACAGATAACACTTGCACTTTGAATATTAGTTTTTAAAAATTAGAGGAAAAAAAAATCCTACTTGATGACACCAGAGAACAACTGGCAAGGAGTGAGCAGGTTCTATAGGAAATGGCACATGAAGTAGCCTGAAGGCAGGACCAGGGGTAACTAAAACTTCAATGTAGAACCTTCTGCTGTTGGCTTTAGGGCAGCCAAGTCCAGGAAAATGAGGAGAGTGTGTCAGAAAACAGGGAGCAAGTGTACAAGCCCACTGTCTAAGCTGTGGTCAGACGCCACTCTAACCAGCCCAGCCAAGGCTAGGAGAAGGGAAGCAAATATGGAACACAAGAGCCAGTAGTGTTTGGTTTGAATTCAAATAAATTAACAGCATGCTAAAACAAACAAAACAAAAATCAACATCTCTAAAGTCGAACAATTGCTTTCCAAATGGAACAGGTCCCTGAATAAATAATAATATTTGATATAAATCAACTTGTCTAGGTTGCTTACAGAATTTCTACTTACCTGTGATGTAAAGAGCTAGCTGTGCCTTTTCATGTAGGTTTTATGTTGTATAAGCTCCTGAGAATTGGGACTGTTTCTTTTAAATGCTGTCCAGCACATCATGTTTACCTTGGGCACCTAAGTCAAAGAATACAGTTTATTTTTGTGGATGCAGATCCCCTATCAGTGGCTCTTCTGGAGCCATATTTGTATATCAGGTCACATTTCTTCTACTTGCAGTGAAACGAAAGCTTTAGATTAGCTTTTTGTTTTTAATGCAGATATATGACATGTACTATGCAATTGCCTCCAATATAAAGAGTACACAATGCAGTGATTTTTAGTGTATCTACAAAATTACCTAGCCATTACCATAATCAATCTTTATAACATTTTATCAAACCACAAAGAACCCCAGATCTATTAACATTGACTATAACCATTTCTTCCCAACCCCACTACCTTACTTCAGACAACCACCACTTGATTTTGTATCTATGTGGTTTATATATTCTGAAATTTTCATATAACTAGAATCATATAAAATATGGTCAAAAAGCAAATGGTGTTCAAAAGGCAAGGAAAGATGGTAATCAAAAAAAGGTATGCTTAATTTAAGTGATAAAGTGAAACTTTGAGATTTGTTGAAAATAGCAGAAGTTGGGTGGTGTTACGGGAAAAATGACTCAAGCATTCACAACACAGCACTGAACTCCATGCATCCTGAGCATTCTCTGTTTTTCCTCAGCAGTGTTCTCCTTGGAACCATGTACCTGCAGACAGGGGTCTCCTGTACTTCATTCCTTTTTATAAATGAGTAATGTTCTGTTGTATAGAAATATACCGTGTTTTATTTGTCTGTTTATCCGATGATGGGTTTTGGTTTTTTCCACTTTAGCTAATGTAAAGAATGCTTCCATGAACATTTGTGAGCATGTTTTTGTGTGGACATATATTTATTTCCCTTCAGTATACACCTTAGAATGGAATGGTAGGTTGTTTGGTTACTCTGTGTCTGGTCTGAGGAAATGCTAGACTGTCTTCCAAAGTAGCTGCACCATTTTACATCCCCACTGGCAGTTTATGAGATTTGTTTCTGTCCATGCTCACCTGTACTTATTGTGTTCTTTCTTGTCGATTACAGCCATTTTGATTGTGAAGTGGTATCTCATTCTTCAAGTTGTTTTCTTACTTTCTTGATAGTACCCATATAGCACAGTAGTTTTTAATTTTGATGAAGTCCAGTTTATTCCTTTTCTTGCTTATACTTTTGGCATTATTTCTAAGAAGGCTTCCCAAGATCACAAAGATTTGCTGCTATTTTCTTCTAAATTAGGTCTGTCTGTAATCTGTTTCTTTTGATTTAAGTTTTGTGTTTAGAAAAGATTCCAGGTTCATTCTTTCATGTGTGAATATCCAGTTGTTCCAGCAGTGATTGTTGAAGAGATTCTTTTTTCTTTATTGAATGGCCTTGGCACCCTTGTTGAAATTCAACTGATCATAAATGTAAGGACTGTACCATGTAGACATAGTATATTATGTCTGCCCATGTGCTGATGTCACACTGACTTGATTAATGTAACTTGGTCTTAAGTTTTAAAATCAGGAAATGTGAGTCCTCAACATGTGCTATTCTTTTTCAAGATTGGTTTGGTTCTTCTGGGTCTATTATATTTCCATGTGAATTTTAGGACCAACTTGTCAATTTCTGTTTTCTTTTTAAGGTGCAGCTATGATTTTAATAGGGACTCCATTGAATCTGTAGAGCTTAGTTTAGATTTGAGAGGAAGGCAGTGTACCTGGAAGGGCATAGGTTTAAGAGAACAAGCCCAGCCACCTCCTCACTCTAAGATGGGACCTCTCAGGGCCTATGTTTCAAGAGTTTCTTTCCTCTCACAACCAGATTTAAAAGGCAAATTACTAGCTAGATAGTAAATACAGATTGCTGGAAAATCATTGCAGTTTGTACTTCTCATAGTGATATCTCTAGCTCCCTGTACACAGTCATACTTGACTACAAGTTAATTTTCGGTAAAAGGAGATTTGTCATAGCTTATATCTTTGGACACTTTTTTGAAAGTCTGTTCCCAACTAATCATCACCATAGTGGTAGTGGGCCCACACTCTGCTGTGGTCAGCAAGCTAGACACTGTTCGACTCAGTATTTGCATGTATTTGATAACTGACACATTTTCCCATTGTTACTCTGTCTTTTTCTCATCTTTAGGCGAGACTTGAAATCTGTGCTTTGAGGGATACCGTGGCCATTTACCTGACACCTGAAAGCAAGTAAGATGCTGCATATTCTTGTTGAGTGCTTTATTAAACAAAAAGGGTGTTTTACTGTTGTGTTCTGTCCTTTGAAAGGTAAGTAATCACAGCAAATGCTTGTAAATTTATGTTGTGATGAACTTTATATTTGATCAGATTTTTAGCTAAAAAGCACAAGCCAAGGACTTCAAAGGCCACTTCTTTGTAGCACAATATAAAGGAAAGAGGTTTAATATAATATTATGGGTTTTTATTCATTACTAATTGGCCTTAACCTCATAAATAATATGGCAGAGCATTATTTACTTCTTAGGACAGAAGAGAAAAAGAATTGTGTTAGTCTATTCCTAGCAGACTTGAAGGACAGTTCAAGTGTTGTAAATACCAGCATGAAAGGAAGCCTTGTGGTTTCTCTGTAGTGGAAATTTGATGACAGTTTTTAGCTGTTTTGAATGAAAGTCAGGATTTCCTACCACTGAAATATCAGTAGGTGAAGTAAAACAGAATTACTATTCACCTATACAAAATTGTTTACCACATTTGCAAGATCACCTAGAAAATACTGGATTATATTGTCAATGTGTCTGAGAAACAAGTGATTTGCAAATCAAGCACACAAGGATGCTGCGCAGTCTACTTACTCATTCATCTCAGCACTTGATAGTGTGGCTTATGCCATCATCCTTACTGTCATCACTACAACGAGAAACATTTGTTTCTTGACAAATGAAGTTGGCTTCTCATTTTGGTCTGTCATGACTTACCAGAAGCCATTTCTAGATAGCTCCTGTGTTTGTCATTTAACCACACCTTTTTGGGACCATCATTTTTCTACACAAAGTGCATATAGAAAATAGAAAACACTCAGGCCACACCTGCTTGGTATGCATGCCTATCCCTCCCCAGGAACTAAGACTTTTGGAACCCCAATCCCTCATCTACAAAAGGAAGATAATACAGGTTGAATATCCCTTATCCAAAATGCTCAGGACCATGCTGGATTTCACCTTTCTTTTTAAATTTGAAATATTTATAATACATAATGGGATATCTTGGAGATGGAACCTAAGTCTAAACATGAAATTCATTTGTTTCCTGTACATCTTATATACATAAGCCAAAGGTAATTTTATAGAATGGTTTAATGATTTTGTGCTTGGTGTGAAATTTTTCACTTACAGCATCATGGTGGTACTGATTAAGTTTCAGATTTTGGAGCATATTGAATTTCAGATTTTCAGATTAGGGATGCTCAACTGTAATACCTCTTGGGCAAAGTTTTGAGGAAATTAAATAACAAAACTAATACATTTTATCAGTGCCCAGTAGTAAGATCTTCATCAACATTCTTGTTAAAATAACAATAAAGAACAATGTCACACCATATTTCTTTTACTTAATCCAGAAGAACTTTGTGAGAAAAAAGACAATGGTGGATATAGTGACAGTGATATCCCTCAATGTCAGAAAAAATGAGGGCTGGTTGAATATTGAGAAGGCAGCCGGGTGTGCCAGCAAGAGCCCATTCCCAAACCACCCCTGTCTCTCTCTGGGACAATCATTGATTCTCATTGTCCATTTTCATGACTGTTGAAACTTTTCATTCTATTTACATGTTGCTGTGACACCTACCCCTTGCTTGAGAAACATTGCTCAAAATTATACTTGCTGGTAGAATTGATGAGATGTTTTTCCAATATAAAAACAAAAACCTCTTTAAATCAATAATAATTATATTTATTTCTTCTCCTCAACTAGTTACAAAAGAAGAGATAAAAACTTCAGAAGTGTTCTTTAGTAATCTCCCCTTTTCATTTGTTTAAGTATGTAATCTCCCCTTTTCATTTGTTTAAGTAATTTTTCTGATCTTTTTACTTACTAAAGTTAAACATAGGAAAAGGTGGTCTTTGAATTCATTCCTTTGCTTTTTCCAAAGAAGTGGTGTTTAATTTTTTAAGTATAGATACATTTCTTCATTTTCTACAGTTTAAATATAATAGCAAATAAGTCCTGTAAAGACCATATTCAAATGTTAAAAGAGATGGCTGTAAGTCAGGCCCTATCCATGTCAATACTATAAATGTCCCTTTTGGTAATACTATATAATACTACACCTTGCTGTTATCACAATAACTATATTATTACTCTACTGAACTACTACTACATTATATTACAATACTATAATAATACTATGAATGTCCTTATATGTAACACATGCCCATTCTTAGTTTCCCTCCTCTCTTATCAATCACTTTATCTGTAGGGGTTTTTTTGTTTTTTGTTTTTTTAATTAAACACCTCCACACCAAGCTCTCCTCTCCCAGGAGCAGCAGCCCTTTGTTAAGTCACATTTCACTTCCTGGCTGAGTCTTTCTAGCCCTGCCCTGCAAAGTCTGTCTGCTAATCATAGCCTCGGTTTTACTTTTACTTTTTCTGCTGTTTTTCACTTTTACTTTTTCTGTATTTCAACTTGCTTCATTGGTTTATATTGGTTTCTTTATATTTAAAATATACTTTAAGAACCTGATCCTCTTAACTAATTCTCCTTAGAACTGTGGACTGTTTAGGCTGAAATGTGCTGTTTTTCATTCCAGGTCTAGTTTTAAACAGGCCTTGGAAGCCCTGCCTCAGCTCGCAAGTGGAGCAGATAAAAAGTAAGTTCTGAATACTAGCCTCAGGAGACAGGTATGTTGAACAAGGCTCATTACCTAGAAGCCCTTTAAAAGATAACAATAGTGACTTGGATTTAAGAACAGCAGCACCTAGTCCCAAATCAGTGTGCCCTGTTGCCTGTACCTGGCTTGTTTTCTAAGTGAGAGAATAAAGTAAATCTTTCTTCTGGGTATGCTGTAGAAATTAGCTCTTTTCTAGTGTTAAGTAACTGGTACAGAAAATGTGATAAGAAAGCTTATTTAAAGTAAACCTTATCATTGGCCTCTATATTTAAGAAGATAGCATAAAAAAAGAGGGTAGGACTGGGTGACATTTTTTTTTCTCTTTGGCTAATGATATACCCTTTGTTCTCTATAAACTATTAAGTATCAAGAAGGTTGTCAAAGCCAGGTGTGATGGCAAACAGCTGGTCAAACTGGGCTAATTTGAGACCCTGCCTCCAAAATAACCAGAGCAAAAAGGGTTGGAGGCATGAAGTGGTGGAGAGCATGCCTAGCAAGTATGAGGCCTTGCTAGGAGTTCAAACCCCAGTACCACCAAAAAAAAAAGCAAAGTAAATAAAATTGTATACATTTCATTACTACCTCATTAATGACCTCAACCTGCATTTATACTTTACTATTCATATAAATGCCCAGCCTGGCCTCAACTGAGGTAGCTTTTTGCTTCTTCACCAGCTGTAACTGAAGTTCATCCACCTTTGCATGTGGTTGATCCATCCACAGACAAGTATTTAGGGTGCTGTGTGAAACGTATGGTGCTGGGCTCTATCACTGAACACAGGGAAATGTAGTAACTCAGAAGCATAGAGAAGTCTCCTGTGCTGGCCTATGGGAGAAAATGTCAAATGGCATTGAGAGTGGACTGGGCTTTGGAGAAGGGGGAGCAAATGAGTTTTCCTGCTTGTGCAGTCCCTACACAGTCCCCTGTGTGTGTTCCCACATGGACAGGCAGATAGCTAAACAAACTGGAACACTTGCTTCCATTTTCCATTTTTTTCTCCCTAACTTCCAACCTTTACCTGAATTAATTCCAAGCCTTGGTCATTTCTTTAAAATAAATGTGACAAAAGATTAATGTAATCACTATTATTTTTAATATGTGGAACATTACTGAAAATGTTGAGTTTTAAGAACAACAGACATCCTGACATAGTCCCAGGTCAGAACTCTGTTTTAGGTATACTCTGGGGATAATGTTCTAATGCCAAGCATTGTTCAATCATGAAATAATCTCTTGATCTCAATACTTTTAAACCCAGTTTTTGGTTATTTCATCTGGACCAGATGAGCTCCAACATCACCTCTAGATTTAAAAGTATGTGGATATATCTAACCAGTTTGGAAACAAACTGAGTATGAAATAGCAGAATAATTTTCCCAGCAGAAGTAGAACTAACCTTGTTTCCTCCCCTGCTTAACAATTTTTGCTCACCACATTCCAGTATCTGTTAAAGGCAAAAGGAAAATTTAGAGAGAGAGAGAAAATAACTAAAATAAGCACAGAGCACTGGGTGGGGGAGGAGGCCAACTCAAAGGGTGGCATAAGAACATTTAGGGTGGTAGAAATGTCCCCTCATTGTGGGGTGTCACACATTCATAGAAATGTGTTTGTCAGCATTCATAGAAATGTGTAACAGAAAAAGAGTGAATGCTAGTATTTGTCGGTTTTTTAGGGTGAACTTAAAAATAGACCTTAATATTACTTGTTTTAGGGAAGAATCTAATCTGAAGGAAGAGGGCAAGAAGAAATTTTAGAATGTAAACCTAGATCTGTATATTAATATATTCCTTTTGACTAGCATCCTTGCTTGGCATAATTTTTTCATCAAGCTAAAAATCCACACGCAATGACTTTTTTCAGCTTCCTGCTAAAATCAGCAAACAGAAGTCAGAGCTGGCCATCCAGCTCCCTGCCTGTTTGTTTAAGGTTGCCTGGCCACTCTCTCTATCCGGCTGTAAAGTAGTGTCTCCTCCCTGCAGGTTACTGGAAGAGCTGCTGAACAAGTTCAAGAGTAGTATGCACTTGCAGCTTACCTGCTTTCAAGCTGCTTCTTCAATCATGTTGAAAACATAAATGCCTGCAAGAAAAGGGTAGTCCAAAAAGATAACCTGTATACCCTGTATACAACTGTTCACTTTCCTAAGTTCCTAAAGGTATTTGGTGTATAAAGTACTAGGGTTCTGATTTCTTAGTCTCTTTTTTCCCCCAAGTTGGTAACTTAAACAGATGATGGTGTATGTTTAATTTTAACCAATAATTCTATTTAAAATGTCCAAACAGTGTTTTTTGTATGTTTTTGTTAGATTGATTCCTTTAGGGCTATTTAGCATACCTTTATATGTATATAGACATACATGTAATTTTTTTCTTTAGCTGAATGTTTTGGTGGGAGCTGCTGGAGGGGCTTTTCATGGAGAATTAAGGTAGCACATGGTGTGAATGAAAGGACTTCTCAGTGTCTAATTTACTAGAATTTAATGTGGCAGTTTCCAACACCAAAGACATTAATAAGAGATTTGGAAAATTGTACTTAGATATCTTTGAAGCTTTATCCTAAATTATACAGTTGTACTTGCAAAATTTATTTCATAAAGTGCCCCTAAATATCCTAACTCAAGTGGATTTTTAGAAAAAATTACCTTGTTTAATTTTTCAAAATATATTATTACTGGGACAGATTATTTGTGATACAGATGTTCATAAATTATCTCTGGATTTTCCTGTCTGATTTTATTTTTCCCAGTGCTAAACATTGAACACCTTTTGTTCTCGTTCGTTTTTTTTTTTCTTTTTTTGTGGTGCTGGATGTCAAACCTGGGGTCTGGTGCGTGCCAGGTAAGCACCACTAAGGTACACCTTCAGCCCTCATTCATTCTTCATGCACTTTGCATCTGTTTGTTGTGCTTCCCAAGGTGCTGTTACCTGTAGTAGACTGTGGATGCCAGAGGCCAAGTCACTCTCACAGGTGGTCTTTACACCACAAGCTAGGCCCACAGGGTCAGCCAGCATTTCTGTCTGTGCCAGTCATTCCCTCCCCTCTAGCAGCTCACTTTCTCTGCCCACTTTTTGCCCTTTGAAGTATCTTGCTCCATAGTGGAAGAGTGTTGCTGTGGCACATCTGTGTTTTAAAGATTCGAGATGCCCCAGGGTCACTAGGCAGTGATGCACTGCTGACTGGCTTGCAGAAAAGGCTCAGGTCACTGTGACCTCTCAAGATAGCTTCCCCACCTACCTCAATCCTACCCTTTGCTTCCAGAAACTGAGTAAATCTCCAGTTGTGCTTTACTTGACAGGGTCTTCAGAACTTTCTAGTGGTAATACAGAATCTTCCTTTTCAAATGTTGAAATTAATGTCTTTATTAACACAAGTAATTTTAGAGCACAGTATAGCCATATACAGTATCTATTATTTGAGGTAAATGTTGTGTTTATTCATTTGGTGTCTAGGGGGAAATCATAATAACTAGAAGTGAAAGTTTAATCTTTTACAGATGTGCTTGATAAAGCTACTAAGGAGCATGCATAATATTGTTTCCCCTAAGCAAGTTAACCAATGTATCTAACATGACTCCAAATGAAATTACAAAACTACAGTCCTGGATGTTTGTGGTGTTTTAAATATCTGGAGTAACGCATTCAGCCAATAAAGAATCTGTCTTTGCTCTAAGATATAATTTCGTTGTTGTTTTTTCTCTGAGTGTCTTTACTTCAACATTTTCACTAACTCCATAACTGTTTATAAGTCTAGTTTAACACTCAAAATAAATCTATGTCATTGTTTGAAAGCATTTAACAGGTGTCTGCTAATTCTGTTTGTTGGGGGCTTGCCATGTGCACTAAATTACCTCATTTGAGCCTCACATCTTCATAGGCTTGGCCTCCTCCTGTGTCCATTAGCAGAGGAGGCAATCTGGGCCTAGAAAGAAGTGGGTGACTTCTCTAAAGCTGCAAGACTGGTAAGTGACAGGACCCACATTTGTGCTTTCCTGAGCTTTCCTGGCTCCTCATCACTGCCCACTTTTTCCTCCCAGCCATCCTTCTGCTGGGGACACAACTGAGGGAAAGCATGTCATTGCCAGAGGCTAATGAACTCTAGCAATGTAGGAATACGTGAGTGCTGTTATGGCTCAGAGAATGGAGGGTAGTGACATAAAAACCCCAAACCAAATGAGGGAGTTCAAGGACGACTCTTCCAACAAGTCATGGGGACTTCTTGGAAGAAGGGGATTTCAAGAGCCACTTGAGTTACAGAAGACGAATTTAGTGGTAAATAGGAGATGGAGAGGCATGACCTCAGTCAGAAGAAAGTTAGAGATAGACCAGGCTTTGGAGCAAGTTTCACAGAGGCAGCTGAGGAAGAGAATAGAGATGCTCCTAGGTACTCTCATTTTCAGATAGCATTTTACTTTTAGCACATCTATGTCTATGTGGGTCAGCATCACCTCATGTGAGTTAGCTACTTTGGCTAAAGGACTACTAGAAATAATTTGGTTTTACTAAGACTTTCTATATCAGTGTACTATGAAAGTGGCATGTTCTAGAAATGATTTGGGCTTTGCAAAACAAGCATCATTGCTGTAGGCCCTGCTCACTGACTCATCCCCCTCTGTCTGTCAGCCTTGCATGCAGCTCTTAGAGAATGGATAGAAAAGGTTACATTTTAATTCTAGTTTTAGTACAAGTTATTGGTATTTGTTTCTGTTTTGAACACGTGTTGTGAGATATTCTGCTGTTAGGTGTATAAAAGTACTGTAATGTGTTTTCCAAAAAGTTATAAATTTCAACTAGCTTTTAAATTCAAGATTAGGTTTCTAAAACAATCAGCATAATTTTATTAACATAACTAGATGTCAAATATATTTATATACTTAAAATAATTATACACAATTATAGACTGAGACTTACATACATTTTTGTCAGTAAGTGTTGTACTTTTGTAAAGATTTTTGTATGGATTTGTCATCTGGCCTGAAAATCAGAAGGAGATATTGAATATTTGATATTGGTCCTTAGATAGAGAAGCGGCTGCACTGATTTTCACTCTAACTGCTGGTTGCATATTGTTATACATGAGGGTATCATGTATTCTGTGTGCAGATCTTGTCTTGTTTCTGTTCATCATTCTTTTTTTTTTAAGTTTTAAAGGGAAATCTTTTTATACCTGGTGGGGTTGTACGTACATAATGCTAAATACTCTATGAACAGGATCTGAGTCTTTGGGTTATCTGTTCTCAGTTTGGCCAATAAAACCAGAAGGAAGTTGAAGCTACCTTCCTTCTGCTCATGAAACCCTAGTCAAGGCAAGTACTTGAGCCAGTACTGTCTGTATCCTTTTAGCCATGGCTGGCTTTATTGTTGCTATTGTTCAGATTGTTCTTATTACCTCTTCACATTTTCAAAACAATATTTCTGTCCCATCTGCCTACAAACCCACTAACCAGACATGAATCCTTGAGAACCAAGACTGCTACCTGAGCCCTAACTGCCAAAAAGGTCCCTAGATCTGTCTCATTGTGGAGCTAGGAGGAAAACCAGGGACAAATGGAGTCATGGTATCACAAGGATGAGAATACAGTGAGAAGGAGAAGACTATGAGCAAAGTCAAAGGGTATAGATGTCAAAGGGTGAAGGCTAAACTTGGCATTTAGAAAATTATAAATGACTAGGTTGAGAGTAATGAAGAAGGAACCAGAGACACATACTGCTGTGGACTCATTCCTTTAACTCATGGTAGGAGCTCTTAGGAGAGTTACTTTTCCTTGAGTATCAGAGTATCCTGGCCTCCAGGACAGAAGTGAAACTCCTGCTTAGGTGTCTTTCCTCGGCTTCACTTCTTAGGTTCTCTTCTGTGGGTGTCTGATTACTTCCTGCTGTTCCTGATTCTTTTCTGTTAGAATGGTACAAATATAAATGTTCATACCCAGCCCTCTAGTGATTCTCAATCTAGCTATTGGGCTCCTGGAACCAGGCCTCCCTCACTTACTAGGTATAAATGTCCAATTGCCTTGGAGTTGTTTTCTGTGCCACTATGTTTCCCTGCCCTGTGGACTGGGTAAAGGAGTTCCATGTGCTGAAACCAGTAGCCACTGAGCCACCACCTTTTGGGGACTGGGTCTTTTATTGATTGCTACTGTTTAATTCTTTGGTTTGGGGCATGATGGTTTTCCTACAGTAGAAGAACAGAAGAATTATTTTTCTTTTTCTCTTGTTGCCCCTAGTATATGCTTCCCTTAGCCTTTTCTCGTGTCTTTTTTGGGTTTAAATCAATATTCATTGTCCAGATTATAGGATAATTCAGTGCTAAGATGGTGACAGACTATGATGCTTTCCTCACTGTTTTTTTTGTTGTTGTTGTTTTGTTTCGTATTTTCTATGTTGTTTTCATTTATCCCCAAGTTCCCTCCATCCAGAATGTGCAAATGACCTGGCAACATATTCTCACACATAGACATGTTATCAAATGCATCTTCCTGAACAACTTCACCATAGGTTGTGAGCCTGTACAAGTTCACACTGAATGCCTGCTGGGCAGCCTCACACTGGGACCTCCTGTCATCATCCTGAACCTGGAATTTACCTTGCTTCTTTTCTGTTTTGGATCAGCAACTTCTGTATCTCATGTCTTCCTCTTTCTTGGTTTGCTCCCTCACTTGGTAGAGCCTAGCCTCTGGTAACTTGCTTCAAGAAGAGTACAAGAGAAGTTAAAATCTTTAAGGCCTTGAATATCTGAAGGAAATCTTTATTGATAGCTTGGCTGGATATAGAATTCTGGGTTGGAAATCATTTTCCCTGAGTATTCAGAAGGCTTGTCCTCCAGTATCTCTGCTTCTGTCTCTCTCTGCTTGTAGAATCTCCTTTTCCTAGCTTCTGAAAGTTCACAATATTGCTCTGAATGTGATGCCCTTTTGTTCCTAGTGGTAAGTCAAATGTCTTTATATTCTGGGAGATTTTCCTGACTTATTTCTTTGAATCCCCTTTGGTCCTCTTTCCCCTTTATTCTTAATATTTGGACTTCCTGTCCTGGTCCTTTGATTTAAAAAAACTTTTTCCTTTTTGTTTTCTCTTTGTCTTTATTCTACTTTTTGAGAAATTTCCTCACAGTTACCATTCAGTCTTTCAATTGAAAGAATTTTTGCTAGTTTTTTTTTAACTTAGGAAAGTTTTAATTCTCTTAATATTCCTCTTTTAGAGTTCTATTCATTTCTTAGTTCTCTGGGAATAGTAATAACACTCTGTTGGAGTTTTGTTTTTCTTTTTGCATAGTATCCAGATTGCTTTATTCTTCTTTCTGTGCCTTGGAATGGACATCATAGGTTCTCTTCATATTTATGGTGAGCTTTGGATATGTATCATATTTAACAGTAGAGACTCCAAGCTGACTGCTTATGAGCTCCTGCAATGGGCGGGGCTCACTTCAGCCAGGGAGATGCTTCAGCCAGGGAGGGATGGGCCTTTTCAGTAGGGAATCCCCATTATATTTTTAGTTCATTTATCTGGGGCTGGTCAGATACCCAAGGAAGGTTCTTCCAATCTCTTGCCAAGAAGGCGTAGCAGCTGTCAGCACTCTGGAGCAAGAGAGAAAGAAGGCTTGGAGGTCAGTTTGGGCAGGCAATACACTAGCTCTCAGCTATATCAGAATATTTGAAGACATTCACCTTCTTCAAGAATAAAGCTTTAGCTTCTAGAGGGCAGGAAGGTCAAGGGCAACTGCCCAACTATGTAGGGAAGAGGAGTCCTGGGACTCCTGGCTGTTTCTTGAACACCTTCAGTTTGATATTTGATTTTTAACCCCAACTTTATACTGTCACCTCTAGAGGTTCCCATACAACAAATTGAGCTTTTCAGGATTTCACAATGGGAACTTCAAATTTTGCATCCTTTTTTTTTTTTTTTAATTTTTGTGCTGGGGGTACATTATGTCATTTACAAAAGTTCTTACAATGTATCAAATATATCATAGTTGAATTCACCCCCTCCATCATTTTCCTTTATTCTCCCTTTTCCCCATTCCTGGAATAGTTTCAGTAGGTATCATTTTCCATTTACATACATGTGTGCATAGTATTTATGCCATAGTCACCCTCATATACTCTTTTCCCACATCCTTTCCCTTCCTTCTGGTACTAACCCCCCAGACAGGACCTGTTCTGCCCTCCTGTTCTCCCAGTTTGTTAAAAAAAAAAAAAAAAAGATGTTTTTGTTTGTTTAAGATAGCTGTGCAAGGAGTTTCCTTGTGACATTTCCATGTATATATGTATTATTACCCAAAGTGGTTCATCTGCTCTAATTTTCTCCTTCTACCTTAGTCCCCTTCTTACGGTGATTTCAGTAGGTTTAAAAATCCTATATTAATTCTTGTACAGCGATTACATCAACCATATTCATCTTCTTAACTTCCTTCTTTTACCCTCCTTCTCTTGTATGTGATCTCCCCTTAATGTGACCTGTTTTTCATAATATTGCTTGTATTTGATCTACATTCCACATATGAGAGAAAATATGCAGTCGTTGACTTTCTGAACCTGGCTAACTTCACTTAAGTTGATGTTCTCCAGTTCCATTGATTTACCTGCAAATAACAAAATTTCATTCTTCTTTATGGCTGAATAAACTTCTATTGTATATAAATACACATTTTCATAATCCACTCATCAGTAGTGGGGCATCTTGACTATTTCCATAGCTTAGCCATTGTGAATAACGCTGTGGTAAACATGCATGTGCAGGTGACTTTGTTGTAAGCTGACGCACATTCCTTCAGGTACATCCCTAGGAGTGGAATTGCTAAATCACATGGCAGTTCTATTTTTAGTTTTTTAGGAGCCTCTGTACTGTTTTCCATAGTGGTTATACTAATTTACATTCCCATCAGCATTGTATGAGGGTTCCTTTTCCCCCACATCCTCACCAACATTTGTTGTTTGTGTTCTTGATGATAGCCATTCTAATAGGAGTGAGGTGGAATCTTAATGTGGTTTTGATTTGCATTTCCTTTATGGCCAGGGATGTTGAGCTTTTCTTCATGTGGTTTTTGGCATTTGCACTTCTTCTTTGAAAAGGTTCTGTTCAGTTCATTTGCCCATTTCTTCATTAGGTCATTGATTTGGGGGGAATTTAGTTTTTTGAGCTCCCTGTATATTCTGGATATTAATCCCTTGTCAGATATATGACTGGCAAAGATTTTCTCCCATTCTGTGGGCAACATTTTCAATTTGGTGACCATTTCTTTTGTTGTACAGAAGTTTTTTAATTTCAGTTTAGGATCTAACTTGTCTAGATCTGTTGAATCCATTTCTACTCATTCAGCAAGTTGATAGCTTTCAGACACTTCTAGATCTTATTTCGTCTCCTAATCTCCTTTTCTTTGTGGGTTAATACCTATTATATATACCTAACTGTATTAACTGTGTGTATAAAAGTTACATGCAGTATATCTGTATGCATAGATGTATATTCAGTATATATACTTTGCATATTTATATATCCATATATATACACATACATATATATATGTACACACAGTGTGTACACACATGCACACACACACACATACACACCCTGTACTGTCTTTTTTATAGAGTTGGTAGAACTAAGGTTAATGTATAGTTTTTAATCTGCTATCATAACTGAAAGTTCAGGTTAAATTTTTTATTCAAGCCTAACACTGAAGTGTTAATATGTACATGATCTTCTTCAACTTTGTCCTAAGATATGATGATTATTTACTTTAGTATTTAAAAATTGGGAGAAGTTTTTTGGCCAAGCATAGTGGTACATGCCTGTATTCCCAGCTACTCTGGAGGCAGAAATTGGGAGGATCATGGTTTGAGGCCAGCCTGGGCAAAAAGTTAGTAAAACCCCATTTCAACCAATAACTGTACATGGTTGTATGAACCTGTGATCTAATCTATACAGAAAGTATAAATAGGATGATTGTGGTCCAGTCCAACTTGGGCAAAAATGGGCAAACCCCTCCCAAAAAATAACTAAGACAAAAAAAGAGCTGGGGATGTGACTCTAGGATGTGACTAGGATCTGCCTAGCAAGCAGGAGGTCCTGAGTTCAGCCCCCAGTACCACCAAAACAAAACAAAAAAATGAAGAAGTATTAATAGAGGACGGACATGGGCCATGAATTCTTATGAACTCACTCTCTATCCCCGATTGCCAAAGGTACCAAATTGGGTTTCTCTCACAGGAAATAATCTTTTATGACATAATTAGAAATAAGGCCTAGAATATACCAGTGAAGTATTCTTCACCAAAGTCAAACTTCAGTTTTTAGACCTACTTAACAATTTGTAGGAAATAGAAACAACATACTAGTTGTCAATATTGCAGGAAACTGTAAAGCAGACATTCCACATTTCTATAAGAAAGAAATTTAAGGGAGAATTATGAAGAGAATGAAAAAGAACAAGGCTAGAAAACATCCAGTATCTATCAACCAACGATGTATACAATGCAATTTGAATCCTGAATCAAACCAAGAAATTCTTTTTTAATAATTAGAAAACATCAAACACTATTTAAGCAATATTGTTGATAGTAATGAATTATTGTTAATATTTTGGGCATTATAATATTTGGGGTATTATAATGGTATGTGATTTATTTTTAAGTCATATTTTAACCCTTTGTAAGTGACATGATAACATATCATGTAGGATGTCAGTATACAGCTGCAGTAACCAAGGCAGTATAGCAGTACCATTGATTAACTAATTAATCATTAAGTGGAACTCAATAGAAAACCCAGAAGTAGGCACACAGAAACACTGTCAGATGATCTTTGACAGTGGGGGAAAGGTAATCTTTTAAACAAATGGTGCTGGAACAACTGGATGTCTACATGCAAAAAAGTAAATCTAAACACAGACCTTTCGCCTTTCACAAGAGTTAACTCAAAATGGATCATAGATCTAAATGAAACACACATACACACAAGCGAAAATGTAAAACACGTGGAAAATAACAGGAAAATGTAAATGACCTTTTGTTTAGGAGATGAGTTTTTAGATAAAAATTACTTACAATCACCAAAACTTGCAAACAAACAGGATGTCCTTCAACTAATGAAGTGTGGTACATCCAGACAAGGGAGTATTATTATTCAACACTGAAAAGAAGCACATATCAAGCTTGGAAAAGACATAAAGGAAAATTTAATTCATATTGCTAAATGACAAGCCAATATGGAAAGGCTATATACTATATGATTCCAACACTATGGCATTCTTAAAGGAAAAATTATGGAGACAGTAAGAAAAGCAAGGGAGAAAGAGATGAATAGGCACAGCACAAGACTTTTTAACACCGTGAAACTGTTGTGTATAGTATCACAATGGTGGATACTTGTCATGGTACACTTGTCAAAACCCATAGAAAGTACAATTCCCAGAGGGGGCCTTGTGGACCTTGAGTGTGGATGATAAGGAGGCACCAGTGGAGATTCATCAGTTGTAAAACATGGTGGGGGAATGTTTATTTTGGGTGGGGGGCATGCATTTGTGAGGCAAAGTGTATATGGGAACTCTGTACTTCCCACCCAGTTTTGCTGTAAACCTAAAATGTCTTGAAAAAATAAAGTACTGGGAAAAGAATATAGTATTCTGAATTCCACATCTGTAGATTCAACCACCCACAAACTGAGAATATTCAAAAAGAAAACTCCAGAAAGTTCCAAAAAGCGAAACTCAGGTTTACCATGCACCAAGAACCACAGTGACTCCACACAAGCTAAGAAAGGTATAGGGATACCCTGCTGCAGCCTCTCACCATTTTATAGCTTCTCTGTCTCTCCAACACTTGTTTGTGCATCATTCACCTCAGCTATTGCTGGTGTCCTACATAGTTAAGCCTACAATGACTGCACCTGAACTTAACATGTACAAAACTTTTTCTTGTCATCATTCCTGAACATGTTATATAGTGCTAACATGGTGTTAGGTATTACAAGGAATCCAGAGATGATTAGAATTTATGGGATGGTGTATATAGGTGCTATGCAAATTCTTCACAATCTTATGTAAGAAAGTTGAGGAGCTTCTGTCAATGTTGGTATTCTCAAGGGGTCCTGGAACTGATCTCCCCAGAGATCCTGAGGGCCAACTGTACATTTATATGCCATAATCTTTCAACTTGTTATAAAGACATGATAAGATTTCTGGTATTTGCTTCAAAAAGTTCAGGAGGAGCTGATGAGAGGACAGAGTAGGACATAGATTAAACTGAGTATGATATAGACCAGATGAGTGGACCTGAGTTGATCACCGTTGAGTCCAAGTTACAGGTACTTTATCATACTGTTCTTTTCTCTCCACTTTTGGATGTTTGAAATTTCCCATATGAAAATTCTTGAAAAAGCTAATGACTGAGTAGCCCAGCTCACTTGCACTAAAGTATAGTCAAACAGAGCAGCAAGCTTAATATAAAATACTTCATTGAGACCGCAGCCACCAGAGAGGAGCTGGAGCAGGACGGTGGTCGGGCCTCGCGCACCTGGACGCTTTGGCCTCCCGCGGGTTCCCTGGACGCTGCCGTGTCCTGCGCAGGAGGGAGCGGCAGCAGCAGAGGCGGAGGCCCCAGCGCATCGCTCTCTCCCACTGCCTGAGCCAGGGGAGGCCAGGCTGCCTGGGGGCTGGAGGTGGTCCGCTGCCCAAGAATGGGAATTCTCTTCACCAGGATATGGAGACTGTTCAATCACCAGATGCACAAAGTTATCACCGTTGGGTTGGATAATGAAGGGAAAACGACCATCCTTCACCAATTTTCCGTGAATGAAGTTATACATACATCTGCTACAGTAGGAAGTGATGTAGAAGAGATAGTGATTAATTATACACATTTTCTAATGTGGAATATCGGTGGCCAAGAATCTCTTCGTTCTTCCTGGAACACTTACTATATTACTATATTAAAAGAGTTTGTAATAGTTGTGGACAGTACAGACACAGAATTTCTGTAACTAGAAAAGAACTCTATAAAATAGCACACGAGGACCTAAGGAAAGCTGGATGGCTTATTTTTCCTAATAAGGTGTTAAAAAACGCATGACTGTAGCAGAAATCCCCCAGTTTTTGAAGCTAACTTCTATTAAAGATCACCAGGGGCATATCCAGGCATGCTGTGCTCTTACTGGAGAGGGGTTATGCCAAGGACTTGAGTGGATGATGTCACGACTGAAGATTAGATGATCGCTACTGAACTCTTGTCATAGACTTTGTGTAAACGAAGTGCTGGACTTTACCTGAAAGCTGCAAAAATTAATGGTTTAGATACGTTTATAATAAACCGATTTAAACTTTTTCTATAAGAAGAAAAATTAAGACCACTTATTTGAAAACAAAGATGAAGTGTGACCTTACAATTTGCTTTCCATTAGCTCCTTCCAAAGTACCTTATTAAAGCTGTGATTGACGTTTTCCTCATAATGAACCCTCTCAGGATGTTGTATAGCCTGTGGTAAGTACAAAGGGAGAGGAAGACATTTTGAATTTAAGAGCTTTATTATCAGTGTAACCCTCCCTGGTTGAATGTTGTTCTCTTCTTGTTCCATTAAATCAAAATACAAATCAGCACAGATACTATTTCCAATTTGTTAAATGTAATATCACTTATAAAAAGTATTTTGCTTAGGGTTGTGTATGTATTGTGTATATACTTCACATTCAGGTTAATGGCTTTGATTTGTGTTCTAAAGAAAAAGCAAATAACACAAAAATTAATACTATTCTTAGTTATTATCCTAATGAGATAAGTACTGGCAATAGTGTTAAATGTAATTTTTTACCTTCCCCTTTTGTTCTCTGTATTGTACTAACCAGGTCTCTACCCCCTAAAATCACTGAGCTGCTCTTGAAAGAGACACATGGAAATGGGTAACCCAAGTAAGTGGATTGTCAGTCAGATTCTTGGCTATTACACTACTAATGGACAGAATTGACATTGAGCAAGTATCAGATTATTCCTTTTGCTGGTCTTATGTGATTAAAACTATGAAGTGATTTCATCTTAATTGAAAACTGTTGTGTATAACAAATATGCCCAGAAAGGTAGCATTCTACAAATACTAATAAATAGTTTGACTACAGTTTTTTTAAATTATATGTCAAGTATTTAAAGTGAATTTGAGAGTATTTTCCATGCAACATTGATAATTTCTTAATTTGCAAATTTCTTATTTTAGGAGTTGAATAGTTTGAGATTTTTTTTGTTTCCTTAAGAATTCTTATATCTTTCACTACACAGGTACACAGGTGCATTGTTAAACAATTACACAGTGCAAGTGTTTTTTGAATGCTTATAAGAATTTGGTTGAAAATCAATTGACATATACTACTTGTACTGAGAAATAAGTTGACCCAAAAACACCTTTTATGTTTGCTTAGGGTATTTTAATTTAAATACCTAAAAGTTGAAGTTGTTCCTGGCATAACTAGAAATGAAATGATCCTAACTGTGTTAAAGCATATTCTGGGGTACTCTATTTATATATCTTTCATGCCTTGAAAAGTTGAAGGCTAATCCAAATTGACATATTTTAGAATACTCAAGAAAAGAAATAACTACTTTTAATACCAACCTTTTAAATTTCATGAAGATCTTGATAAAGAATAATAATAGTACATACTAAGCATTGATGGAACTTTGAAAATTCTTTGTATAAGATATAAAATACTCAGCATCTATATCCGAGTCAGGCATGAGAGATCAGTGTTATATTGGATGTTTTGTGTTTTTTTTATCTGTGTTATAATTTTCCAAATGCAGATATGATATTTGTCAACATGTTTTTACAAAAGTAAATCCTAACTTACTAAGCTTTGTTCATATATTCTCATACTTTTTCAAATCACTGTAAGATATTACTTGAATATTAAAAATTCCCTTTAAAACTCAAAAAAAAAAAAACTTCATTGACTGGAAAAAGTTGACTGGAGAGTCAGTGGCCACTAGACATTGGCAGGAGGCAGAAGGATGTGTAAGTAGGAACTGTTTGTCTGCATGTCCTGCTGGACCTGAACAGATGTGGACTGAGGGATGTTAGTTAGTTAGATTACTTTATGAGAATTCATGTCTGTGGTCGCCTGTTCCTCAGCATAAGCATGGAAGATGCTACCATGACAACGGGTATATGTCCTAGCAGATGAAATATTTATTCCCTTCCATATTATTGTTGATAAATTGAACTATCCGAAAAGATATCTCTGTAATAGAGGTAGTTTCACATAGGAAAAAGTTATTTCTGTTAATTATACATACTAGGAGCATGGGTTTTATTCATTTGTTTGTTTATATTTGCCTGCTGGGGATCAAATGCAGGGCCTCATGCATTCTAGACAAGAATTCTACAACTCAGTTATATCTCCAACCCTACATAAGTGTTTTAAAGAATGAGTACTGCCAGAGTAAAGCTTAATAATTCAAAAGGAACTGAGTTCTAATTCTTCTCTTTGCTGGGCAAAATCCCATCACACTGACACTCTGCAGAAATTGACCATGAAGTCTTCCTATAATGCATGAAACAACTATCTGAAACCTAGGCAGTGAACAGAATGGGCGTAGCCCACACTAACACTAATCCAGGTGTATAGAGGGATTTCCTGTTTTTTTATGGGTTTTAGTCTAGCACTAAGTATAGTTGGCACAGTGCTAAGTGTGGCAGGGGTACCAGTGAAAATTGTCATCTTTCTGCTCTCAGCAACCAAAAGATTATATCCAGCAAATTGCAGCTACTGGAGCAAGGGGGAGAATTTTGGAAAAGAAAAAACTCAAATTTCATCTAAGTGTTGTTGGTGACTTATGAACAGTACCTGCATGAAGCAGACCATTTCTCCTGAAGATAAGGATTGTAACTGAGATGAAACTGTGATGCAAGAAATTGTTCAAATCCAAGCACAATAACTGCCTGATAAATCCAAAGCAAATAAGACCTAAATTATCCACAATTTATTATTCACAATGTCAAAGATAAAATCAAAAATTTCCTGACATGACAACAACAAAAGGAACACATTTTCAAGAGAATTAGAAAATCGACTGAGACCACAAGATGTTCCCGAAGTTGGAATTATCAGACAAGGAATTTAATGCACCTATTGTAACTATTCACAAATAAATAAATAAATTAACAGGAAGTTTCAGCAGAAAAGTAGAAACAAGAAGACAATGGAAAGTTTAGAATTGCAAAATACAGTTTCTGAAGTGAAAACCTATTTTACTGGATGGGCTTAAATAGTGCAATGACAATGACTGGTGAAAGAATAAATGAACTTGAAGATAGATCAGTGGGTGTCATCTAGTGTGGAAAGAGAAAGGTGTGGGGAAGATTGAGCTTGTATAGGGACCTGTTAAATGAACTTAAATAACCTAACATGTGGTGTGTAACAGAGCAGACAGAATGAGGGCAGAAAAAAACTTAAAGTAGTGGATATCTTCTCAAATTTATTGAAAGACACAATTTTACAGATTCAAGGATGCTCAGTGCACCGCAAAAAGGATGAACACAACGAATACCACCCCGAGGCAATTACCAAAATAAAAAAAAAATCTTAACTGTAGAAAAAACACCATAATACATTCAGGGGAACAACTTGCAATTTAACTTCTGACTTTACATCAGAATGAATGAGATCATTATCTTTAAACTGATAGAAAGAAAAAGCTGTCAACCCAGAATTCTTTATCAAGTGAAAATATTCTTCCAGCAAATAGAGATGTTTTCAGATAAAAGAAAACTAAGAGAATTTGTTGCCATTAGGCATGCAGAATGCTAAAGGAAGTTCTTCAAACTCAGATGAAATGATAGAAACTCAGATCTTCAAAGAGCATCAGAGAGGGTAAATGGATAGATAAATATGCACTTTTGTCTTTTCAAATACTTATAATATATGACTTTATATCAGATATTATAGTGTCATTTAGTTTTAAAGCATATGGAAATGTCACTTAAGAGAAATGGACCTGTATGGTTTCCAGATTTCTACATTTCACATGAAGTAGTAATATATTAACTTCATATGGACTTAAAAATTAAGGACATATATTGAAATCCCCAGAACAGTCTCTAAAACAATAATGCAGAGAGTTGTAACTAAAATGCCAATGGGGAAATTCTAATTGAATCTTTACAATATCCATATAATTCTTAAAAGGTGTTAAAGGAAAAATAGAAAACAGAATGAATAGAAAACAAGTAATAGAATTTTATACTGAAACATAACCATGGCAATAATTTCATTAAGCACTTATATGTTAAACAGTTCAATTAAAAGACAGAGATTATTAGAACAGATCAAAAAGCATGACCCAACTATATGCTGTAGATGAGAGATGAACTTATGTTTTAAAGCACACATAGGTTGAAAGTAACTGGATGGGTAAAAAAAAGAAAACCACCATGCAAGCAGTAAACATAAAGACAGTTGGAATGGCTATATTAATATGAGATAAAGTAAGTTGTAATGCAAATAGTGTAACATACGTAAGGACTTTTTATAAAGTGGTCAATCACAAAGATACAGCAGTCATAAACATGTCTGGCCTAATCATACAGCATATAGTGTACATGAGGCAAAAATTAACAAAATTCATGGAAGAAACAGGCAGTTCCATCACTCATATTTAGAAGAGTTTTATGCTCCTGTCTTGGCAACTGATAGAACAACTTAGGCACAAAAAAATGTGCAAAGATAGAAAATCTGAATAATGATTGATATTTACAACACTATATTCAGCAGATGAGAAATGTGCATTTTTAAAGTCACACGATGCATTTATCAGGATAAATCTGGTAAATTTCATACTATGCCATAAAATAAATCTCACAAAATTAAATATTTTGAAATCATACAGTTTGGTCTCTGACTACAGACAGTGAAATTAGAAATTAATGACAGTAAAATAGCTAGAGAAATCCGAATATTTTGCAACTAAACAACACACTTCTAAATAATAACTTACAGGAGCTACAGGTATAGCTCAGTGCTATAGGATGCTTGCCTAGCATCTGTGAGGCCCTGGGTTCGATAAATAAAGAGGATAAATCAGAAATCAAAGAGCAAAACACCAGAGAAATTAGAAAATATTGAATTGAATGAAAAGCAAAATAAAACATATCAAAATTGGAGGGATGAAGCTAATGGATTATTAGAGGGAAATTTATGCTTATGTTAGAAAAGAAAACATCCACAATCAGTGGTCTGAAGTTCCATCATAAGAAATCAATAAACAAGAGCAAATTAAACCCATCCTAATTAAGCAGAGTGAAGGAAATAACAAAGGTAAGCACAAAAGTCAATGAAATAGAAAACATACGCAATAAAAGAAAATGGAATCGAAAGGCACTGAGCTGTTTTCTCCCATCAGCTCTATGACCACATTGGCCAAGGTCCCAGGGCCTCTCAATTCAGTTGGGCAGTTGGGCTAGGGTGGTGCACACAGTTCAAGTTGGTTCTTGTGGAAGCGGAAGAGCCATAATCACTGAAGTTGCTTCATAAATACGGTGAACAAATAAAGACTCAGAAAACATCACTTCCCCAAGTATCTATTTTCTATAATCTACAACACTGATCAATTTGTTTTAACAGTCGAAGTAAGATATACAGTTGACCTGCCTTATTCACAGATTTGTTACACACAGTTTTGACCAAGTGCAGTAAAAAAAAAAGTGAGTGCATATTATGGAGCTCAGTTGATGCAGAGAATGCTATCAGTCCTGCGTTAAAGTACTGAATTCTGTGCATCCTAAGCATTTGCGGTTTTTCCATAAAACCACATACCCACACATACCAAGGTTCTACTATGTACCATAGGCATAGACATGACTACAAAAACAAAGTTCTGTGTCAAGCAAAGGTGAACAAGTGCAGGTAGGTAGACTGTAAACCAGAGGACACAGGTCCCAAGCTTTATTTCTGCTTCACTTGCTCCCAAGACCCTTGGAAAATCATCTTTATTCTGTTGGTCAGTTTTCCTGTTTGAGTTTTCTGTGTTATTTTGAAGATTCAGTCAGACAACTCAGCAAAGCCAAACTGTTTTCTATCACAAAATAAGCCGGCTACAAAGGAGCAGCCTTGACTTGCCCCTTAACTCTTGTTAATTTAGTTTTCTAAAAATTACTTTAATTCTTAAAATGATGGTTTACAATATGGCTTTAACATTCAGGAGGATGCATATCATGAAAATCCTAGACTTAGAGAATGAATAATACCCCTTTTACGTACGGTGGAACATAGTATTGAAGTATGCGTCTCAACATTCTGAGATCCCCAGCAGCCATCAAGGAGACCTTTTGAGCCTGATGATCATCCTGGCCCCAGACTACCTGGTGAATTCAATTAGGAGGCTTGGGATAGAACAGGATGCAACAAGAATAATTATCAGGAAGGGAAGTCAATTGGAACTGGAACAGCTCCAATTTGCTGATATTCCACACTTCTAGACATGTCAACATTAATTTATATTTTTGGCAAAAGCACCACAGAAGTGATACTTAACTTGAGTTTAATCACAAAAGAAACATTAAGCAAACACAATTGAGGGACATTCTACAAAGTATTTGATGAGAACTGTCAAGGTTACAAAAGAAAAAGACTTGAGAAATAGTTTTGGAGAGCTGGATTGGGGATAATGACAGTTAAATGCAATGTGTGGCCCTGGGTTGGGTCTTGAATCAGAAGAAGGATATTGATGAGACAATCAATAGTTTGAATAAGATTTGTAGATTAATTAATAAAAATCCTAGTTTGGATCGTCATACTGTGGTTATATGAAATAATATTTGAAGAAGTTGATGAAGAGGAGGAATATGGGAATTCTTTATACTATTTTTGAAACTTTTTTATCAGGAATTATTTTAAAAGAAAATATGTTTTAATTTGTTAAAAAGATAGACACAGCATTGAAAACCTTCAGATCAGTATATGTTGAGGAACTAAAAGAAAAGCTAAAAAGGTCAGTAACTAATATGGGGAAAGGATAATGAAATGCAAAAACAAACCAAAAAAAGCATAAATAGAAAATATACACTAAGAGGATAAAATGTCAAATTTTGTGTCCTGTCATCTCAGTACTTAGCTTTAATTTCATGAATATTTATTTCTAGGTCTGAACATACAAGGACACATAAAGACTGAAAGTAGGGTTGGGGGTGTGGCTCAAATGATAGACACCTGCCTGATAATACAAGGCCATGAGTTTAAGCCCCAACACCACCACCACCACCAAAAATAAATAACTAAATAAATAAAGATTGAAAGCAAAAGAATGTCAGCCTCCGTCTGTCCCAAATCATATACCAGGAAAATATTCATGAAATTAAAGCTAAGTACTGAGATGATAAGACACAAAAGACATTTGAAAGAAAAATGTATTTTAGGAATAAAGGTCACTGTCTAATGATAAAAGCAATAATTTGCCAAGCAGACAAAATTATTCTAAGCTGAGGTAAATTTAATAATACAACCTTAAGATATGCAATTTTAAACTTGCTGGAATTCAGAATCCATAATCATACTAGATTTGTAACACACTTCTCAGGATTGTTGGATTGGTCTAGCAAAATAATTATCAAATAGAAAGAAAATTTTAAAAGCACAATTTGTGCGCTTAATCTAACATAAATATGTATAGACCCCTACCAGCTTTAATTGCAGAGTTGACTACACACTAGCTACAAAGCAAGCTTTAAGAAATAACAAAGAATCATTCTTGAATACTCTGACCACAGTAAAATTGTACTAGGAGTTGGTAACAAGAAGTTAACTTTTTATTTTATCTTGTTGTTATATAAGTAACCCATTTTATTGTAGGCCAGAGATGTCTGAAATGGTAGCACTTCTACTGGTCTTTTAATTCCTGTGGTCTTCTGATGGCAGACTGGACTGTGCCTGCTGAAGTGGTGGTGTAGGTCCAGGCTCCACCAGCCACTGTTTTTATGCAGGAACCATAGTGCCAGGTTCCCACAGCCTGTGTCTTCATCTTGGTTTTGCCACAGAAGGAGCATGTGTACTTGACATTGTGCTGATTTCGATTTTCTTCCCTGTTTTCCTGAGGGAGGCACCCTAGCGGGTCCCATATTTACCAACGATCCTGGTGCATTTGGCCATGTCTCTGCAACCTCGGCCCCAGCCAGAGAGGAAGGGAGAGTTAACTTTTTTTTAAAAATTGTATTAGCATTTTAATAGCTGTTTATGCACACTCTTCTGTATTTACAACATTGAATGAAGAAATAAATCTAGAACTTAAAAACGAGATATTAGTCATACCACTATAACGATGAAAATCAATAATACTGCATATTATAAGAAGGTGGAGTGAACTAGAACTCTCAAATTCTGCTGGCACGAGGGAAAACTGGTCAAACTAATTTGGGAAAATGTTGGCAATATCTGTTAAAGCAGAACACTCTCATGCCTTATAACCAAGCAATTCCCACTAATAGTTATTTGTCCAACAGAAATGCAAATATATATGCAACAAAAGACATGAGAAAAATGTTCACAGCAGAACAGTACACAATAGCAAAAGAAAAAACTTGAGAAAATAACCAATAAATTATAATACGTTTGTACAATAAAATTATGGAGAAATTTAATGAATGAAATATTTCTATATTTCTATATTTCTGGATGATTGTCACAAATGTAATATGGAGTAAAATCTCAATATAAAAACATAATCATACCATATTATTACATCTGAATAATATGATTATTAGAGGTGATTAACATATACCATATGGTGGAACTTGTAAAGGTCATATTTCAGAAGGGAGTCACAGTGGAGTGGGATGCCTGAGGTGCTGGCAATGTTTGACTTACTTATTTCTGTGGTGGTTACATGATTGTGTTGGAAGTTAACTTTTTAAGTCCTGGATATGCATGTGAAAATTTCAACAGAGTTCTGAATAACACACCAATTAAAAAAGAAACTATCACAAAATTAGAAAAATCGAGAACTGAACAGTTGTAAAAATTTCTTCATCAAAATGTGGGGTGCACCTGAACATGTGTAGCTTTCATTGCTTGTACTAAAGAGGAAGCAGTATTTTACATGAGCTAGGAATCAAACTCAAAAGTTAAAAAAAAATTTAAAAACGGAATGACCACAAAAGAAAAACCAAATGAAAGAGATGATCACAAGGCTGCTGAGAAAATTTTACAGGTGAATGAGGGCAAAACCTAGTGAGGTGGATGAAAGGGAAAAGAAGAATCAACCCTGCCAGGAATGAGGAGGGAAACAATGACACACAGCTGTTTGAAATAAGCTGTCCTGTGATGAAACAGTCCCTGGTCATAGCCAGCTGAGGACCTGGACCGCAGTGTAGTAGAGTGGGAAGTGCAGGTGCCAAGTGAGGTGTACCCCCATCTCCACCACCTCTGAGACCTCCTAACAGAACAGGAAGCTTAGCTACTCCACCAGTGAGCATGCCCTACACCACTTCAGGCCTGCCAGTCACTACCCAGAGCTTAACAGACATCTTCATCATAAGGGATTCTTTTGAGAATGAGAAAATGATCATGTACATTTTTTTTAAGGTCTATTGTCCTGTGTTTGACAGAACCAAGTCACAACATGAAATCTCATTATGTGTAAGCTGATGGGTGAGATATTATCACAATGACATTTTGAATGACAAATAGATTTTGAAAATATAGACTCCTAATCAGAACCTTTGAAAAGTGGCACTGTGTGGAAAAATAGAACTGCTTGCTTCATTCCCATAATTCCTAACACACAGATGATGGTGCTGCCAGCTGAACAGGACCACAGCTGCACCCTCATCAGCCCTCCGCACAGAATTAGCATCTCCATAGACTCAGGCTGATGGAAGGGATTCAAGGAAGGAAGGGTCTGGTTACTTGCTTTTGCTTTGCTTTTCAAAGTGAAAGAGAATGATTCAGAAGTTTGGTCTAAGGAAATGGTTCTCAGATGTTACAGTACACTGGAGCCTCATGAAAGAGGCCCAGGCCTCTGGGTTCCCTTCACTCTCTCTCTTGGGCAGTTTTGAGGTGCACCACAGGTGAGGGTTTCTGCATTGGTGCTTTCTAGCTTCTGTGACATGTCAGCTAGGGTCTCCCTCAGTGCCTTGGTGACATCAAGCCCTTACTGTCTGTCAGACATTGTTCCAAGTTTTCACATGTTAGCATTTTTTTTTCTCAACAACCACGTTTTTGGGTTTATACTATCGTTCCCATTTTTCATGTGAGAAGACTGAAGTACACAGAAGTCAAATAATGTGCCCAAGGCCACAAACCCCATCTTGCTCCAGTGACTGTTCATCTCACCACCATCTGCACTGCCTTGAGGTGGCACTATGCCTGTGACAGCAAAGCTTTGCTGGCCACCCATCAAAGTAGCAATGGATCAGTCTCACAGTTCCCCAGTCAGGCCCTGGAGATGAATCACTCTTGTTCTGCTCCCAAGGGGTGCAGAGCCTTTCTGAGAGATGAAGAGAATTACCCTCATACATACTCTATGCCAAGGAGCCATTCAAGTACCAGGGAATGAAAAGGTTTGTCCTTGGCCTTCTGGTTGCTTGCCTTTGGTAAGTGTATTACCCCCCCAAAAAAATTAGGAAGGAAGCAATTTAACCAAAGAAAGCTAGGCTGACAGGAGTTGAATGAGGTTATCTTCCCCAATACCCATAACTTTCTGTTTGGTTTTGAAAAAATTGTGTGTACCACTCAGAGACCCCCTATGGCTGTGAGGACAAGAAACCCCAGTCAGATGGTAGATGTTAATGGAAGCCATGGAGAGGGATGAATGAGATCCTATCTGTCAATGACTAGAAGGAAGTGTCCAGGGATACAGAGAGATAGAGAAGCTCAGCTAATGCAAAGAGGAAGCATTGCATCACACAATACTCTTAGGAGTGTGTTCACACTTGACCATGGAACAGGTCGGTGTCCTAGATTTTTAGAGGGAAATCCTACAAGCCGACTTTTCCAACAGATGTCACTTTATTTTGAACTAATATATCGCCTAGTATTAATTAGATAGTTGCATTTAGTGAGGCATAGATGATGCATGTTTATTTACTATTATATAACAAGCTACTTATTCAGGATGCACATCAAAATACAGATAACATCACATACTAACATCTTCATCTGAAAGCAGCTCCTGCCCCACATGTCTGCACAGGTATACCTATATTTACCACGCCCCCTGCTTCTGACCATGACGTCACTTTATAGTTGAGCCCGTGGTGCTTTTCCAAGAACCTTCACATACAAGACTTTTGATTCCCTGTGTGGTGAGCAAAATTAGTATTTTTATGTCTAGATTTTACCACAGAGTTTAGTGCCTTACCTGTGATCACAGTAGCTTTTGTGAAAGGGGTGAGAGAGAACCAAGAGCAACAGAGGCTCAGTGCAAACTCCTTCCCGATAGAGTTCTCTTGTCGTGGAATGAAGTCTGACCTCGGAAGACTAGAAGAGCTTCTTCCACCCTTTTCAGGGCATCTGCTGGGAGCAGCTTCTTGCTCTCGAGCACTAAGTGAATGACCTCAGCCTATATCCAGGAAGCTTGAGGCTCTTCCCCTCAAAAGAGGGAGGCGTGTTTTCAGGGGACTGGTTTAAACTCACATCAGAACTTACATCCAAATTGATTCTGTCCTCTATTCCCAATGTTGATGGGAATGTAAATTAGTGCAGCCACTATGCAAATCAGTATGGAGGCTCTTCAAAAAACTAAACATAGACCAAACATACGATCCATTGATACCCCTCCTTGGCATACATCTGAAAAGAATGTAAGTCAGCATAGAGACAACTGCACACCCATATTTATTGCAACACTATTCACAATAGCCAAGTTATAGAAGCAACTTAACTGCTCAACAAGCATTGAATGAATGAAAAAATGTGTTACATATACACAATGGATTATTATTTAACCATAAAAAAGAATGAAATTGTGTCATTTCCAAGCACTTTTAATAAGATAAGCCTTTATCTGAGAGTGAGGTTGGTTTCCTCTTCAGAGTGATGCTCTGCTCTTCTTGTCTCCTAGCCCCACATCTCGTTCAGTGACCAGGGCACCAATCCATGGTTCCACACAGTGAGTCCTAGGCAGTGAAGTGGCTCTTCAGAATTTACAACTGAAGTTTAGGTAGAATCATCTGGCTTCATCCTTGACTATGGAGTTTAGTAAAATAATTTAAGAAGGATCTTATAACACCAAGTCCAGGTGTCAGTATTTTCTGTGTCTTTCAGAGACAAGTCTCTAAATATGCCCCAGTGGGGACGGTGAGGATCAGGTAGAGAGAAGTGTTGTTTGGTATCCAGTCTAAAACTATTCTTGCAGGTCCCAAATTTCTCCCATGGCACATCCTGTGAACGATGTCTCTCCAAGGCCTCACTGTGACTTTTGAGAGTGAAAGAAGCACTGATGCCCACTTCATGGAGGCCAGACCAGAGAAATGTACCTCCACTTCATTTCAGGAAACCTCAATGCTGTTTCAGTTGTAAGAAAATCCCATAAATACTTTCATTCAGAAAAAGTGTTTCTTTATAAAAATAGGTAATAACTCCCCTCACTAATGAAGCTCAAGTAATTCTGAATATTTTTAAAACATGAAGACACTTATTTAAGGAACACATACAAACAATGAGACATTTAGAAGTCATTAGGCATGCAAATTTCCCAGGCAAGTTCAGGGGTTTGTAAAACTCTCCACGCCTGCAACTTCTGAGTATGTGACCTTAGAACAAAATAAAAGAGTTAAAATTCCACATTCTACAACTAGGGATTTCCTAACCCTTCCTTGACTCAAAACAGAATTCATGCTTCTTTTTGGCCTGCCATGCTTTGGAAGGTCTGGATATGAAATCTGGTTCTCTGTGGCACCAGCCTTATTAACAGAATGACTTCTGTTTTACCAGAAGTGAGCTGGGTGTTCTGGAGATGTGAGTTAAAATGTTGAGTAGTGCAAATATGAGCTTAGAAGTCTGCCAAGCTGGGCTGTTCTCCCTCACCTATGACCCAGCAAAAGTGACTTCCAATGTCTCTGGACCTGATTTCTGTCCCTGTACTGGGTGGAATAGAGCCAGGTCATCACCAAAGCTCCTCAAAGCTCCAACAGTGAGCTGTACCCTTTAGTCATTTTGTGAAAAAGTTTATAAACTATAAAGTGCCCAACAACCATTGGGTCAGGTTGCTGGTCTCTCCCCACCACCCACGATGGAATCATTCTGCTGCCACTTTCACCATCAGCTAGAGGCAAGCAAAGGATGGAGCAGAGGGTACAGTGGGCGCTCTGTGCATGCCCCTGCCTACCTTCCTCTTTGCAGACCCAAGTCCCTCTGTCGCCTCCCTCCAGGCTCACGGGAGGTGCAAGTTCCATTGTCTCGACAATGTGTGCTGCATTATCCTCTGTTTTCATACAATCTTCTCACATGCTGTGAACAGCCCTGTATTAAACCATCACTGAATTTTCCAAGTTTGTGGGACCATCTTCCTGGTGGGATGCTGAAAACTCATTTCAGTTCCACCTGGGTGCCCACCTTTCTGCCACTTCCTTGTCCCTGCCCACTTCCTCTCCACACCTGTGATGACCCTCTTGACCTTCACCTGTTTTCAGGCTACATGCTCAATTTTCATCTCTATTTTCATAAACCTTCTCTCTATTGAGAAGTATAGGTTTTCGGGTGTGATTTCTCTTTAAACTCTAACCCCGGCTTTAGGTGTGCACAAATATTAGAGGCAAATCTACTACTCTAGCCACTGATGAATTTATCTGTGTCTCCTCAGCTAAATTTATGAAAAGGCTTGTGCACCTCCAGTACTCCCTCGTCACCTGCAACTGTCTTCAGTTGCACTCCCTGAACACTAATGCAGCTGTGCTGTCTAAGATTACCAGTGGCAGGCTGGGCATGGTGCTTCACACTTATAATCCCAGCACTTGGGAGGCTGAGGCAAGAGGATCAAGAGTTTGAGATCAGTCTCGGTTATATAATGAGACCATGTCTCAAACAACAACAAAGAGATGGTTTCCAAATTGCCAGATCAAACTTATCTTTATTTATTTATTTATTTTTATTTTTGGCAGAACTGGGGTTTGAACTCTAGGCAAAGTACTCTACCACTTGAGCTACAACCTTAGCCCTTTTTGCTTTATTTATTTTCAGATAGGCTCTTCGTTTTGCTTGGGGCCAGCCTCAGACTTCTGTCCTCCTTCCTCTATCTCCCACATGGTTGGGACCACTGGTATGTACTGTCATACCTGGCTTGTTTTTGAAATAGGGTCTTGCTTGATAACTTTTTCGTGGGCTGGCCTTGACCCTGGATCTCTGCCTACCTCCTAGGAGGGCCTTCTTTTTCTTGTTTGTTTGTTTTTAAGACAAGGTCTTGTTGTGTAGCCCAGGCTGGCCTGGAACTTCCTGAAAGACAAACTACCAAAGCCCAATCAAGAAGAATTAGATAGCCTGAATAGTTTTAGCTGAGTTTGAAGTTAAAAATCCTCCCATAAAGAAACCTACAAGCCTAGATGTCTGCACTGGTGAATTCTAAACTTTAAAATAAATTATTTTAGGGTATAGAACTTGCTATAGTTTGGATGTTGAATGTCCATGAAAGTTCCATGTGCTAAATAAAGGCTAGGTCCCCAGGGTGGTGTTGTTGGAAAGCCATGGAGTCTTTAAGAGGTGGAGCGTTGGTGTGGGACCCCAGCTGCCTGCTTGGCTCACTTGCTGCTCTCTCTCTCAATCTCCCTCCCCCAGCCATGAGGTAAGTGGTTTTGCTCCCGTGATGATGTGTGGCCTTGCCTTGCCATGGACCTTAAAAATATTGGGCCCACTGATCATGAGCTGAAACCTCCAAAGCTGTTGATTATCTCAGATATTATAGTGATGGAACACTGCCTATCAGAATCTTTCAGAATATGGGAGAGAACACTCTCTTAACTCATTTTCTAATTCCTCCATTACCTTGATACTAAAACCAAAGACATTACAAGAAAAGAAAATGACTGACCCAAAGCCCTCATGAATATAACTGGTAAAACCCTCAGTGAAATATTGGCAAACTGAACCAGGGATGTATAAAAAGGATACACTATCATGACCAAATGGGGGTCACACAGAAGTGAAAGGTTGGTTTCATGATTGAAATTAATTGTTGCAATTCATCTTCTGAAGAGAAGGAAGAAGAAACACTGAACAATCTTCTCAACAGATGCATTTGCCTTGGAGTCTGACCTCAGCTCATGTACCATGTCTGTGGCTCCCCAACTGCTGGTCATTGCCAATCGGCCAGTTTTGCAGAACAGCTCTATCCTCATAGCCACTGGACATCATCTCACCATTGTAGAATGACCATCACTGATGGTGGTGGGATTCTGACCTTGAGGGCTTGAGAAACCCTTACCTCACTATCCCCCCTGAGGCCATAGAAACAGGTGAGTCTGTCTCAAATCAAGTCAACTCATGGCTCACAGGCTCTGAGCGCAAAGAGCAGCCACTATGTTTCTGACCCTTGACAGAGGTAGCTGCGTCATCAGTTTCAAAATCCTCTGAGAGGCCACACAGAAGTCAGTGGGCCATAGGAGTCTTGGCAGGTTTCTGTGCACAGCCACAATGACCACAGAGGTGTTAGAAGCTGTTACTGAGTCTGTATGTACATGTGTTACTTGTAACTCTGGTAAGGACCTGGGAGATGAGGGTGCTGAGCTCTGGTGAGCCCTTGTATCACAAACATCCCCAGCTTTGGCTCAGATCATACATGGCCTTCACTGTAGCAGGCTTGTAGAGGTCTGTTGGGCTAAGGAAAGGGGAAGGGGCTCTTCCAGAGCCAGGCAGGTGGCAGCTGGCCCACTTTATGGAAGGTAGAAAAGGGCATCCTTGTGTGCATCCACATCAATGTTCCTTACACAGGGCAGACTTACCACCCAGCCCCATTGGTAACATTGCTGCCCCTTCCACTGAACATTTTGCTTCCTGGCATAATGACCCCTTTCTGTCTTTGGAGCCCTTTGACCTAGCCCATCCTCTTTAAGGGCAAGGTGTGACGGGATGCTTGGGCCGCCCACCCTCCACCCACAGTGGCTGGACCGGTAATCTGCTGGGGTATTGACTGGTGTACTTATCATTTGCTGAAGCTGAGCTAGGTGACCCTGACCTCTTCTGTCTGAGAGACATGGAAATATTTGGGAAACTGACCAAAGATAACTCAAGGTTGATGGCAGGCCTCTGAAAATAATGACCAAGTTGAACTGATGGGATGGCACACATCAAGCACATCATGTGATGCCTGGAATGTGTAAGTGTTCATCAGATTTTAGCTATTTTATCTGTATTTCTTGTATAGAAAAAGAAGTAGCCATAAGTCAATTATAATAACAGCTAACACTCACAGGCACTGTTTATACTGCTTTGTTCAGACACATTCATTTAATTCTCATGGGAACTGAGGTATAGAGAATCTAAGAAACTGGTCCAGGACCCTATTCCCTGAAGTGCCCCACCTCCCTCAGATCTCAGTTGTTCCTGCTCACAAGCAGATCTGCCAGCAGGCTGAGAATCTCAAACCCCATCTCTGTAGTGACCACCAGCTGGCAATATTTCTTACCTTCAGTCAGATGACTCCAGTACAGCTCCCAGTCACCTCAAACTCTTGGAATCTTTCCTGACTTTTCTGTTTTTCTTTTGTTCACATATTTAGCCTATTCACAAGTATTGTTAACTTTATCTTAATACCAGATCAGAATTTCCCACTCCCTCCAACCCATTCTCACCTGGACCTGTGGTAGCCTCCTCACTGCTCCCTGTCCCATGTCTACCTCTCAGTGAGCCAGGTGGTCCCTCAACAATGGACATTGGAGCTTTGTCAGGCTCTGCTCAGAAACCCCAGTCCCTCTTTAACACCCACAGCAGAGTGGCTAGCTGTCCTGCTGTCCAGTATGCTGGACTCCACCTCTACTCCTGCTCCCTTAGGCTCCATTCCGGTTGTGGTTCCTCCTTGATCTCCTGGAACTCATCAAAGACCCCTCGCCCACCGGTTTCATGTCTCCTCCGTTACAGGGTCACCACCAACAACACATGTTCCTGCTCATCTTGATTGTCCCTGGGGCAGGCTGTGCCACTTTGGCTCTAACGGGACCTGGCACCTACCGAACACAGAAATATGGTCAGCTGTTATTGAGCTGGGTGACCCAATTTGAGGGCCTCAGTTCCCTCAGCTTAAAATGAAGACTTAAGCTGACTTAAAATGACTGCCAAGCCTCTTTAAAGGAGAGGGAGGGAGAGGGAGGGAGAGGAGAGAGAAAGAAAGGGGAGAGGGAGAGAGTAGAAAAATGCTCTGTTACTCAGCTGAGACAACTACAATTTATTTTCTCCTCACAGTTCTGGGTGCTGAAGCCTCAGATGAAGGTGTAGGCAGGTTTGTTCTGGGACCTTTCTCCCTGGCTTGCAGATGGCATCTTCTTCCTTTGTCCTCCCTCTGTGTCTGTGTCCTGATCTCCTCTTTGGACAAGGACATAACTCAAATTGGATCAGGCCTCATTTTAAGTTGACTGCCTTTCTAAATACCCTGTCTGCAAATGCAGTCACATCCCAAAGCACTGGGGGCTAGGACTTCAGTGTATGGAATGGGGGAGGACACAGTCAGCCCTTGGCCCATGGTAATGTCACATTGTAGAGTGGAGCTACATGACTTCTGAGGACTTTGAGTCCCAATCTGGATGACAGTGGCCAAGGAATGGCCAATTCTATATACAACATTTGGGTGATGAGATGTTGTTTTTAAAATTGCTGTGCTTGTACTTCCAACTCTATTTGTTAGAAATTTTCCAGTAAACCTCTGGTGAAAACATGGGGATTTTTCTTCCAATGCTTTGCTGCCTAATGGCAGCCCAAACAGGTGAGCAGAACTTTGGTCTCACTGTGCTTCCTCTGTATTTGCTGTTCTCTGGGCAGTCTCTCCTCTGACTCCTTTTCTTTCACTCAGCTTAAATATAGAAATGAGCCCCTGTTATATTACTTCAACCTGTCTTTGGAGGTGTTTGGATTGTAGCATTCTGGTTGAGGACCACCCCTTACCCTGTGGCTTGAACTCTGTGTGAAAATTCCTCACCAGCACTTCCCTGGGGAACACACCCTGCTTTCCTGCTTTGTGGGTCCATCTGACCTGCACCAGTTCTCTCCTCCCTGCATGCAGGGCATGCTCTTTATCTATGCAGCCCCTGCCTCCACAGTGCGGGGCATGAACTCACCTCCAGGAAACAGAATTGTGACTTCAGTAAGAGCCTTCCTGTGACCCCAGTTCAGAAGGGGCAGTGACTGTTGGCAAATCATCTTTTTCTTCATTTTGGGGCAAGGTCTCACTGCTGTGTTACCCATGCTGGACTTCCAATGATCTCCAGCCTTGGATCTCCTGAGTCATGGAAACACCAGGCACAAGCCACCATGCCAGCTTGCAAATCCATCCCATGGGCTGACTCCCTCAGAGCCCTGCTACCTCTACCTGGCCTGGACATTCAGCACCACCCACTGGGCTTGCTGTTTGCACTCACACCAGATCTAGGGAAGGAAGCAGTTCAGGATATATCCTGGGAAGAGCCGGGCAGGGAGAGGACAGTCCCCAGGTTTCCATCTCTAAAATGGGGTGCTGGGGAGCTGAGCAGTACATCTGAGGCCTCCCTCCTCCCCTCCCTGGCCTGGCATCCTTGGGTTTCCCCAGCACCTCCTTCCCTCTTCATCAGCCCCCTGCCCGTGTTCCACCAGGGGCTTCTTAGTTTCTTGTAAAAGACAAGATTAGAGTAACCTTGAAGTTTATTCCCACCTTAATTCATAAACACAACAGGGAAATGCCAATGACACGCAAGCCGTTCCTCAAACCACCTTGTTTTTGAGCTCAGCGATGGAAACACACCACTTCCTTCCACTGAGTCAGGCCAGCCACACCTCTCTCTCACTGGGCTGGCCCGGCAGCTGCCTGGTGCCAGCTAAACAGGAGCGCCCCGTCACTATTTCCACCAAGAAAGTCTATTCTCCTGGTGGAACTCAGTCACTGAAAGGCTGCGACTTACTTTTCTGTTGTTGTTATTTGATTTTGGGGTTTTTTTAAAATTGCATAAGTCACTAAATAGATTAAAAGAGGTAGGGGGTGTGCTCCCAGCTGTCCATATTCCAAGGCAGCCCAAGTGGTCCCCCAATACCCACTGCATAAGAGATCCTGCTTCAGTGTAAGTTGGGAAACTTGAAGCTCAAGTAAAGAATGAACAGAGGGCCTGGAGTGGTGGAACTGGGGAGCAGGCAGGCTTCCCCGGGGAGGATGGAGCACAACACCTTCTTGTTAGTGTCATTCATGTCTGCCACCCTCTTCCTCCTCACTGAATTCTGTCTACACAAGAACCATGCTAGTGCTGCAGCAAAAATTCTATCTATCTTTGCTCCTGAGTGGCACCCTTGAAAACCCTCCCCAGTGCATGTAAAAGGTGACATATGCCTCTTAAAGTCTTCCCCTTCAGGGACTGCTCTTTCTTATGCCCCAGCTTTCTTCTCATTAGTCCTTCTCATTAGTCATGCAGGGAGCCATGACAGGCTGAGCTGGGGAAAGGCTGGCCAGCCAGGCAGGCAGGCAGGCAGGTCTTGGGAACTAAAGGGGAAGATTTCGAAGCCCAGAACCAGAACCCCAGTGGGTAAAAAGACTTAGAATATGAGGCAGGAATCTAAGAGACAAGCTCCAAATATTACCATAAAAATCATGATAGCACTGAGCCAGGGTCCCTGGCAGACAGGGAATCAGTAGGTATATCAGTAGGTTTAGCGACAGCCCAGGAACAAAGTCTGTGTGCTGGGCAGGGAGGCAGCTCCAGGCTGTCTGCCCCCACCAGCTTGTGCTCCTTTTCCACATCTATGATCTTTCCAGCCACTCTTGCTCCTGCTGTAGCCACGGCCTCAATGTTGGGCCTTCTTGAAACTGAAAGCCTTTGGCCACTCCCAGAGTTTCCATATGACCAGGATGCATGGAAAATGTGGCTTCACTGGGAAACCCTTGCCGTTACCTCCTTGAGATATGATGACCATATCCAGATATTGTATGAATTTCAGCTTTCCAAAGTGCTGTGGACCTGGGGTCTGGACCATGGAGCTAGACGGCTGGAGAGAAGTGGCTGCCTGCCAGGGGCATATCTGGGGTCCAGGATACTACTCCTTATGTTTCTGTCCCTGCTGCTGCTCTCCTGTGGAGTCCCCACTAACAGGCTGGGCTTCATTATGTGTAACACAATGTTGTCAAGTGCCTGTGGGCCTCTGTGCCTCATTTCCCTTTAGCAGTTTCTGGGAAAGTTCCGGTAGCAGCTTCTGGAAAGGCCCACACCTGGGCCTAAAGCATAGCTCATCAATTCTTTCACCTATTTTCTGTTCCAGAGATTCCATTTCATGCCACCAAAGTTAAAAACCACAGAAACCAAAGTTGCCAGCCAACAGGTCATTGAGACATGTTCCACTTTGTTTACTTATGGTGAGTCCCCCAACTTACTGCTTCAAACTCTGAAAAACCAGAGGAAAAAAATAAAGCACACACATAATAACCACTGTCATCACAGAAAAGGAAAAAAAAAGGCCCTGGCCCTTTCACACACAGTCTGAGGCTCTGAACCCCGCTAGGCAACTGCCTTTTCACTATCTGCCAAACTGTAATCATCACTCTCTAGAACCATCTCTCATTTCCTTCTCACGGGTGTTGTGGTTTGGTCTTTGATTTCAAACTCATTCAACATCCATTCAGCAAAATTTTGATGAGCATGTTATTAAATTGATTTACCAAGTATTTCTTGACAGTCTACTTTGCCATGTGTCTACCTGGGTGCTGCCCTGCAGGCTCCACCAAGCATCTGCCTTCCTCCCTGGACTGGGCTCTTTGAGGATGGGAGCTGTGGCCAGAGCCACATCTCAGGCTCTGGGAAAGTGGTTTTCAATAGGTCAACGTATGAAAGGCCCATGATACAGCTGCTGCTCAAAGCTCACCTTTAGTAAGCATTTCCCCTATGCCAGGATCAACTCTACATATTCACCTGTGCTCACAACAACCCAGGAGCAAAACCATGGACCACCACCATCACCACTTAACAGATAGTGAGAACCAAGGGCCTCCAAGCACCCAGCTGATCAGTGGAAGAACTTGGATCATACAAGGACCTCAGCACAATATCAGGGAGATGAAGGTGCACATACAAAACTTGAGTAATGCAGAAGTCAAGTCCAAACTGACTGTGGTGGGGCCCAAGTACCAATAGGAAGATTTGGTTTTGATTTCTAGATGATATTGTGGCCTGGGAAACTGGGAAGCATGTAGGAAATGACTTGAGTCTCCTGAACTAAAAGCATAGGAAAGAGGGGGATTTCAGGTCAAGAAGAGGAGACCCTATTTGACAGAATGGTTGCATGGAAGGAGGATTGTCCCAGGTGGAGTGAGTGGTACTCTTTCCCTGAGGAAGGTTATGTGAAGGTGGAAAGTCCAGGCTAGGTGGAGTTGGACAGGCCTGAACACTCTGCCTTCTGTGCTAATGGTGAACATAGATACAAAAATCCTCAACAAAATAGTTGCTAACAAAACCCAACAGAATATTAAAAATATACACCATGATCAAGTAGGCTTCATTCTAGGGATGCAAGCATAGTACAACATACACAAGTCAATAAATGTAATACAGCACATAAACAGAATCAAGGACAAAACTACATTATCATATCAATAAATGCAGAAAAAGCCTTCAACAAAATTCAATATCCTTTCATGATAAAAGCTCTGAGGAAACTAGGAATAGAACACACATTCCTCAACATTGTAAAGGTTATATATGACATACCTACAGCCAACATCATACTAAATATGGAAAAACTGAAGCCATTTCCTCTAAAATCAGGAATGAGATAAGGGTGTCTACTCTCCCCACTCTTATTCAACATAGTGCTGCAATTCCTAGCCAAAGCAATAAAAGAAGAGAAAGAAATACAAGGAATTCAAATAGGGAAGGAAAAAGTCAAATTATCTTTATTTGTGAATGATATGATTTTATGTCCAAAAGACCCTCAAAATTCAATACAAAAACTCTTAGATCTCATAAACACATTCAGCAAAGTAGCAGGATACAAAATCAATACTCAAAAAATCAGTAACATTTCTATGCACAAGTAATATAGCAGTCTGAGTAGGAAATTAGGAAAGCAGTAGCATTCACAATAGCTTCAAATAAATTTGACAAAGGAGGTGACTAACCTATAGAATGAAAATTATAAGTCACTAAAGAAAGAAATCAACGAAGACATCAGAAGATGGAGGGCCACCCCATACTCATGAATCAGCAGAATCAATATTGTGAAAATGGCTGTACTCTTGAAAACAATCTGTATGGTCAATGCAAATTCTTATCAGAATTCCAATGACATTCTTCATCAAGATAGAAAAGTTCTGTTATTCATTTTTAAAGACTAGATTACACAACTGAGAGAGAACACATTATATTTGTCTTTTTCATTCTGGCTTATTTCACTTAGCATTGTGATTTCTAGTCCCACCCATTTTCCTGCAACTGACATAGTTTCACTCTCCTTTGTATTTTTTGTGAATACCCTGTAGCAATATGCACAATGTTTATTCTATTATGAGCAGACAATAAAATTACATTTGTGATACATAATTGTAACTATATAAAATATGTGAATATGGACAAGAATTTGAAAGGAATAAAGAAATCTGCCAAAATGTGTTGTGTTAGGAAGTGTCTATGGAGGGTATATAGTGGGAGATGTCTACTAATTTTATACTCCTTCCTTCCCTCAACAAGCATTTGTGCCCAGTGATGTCTAAAGCACTGTGGGGAGCACAGTAGAAAAAGCCCTGTCCTCCTGGAATTGAGGACTTAGTAACATATTATTGTGCATTTGAAATTGTGCAAAAGACTCAGATGCACCAAGATGGCACCTTGATGCTTTCTTTACACTAGGAATGTTCTTCAAGAGGAATCTTTGATCAGGAAACTCGAAAGTTGAGATGTGGCTATCGCTATCTCTGAAATATAGAAGCAAAAGTGATGCCATGCAGCCGCAGGCCAGGATCAGTGAAGTTAAGAAAGCCTGCTCCACAAAATAGATAGTGATTTGTGAGCCTTATTTACCCAGAAGGTTTTAAAACCTGAGTGTACAAATATGGTCCCAAAACTTTGAGTATGTTGGCTAATACTGGATTCATCCATAATGACCATGGGCATTTGTGATTGTCCCCACTGTGAGCATGTGTCTGAATGGGTGAATGGAACATGCAAGAACACTGTGCTGCCTGGGAAGCTAGACAAGCTTCACTTCTAAGCTCAGGAGCCAGGGCCTTTGTACTCCATTCCCATGTGCCCTCACTTGATGCAGTTCCTCCTCTCTTTACTGAATGCAAGTGGATCTTGGCTGGGACATAAGGGTAGGAGACATGGGGTATCCCTGAGCTTAGATACTGACAGCAAAGAGGTAGCCCTGCATGTTTAGGAGTGGCTTGGGATCTTTGTCATGTGAAGGTCCTGAGCTGGGGCACTTTCATCAGAATTTCTGGCTCCAGGCCCAGGGTACAGTTTTCTGCTGGTAGGAGACCGAGTTTTGCTAGTCATTTTTACCTCCTTCCATGCTCTGGCCTCATTGTAAGAAGGGTACATCTTGGAAGAGCTGTAATAACTTGCTCCCGGTGAGTCACTATGAGGAGAACCAGAAATACATGCCAGCCCAACACACATCACAGGCTTGGGCCTCTCCCAGGAGGGCCTCCAAGCATACACAGCTCATGTCTTGCCTGTTTATTCTGAATCGGATTCCCACCTGCTCCTTACACAGGATGTGCTTAATCAGCCAGTCCATCCAGAGATGCAGGGCCTGCCACCAGAATCTGATGGCATCATGCTCTTGAGGCATAGGAGGGATTTGTGAGAGGCTGAGTAAGTACAGGGAGTCCCTCAGTTGGTCCTGGTCATATCCCACACATATGAGAGAGCCCAGTGGGGCCATGTCCTGGTGTAGCTATAGTACCAAAAGGAGTGAAAGCCTACCAGGGCAGCTGCCTAGGGCATTGTTACCTCCAGGCAGTCCTCCTGCTTTCTTAATCCCACCCTGACCACATGCTCAGTGCTGTAGATAACAGGTTGTTCATGTCCCTATAGCCACCTAGCTTCTTTGGAATGGGATGGAATGGGATACAATGAGATGGAAAGGAATTAGAAGGACTGAGATGAGATGGGATGGAAAGGGATGATGCTATAGTTTAGATGTTGAATGTCCTCAAAAGGCTCATCTACTGAGGGCTTTGTCCTCAGGGTAGTGTTATTGGGAGGTGGTGGTGAGACCTTTCAGAAGTGGGGCCTTGTGGGATCTCCTTTGGCCATTACGTTCATGCCCTTGCGGGGAATCAGGGAATTGTAGGACTCCAGCCTCTTCTTTTTTCTCTCTCTGCTTCCTGGCTGGGGTGGTGGATGTTTTTGCTCCATCATGTACTCGCACCATGATGGACTGCTTCACCACAGGCCCAAAGCAAAGGGGCCAATCAGTTATGGAATAAAGCCTCCAAACTCTGAGCCAAAATAAACCTTTTGTCTTTATAAGTTAGTTATCTTAAGTATTTGTTACAGTGACAGACAGCTGACTAACACAGATGGGAAGAGAAAGGATAGATGGTGGATGGAATGGGAAAGAAAGGGGCTGGGCTGGGCTGGGATGGGGTGCCTGCTCCCTAGGCTGGGGTAGGCCCGCCAAGCTTCCAGCATAGGAGTGACATGCTGGGCCAGATCATTCATCTCCAAGACCCTGGTGGTATACCTGGCCCCAGCCTTGACCCCAAGAAGACAAAGGCCACTTTCTGCCTGACCTGAAGTTTTTGGCAAGGTCATTTGCCAGGAAGATGTGATAACAAAGGTTATTCTCAGCAGAAGGGAATGGGATACCCAGATAGGGAAGTTTGATCCCAAATGTGCCCATGTTACTGAGGTCCTCATAGTTTGGTCACAGTATTTTTCCTGTGACCATCAAGGGATGGAAACAGAGATGCATTGGGAGATGATGTGAGCAAAGGTTTTTGGCCAACTAGAAAGTGCTAGATAGATATTTAATACTTCATTATTATAGGTCACAGAATGCTGAGTATCACAAAGATCTGATCACAGCTGAATTGCATGTGGCTACATCGAACCCATCTTGTTCAACTGTCTTTTCAGCAATTTCTGTCTTTTCAGAGTAGCTGCTGCAACACCCCCTCCTTGAGATCCTTCAGTTTCTGCAGCTTTCACTGGCAGGGAGTGATTGTGTTACACCCCTATCAGAAGATCAATTGAACTCTCTTGGGAAATTTAAATTTCCACTGTTTTCTAATATTGCATGACACTCTTTTGGGCCAGTGTTTGGATGACAAATATGCACAGAAAAAAATCTGATTATCAATGTAACTGAATCAGTGAAACATATTTGATGCATTTATCTCAGGAAATACTGAGGGGTTTTCTCTGGTAAATTCAGATGTACCTAACAATGCAAAATGATAGATATTTAATATAATCCTTAATTGGTTTGCATGATATATTTATATTAAATAAAAAGTCTTCTAAGACATATGTGTTTTTAAAATTGATTTGTTTCCTGGCATGATATGTAGCATTTACTTCCAAATAATCCTATGGGAGGGGCGGCAGGCAGGTCACAGATGAAAATACTTTGGCCATGAGCTGAGAATTATTGGATCCGATGATGATTATGGTATTGTTCTCTCTAGATTAGTATGTGCTTGAAATATGATAAATGGCTTAAAAGTTACTATGTTTACACTTAGAGCAGGCATGTGAAAGCATGGGAGTGATCCCTGCTGCTGTTGACAATGACAGGTGCTCAGTGAGATTGAACACCACACAGGTCAAGGTCATGTGCACAGTTTAATTGTTGAGAAAGCAATCAAATGCAATAGTTGGATTTGACCCAGTCTGCAGTCTGCAGGCCCTCTATATGATATCAGATGGTGACGAGCATGGAAACAAAAGGTGAGGCAGAAGCACTTGAGTCAAGTGACAGCTCCACCTGCCACCTCAGGCATCAAATGTGAAAACTGAGTGTCTTTAAGTTGACTTTTACTGGAGCCATGCAAACTCCTCTCTAGGGAAAGTTAGCCAGCCCTGTGCTACAGCACACATATACAGGCTTGTTTATTGGTTTGTTTATCTGTATCACCAACTACACTATGTGTACCTTCAGGTGAACGGCAGGTGCCTGCTTATTCAACATTCTTCTATCTGCAGAAAAGACAGAAAAGCACATGAAGACCACAAGAGAGAAGTCTGAGTTCCCCCTTAGAAGCTGTGTGACCTCAGGTGATATATTTGACTTCTCCATACCACATCTGTAAAATGGGATGATTATGTGGCTCCTCCCTTAATGAATCAGGAAGTTGATACCAGGAAGCAAGATTGAATCACATGTTACTGCCCCGGATTCACAGCAGCAGAGTTCCTTCATCTCTGTCTGTGCACATTTTAACCTATTTTCCTAAACCTATCCTTCTTGCTTGTATATAGTATTGCCATATATATATATATATATATATATATATATAATACAGATAGATAGATAGCTCAGACCTGTCCTAAACATCAAACCTTTTGGCTCTTACCAGGTTCACACTGCTGCAGTTTTGTGTCATGCTGCCTTCCCTGCCTTACCACTGATGACACAGGGATCACTGATTGTGCGGAGACCCTCACTCTACAGTCCACTGGGTGATGGTGCCAAGTCCTTTCAACCACTACGTCCTGCCACAATGCTTCTCCTGCAAGATGGGCTGAAGGCACATCCTTTTGAAGAGACTGCTTTCCCTGCAAACATATGAAGGCTGGTTCTCCTGTCCTGGGCTCCTGAGGCACACACACACTCTACACCTATTTAGAACAAATAAACAGCAACTAAATCTATGATTGAATGTAAAATGAGATAGGTACTGTGGAAAGCAGTAAGATGATTCCTCACAATTAAACTTAGAATCCAGTTCCCCTGCTTCTGAGGAGAGACCCTACAGGCTGAAAACAGGGACTTGGTTGGCCACCCACGTTCATAGTGGCACTGTTCTCAATAACCAAAAGGTGGAAGTCACCCAAATGTCCACTGGTGGATGGATGGATAAACAATATCTTCTCTATATAGTGGAATGCTGTTTATTCAGCCATGAAAGGAAGGAAGTGCTGGCACATGCTACAATACAAAGGAACCGTGAGGATCCTACATGTTAAATAGAACAGGCCAGTCACAAAAAGGACACATACTACATTATTCAACTCACGGAAGGTACTTAGAGCAGTCAAATTCACGGAAACTCAAAGCAGAATGGGGGTCGCCGGGGGCTAGGATAGGAGGGATGAGGAGCTGTTTAGTGGAGAGAGAGTTTTAGTTTGGAAAGATGAAAAACTCCTGGAGTTTTCACATGCATGTGAATCCAGTTAGTGCTATGGAACTGAGCACTTACAAATGGTCAAGGTGATAAGCTTTATTTTATATGTATGCACAAAAAGTTGGTGTCCCTGTTTTCTTCCTCTTCTATTCCCTGAACCCAGCTCAGAGCCTGGGGTGCTCTCATGGACTCTTTCTGGAACAGAATACAACACATGTTCTTAAATACTCACAGAAGTTGCCAATGAAGGCGATGTAGGGAGCAGCCAAACATTACTCAGGGCAGAGATTGGTTCAGGATGTGCCTGTTTTCCGGGGAAGCCCAGAAATGGAGGCTTCTCTATGTGACCACCTGAAACACCTGCAGCTATTGCAGTTGTCTCTGCCAGAGCCTGAACCAGAAACCCAGACTAACTGTAGGCCTATCCCTCGAGATGACTGCTCTGAAGCGCAACATTCAAGAGAACTGAAACTCTGTTCTCACAAAGGTCACAGAGCACCAATCACTGGTGATATTCTGTTGCTGACCGTGCCCCCATCTGAGCCTCTGTGACCAGAACTATGCCTTGCATGGTGGGTGTTGTGAGTGTGCAACCATTAGCACTGTAAATGGATGGAGTCTTGGGTCTTTCCCTTTCTAACTCATCCTAATGGAAAATAAATGAGGCCAGCGCTTGGGCAGATGGTCTCTGTGTTTCAGTTCATGCCAGTGGCTAAGGCCAAGGATTGGGGGAACCACACAGCAGTTCTAATAACTGAAGAACTGTGTTTGACCTGGGCGTTTCCCCTTAAAAGCTGACAGTTGATCAGGCCTGCAGAGGATGAAAAATGAGCATCAGTGGAGATATGAGTCACAGCTCTCTGCCTTTCTCTTCAGTCCCCCCTGCTTCTGTCTGGTCCTGGAATAGTGGCCTCTTCACATGTTTGTCTTTACTGCCCAGCACAACCATAGGGCCCCACAGACTGAGGCATGGACCCTGTCACCCCACCTTGTATAGAGGGGATATGTCAGACACACAAAAGGTCTCTGCATATTCTTCTAGGTCAAAGTAAACTCAATTACTTCTTTTAAAAATCACTCTGCCACTCCTAACATTTAGGGTAATTCTCGCTGTGGTTACTTTATTTAGATTGTGGCGTCTGATGTGATATATGCAAATGATTCATCCAAGTCCAGTTAACCTCTCTCTAAAAAACACCAATATTATGCCTCTGGAATTCCTGTGCCTATCCTTTGAGAGGCAGAGCTGGGGACAGTCCAAGACTGCACTTAATTATTTTAAGCACATCTTTATGAATCATCAATGATATCTCTCCCAAGCTATTTGTTGGTCCCTGGGGCCAGAGTGTAAGTATAAACAGCCCATCTTGCTGGCAGCTCCCAGAATGCGGGTGAGGGCAGATGCCCAATGCCCATGTGTCCCAGTGACCGTGGCATCTGCACACTTGGTTCTTGGTCACAAAGCCACACAAGAAGCCAGTGGGGTCAGGAAAGACCAAGCAAAGTTGGGTGGAACTTTTCCTGGCCTGTGTTAAGAGTGCCCAGCTAGGGCTGCTAAAGACCTACTGGGTCCTGTATTTGGAAACTTGTCCAGCAAGACAGAAACACCAAGGAAAGAGAAAGGGCCAGGAAGAATGTGGTAACTGAGGCAGAAAAACCTTGAGCAGGAGGAGCGCTTATAACCTACCTACCCCTTGTTCTCCCCACTCCTTACCTGGGCCACCCTAAGCACAACACCTGACTGGGTGCCACCAATCAGGATCCTTACTCTAGAAGAGTAGGAAGGTAATACTCTGAAAGGAAACAAGATTTTAAAAGTAAGGTAAGGTGCTGGCAAAATCAAAAAGAAAATGTTAGTTGCCTGGAATGGTCCCAGGGAAGAGCACCTTATTTTATCCTGGGCAGAGTCGTGGCCTGGCCCACTCTGCAGAGCTGATATCCAGGGCTGGACTAGCAAGTGTTTAACTAGGGAGGTACCTTCTAACTGAACCTTCTGAGTATATGAGCCTGCTAGACACTGGCTTCTCTGTTCTGACCTTTCTTGACCTTAAAGTGTAGAGACTCTGACAAAGTTGCCAGTGACTGTACTTTTTCTCTTTTTTAAATGTTTTTCTTTTTTAAATTTAGGTTTGGCTCTTATAGGGACATTATTAGAAAAACAGAATGCCATGGCATTCCTAAGAAACGAAAATGATTTTTTTCTAAAGGTCTGAAACCACTGGAAAATGCCTACTTCGATGGAGGTTTTCAAAAATAAACCTATATGTGTTAATATTCATTCTCCCTAGTGTATAGTTCTATGAGTTTTGACAAATGCAATGGATCTGGTGGGCGCCACCAGATCCAGGCTCTTCATAGCTACTCCTCCTCACCTTTAGCTCCTTGCATCTGTTCTCTGCCCCTTCTGTTTTTTTCTTTTTCCAAAATCTCATCTGAGTGGAATCATAGAGTAGGTAGCCTTTTGAGAACCCCCCTTTTCATGGTACTTCAGGTTGAACTCAGTGCCTCGTGTTTGCTAAGCAGGTGATCTACCACTTAAGCCACATTACCAGCCCTTATTTTCTTTGGTTATTTTTGAGATAGGGTATCCCTTTATGCCCTAGATGGTGATTCTCCTATTTGTCCTTCCTCATGTAGCTGGGATGACAGTCATGCACCATGCTCAGAAGCCTGGCTTTTTTCACTTAAAATAAATAGGTGTTCCTGTTTGGGGTAAGTACCAGTTGGAGGGGGAAGGGTGAATGAAGAGGATGAAGTAGGGTAAATACGGTCAATGTACTTTGTATACTTGTATGAAAATGGGACAACAAAACCCACTGAAATTGCTTTATGAAAGGGGGGGATGAAAAAGGATGACGGAGAATAAAGGAGGTAGTGAATCTATTCAAGGTACATTGTAAACAAGTGCAAATCTCATAAGGAAACTCCCTTGTACAAGGAATATGCCCTAATAAAATGAAAATAAGGTTAATATACATTTATGTGAAACTTATTTTTCTGGTTACCTACCTAGTGGCAGGATATTTTTTATCAGATAGTAAGTATATGTCTAACTAAGAAACTGCCCAACTATTTTTCCAAACTTTTTTTCTCTCTCCCTAGCTGGGTTCCACTTTATCCTCGTCAACACTTGGTATTCTCAGGTTTTTTTCTTTCATTCTTCTTTTAGTCATTCTAGTAGGAATATGGAACTGATTGTGATTTGGATTTCCCTAATGAAGAAATGAGGCTGAACCTCTTTCCATGTGCCAGCTGGCCACCCATACATCTTTGTGGGGGTTTCGTTGCTAATGAAGTATTTCATACATACAAATATAATAGGCACCCATCTGCCCACTCACCACCGTGTCTGCAAGAGCTTTAGCCACAGTGTGAATTTGATGTGGATAGTTCCTATGAATGCTCTCGTTCATTTGCTAGTATGTCAGTATTGGCAAACACAGAGGGAAAGGGGAAGAACGGAAATAGATGATCTCGTGGAAATGCACGATGGAGGTGAAGATGGTCACCAATTTTAAAGATCTAGCCCTTCAGGCCTACATCTTCTATTAGACTCCACGAGTTTGGCAAGGAGGCACCTGCACTCCTGTGTGGCAGCTTGACCTTTGTCCTGTGGTCTTTCTGTCTGTGGACTTGACTGTGTTGTAAGTGTAACCGTAGGGAGATATGGTCACACCACGGCCTCTCTCCATTCTTTGCAAGTCAAGACTGTTCCTGCGAGGGTGCGGTTTGAGGCAGCACTGGTCTTTACCCTGACTCCAGGACGCTGAAGTCTGAATGCCTCTTCAGAGCTCCCATTTCTCCCACCACGTGGCCCACGGGCAGGAAGTAAGTGTCATATGGACCTGGGCTGCAGTTGAGTCAACTTATTTATGTAGTGAATATAAGAAAGTCATGCCATGACATTGAGTCCCTGGGCAATTGACTAGAAGTCAGCCATCTCTACAGTGTACGTCTGGGCAAAAAGTCCTGGGCAAAAGAATCCCTGGCCTCCCACCATGGGGAAACAACTCTCCTGTGACCTGGGCTTCAGCTCTCTCTCCCTGTGTGAGCCCAATGAACATGTTCCACAGCTGTGGAAGATGGAGTGGCACCACTATGGGAGCAAACTTTGTCTCTCAGTTTAAGTGTCTTTCTAAGCGATTAGGGAGGCTTGACCCTGTGTCTTATCTTCACAAGACCCCAGGGCTCCAGGGAGGCATCCACAGTGCTCAGAGACAAGTCCAGAAGCACCGTGGCAGACATAGTCCACATGGAATAGTGAGAACAGAGCATGCCAGAGTCATGGATCAGGGCAGAACAAAGCTGATGTCTGACACTGTGACTGCTCATCACTCATTTGTCCAGGTCCCCTGTTTCTTTCCTGACCTCTTCCATGTATCTTTCCTCCTAGATTCATTTCCTTCTTTACCCTCTGCCTTCCTGCATTTTTGTTTGTTTATTTTTTCCCTGCTTGGACTTGCTTCACTCTTCTAGCCTAGTAATGGATGTCTAGGGGACACTGTTGTGCAGGTTTCACACTGCACACCTCTAGGGTTACGATTCACATTATAGCCTCTCTCTGTATACTTATAAATGTATACATATATATGTATAATATTTATATATCTTCCCAAACAGCTTTCGGGTTTGGGTCTGTTGGCCATAAAAGAGGTGTGTCTGTCTCATTTGTACAAAAGTCCAGCCAGGTTAATGAAAGTCCTGAATATAAGCACTTGAGGGCAAGGACTGTGTCTTTTAAAAAATGTATAAGCTTCATATTTTGAGCAATTTTGCAGAAAAACCATGCAGAAAGTACAGAGAATTCTCACATGCCATTCTCCCCTCTCCATACTTAGGAACTATGTCTGCTTAAACTTCAGGCTACTGTAGTCACACCAATGTCCACTCTACAGGAGGTTTTCAACATGTGGGTTTTTTTGTTTTTCTTGTGAATTGAATGAAGTTACTCACCACTGGCAATCTCTGCCAGAAGGTGACCCTGAGCTGTCATTCAGGGTAAACCGAGAAAGACTGTATTTCCCAGAGTCCTGGAAGCCACTACCCCGGTGACCGACACCACTCCTACCTCCTATCAGTGATAAGTATGAACTGCTGCCACAGGCCAAACACCATGCAAGGTGCTTTGTGGACATCCTGGACATTGTAGGGCTTGTCATTCTCACTCAATCATCATTTTACTCCTAAGGACCCCTGACTTGAAGGTTAGGCTAGGATGTTATCTCAGGCCTGGGCCTGGGTTCTGACCTCAGGCTGCGTTCAAACCTTCCTAGTCTAGCACAATAGCCACTGACCGACTGTGATCACTAAGCACTAGAAAGGCAGCCTGGCTACACTGAGATACTCAATAAGTATAAAATACATACTCCAAAAGTACAAGAAAGAATGCAGGCTGTCTCATTAATAACTGTTTCATTTTGAGTACAAGTTGAGGGGATAACACTAGGTTGGATGGAATGTATTATTAAAGTTAACTCCACCCATGTCTCTTTGAAGGTGGCCACTAGGAAGTTCAATCTCACAGAGGTGGCTCACATTTTCAGGTGACATTGTGTTGTATGGGACATGCTAAACTGCTAAGTGAAGCCTGGAAGGAGTTTAATATTCAGAGTGGGGGGAAGAATAGGACTAAAGACCTGGGCAGTCTCAGTTTAGTCAGCCATGTGGCCCTGGCAGGCCCCTTTGCCCCTTTCCTGCCCTGTGCCTCAGTTTCCTTTTTTATGAAATGACAGCCTAGATAAGTGGTAAGAAGTCCTGTCTAGCTTCTAGGTTTAGGCAAGTCAAAGGGACATGGTACCCAGCTTCTCAACCTTCCTAAAAAAGCCAGTGATGCTGGTGGTTTGTGGAAAGAGATATAATTGTCCAGCAAAGAAAGCAATCGTTTCCTCAGGGTATGGAGGAAACTGGTCTTATTGCTCTTCCTTTAACCTCGAAGGCCACTAAGCTCATTCACTGGGAGGGTACCAGGGGATCAAGGAATCATCACAGTCAATACTCACCTAGCATCGGCTCTTAGTAACTAGTAAGATGTTGTTTCTCTCCTGCTCTTAATTTCTTTTTTGTGGTTTATCTCATCAAGAGAAGACCTCGATGTAATCATTTCCCTGTAATTTATAGATAACATCTCTTTCACTAAATATAGCAGTCTATCTCTATCAGTGCATTTTACAGGCAAGCCCTATCTTGCATGGAAATTAAACATGAAATTGGAATTACTAATAATGACATAACAGTTGAATTTAAGCTGTCTAGCTGAAGAGAATAACATCATTGGAATAAAGATGTAGAATAACAAATTATACCCATTGAAATATTTTCCATTCCTCATACTTTTTCCAAAACAGGTGCCATCTGTTGACACAGCTCTTGTACAGTATTTTAGCTGCCTTGATAGGTGTCTGGTATCTAGAAAAAGTGAGGTGATAGGCCTCACTGTTTTCCCTGCTCAGTCAACACTGGGGAATTATGTTCATTTTGGGTGGTTTAAGAATGTTTCTTAGCCAGTCAGTGCACTCCCTTAATGAGGCTGCTTAACTTGGGATAAAGGCTGAGGTCTGAGACCATCGTCATCTCCACAAGGTTATACCACTCAACTCAGTGCATCATCTCTCTGTGCCTTCACGCCTCTCAAGCTGGGTGTCTTGCATGAGACAGAGCATGAAGAATGAGAAGTTTAAACTGGGTAGATGTGGACTGATGGAGACTGCTGTGATGACAGCAGAGGTGAGATGGGTCCAGCTGCCCACCTAGACCTCATTTCACTTGGATAATTTTCATTTATTCCCTCCACCCCACCCTCTATGAGTTGAAATGTTAGATTTGGAGGAGAGAAGGCTTGACTGGAACAGGAGAACAAGGACTGAATATTTATAGCTTTGATGTAAGGAGAGGGATGTGCTGGTTCTGTTGGGCTCAACCATTTCCACTTGTCAGCTGAAGTTTCCTAACGAGGTGAAGCAGGTGTCCGGACAAGTAGCATGCTCACCAGATGAGGCACACATGCATTTCCTTGGCCTCTGACTCATCTGAAAAGTGGTGTAAGATGGAGAGTCAGGGCCAGTGAGACACAGGCAGACATGGGAAAGCCATTGTTCCAGTGGTCAAGAGTGGACTAAGCAGTTGTCAGGCTTGGCTGAGAAGGGTCAGCCCCAGGATAAGTCAACCCTGCCAGAACAAGAACTCCAAAAGCTCTCTTCCCATCCCCACAAACAAGATCCCTGTGACTTTCCTTCCCCTTACCTAGGGTATTCAAGAGCCAGCATTTGGGCACTTCCAGCCAGCCAGGATTCTTTATACAGTACCAGAGAGCAAGAGACCCCCACCTCTGCCTCACTTCCTCTCACTCTGAAAGCAGATAAAGCCAGAAGAGGGAGGAACAGGAAAGAAATGGCAAGCCAAGCTCCAGTTGCTGCTGTGCTGGCCAGAAGAGGACTAGGGCAACCTTAACCATGGTGTCTACTGATTCTATGGTGCAGATTCTTCCACCACAGTCAGCTTCAAGCTGCCAAAATTATGCCACTAAACAGAGATCTTTATGTTAAGTGAAGTAAACCTGGCATACAGAAAGACAAGCACTGTGTGATGTCACCCATAGGTGAAATCTAAAAAAGCTGATCTCATAGAAGTTGAGAGTACAACAGTAGTTACCAGAGGTTGGGAGGCTGGTCAATGGGTACTAAGTTATAGTCAGGGAGGAGAAAGAAGTTCCCTAGTGTGCTAGTGCATGGAGTGGGACAGTAGGTAGTGAGAATACACCACTATCTATATTTTTAAAACCCTAGAAGAAAGGATTTGGGAAGTTTCCACAACAAAGAAATGAAAAATGTTTGAGCTAGATATGCTTGATTTGAACATTCTTCAATACATGTATTGAAGCATCACATGGAACCCCCAAAACATGTACCATTTTTAATGTGTCAATTAAAAATTAAAATTAAAAAGCAGTAATAGCAGTCAACAACTTAGGAAGTAATGAGTATTTTAAGCATGTTACCTTTGTTTCTAATATAATTTATTATAATTGTGTATAATTTAATTTACACTGGCTCTGTAAGAAGTCACTGGAAAGTAGACTCTTGGCTGCAGCTCCTGTCACCTGACCAAGGCACACGTGGTGGGCTGGCAGGAGGCAGAAGGGTCAAGGTGATGCCAGCCTTCAGTAGCAAAGGATATTGCTTGTGGTCAGTCCTCCTCTGAGCCCTCACCACCACACATAGAGCAGAGCCCAGACAGAGAGATGGGATTTTGATGTTTGACTCATAAGAAACCCCACTGAGCAGCCATCTTTTCCTTCTGCCAGCAAGCAGTTCCCAGGGACACTGGGAGCCACGCACAGATGCACTGAGGAGGAAGAGCTAGAGTTTTCTTGTTTCTATTCAGCAGAGCACCTTCCAAAAGCTTTCAGATAAGCTTCATCAGGCCTTGGCCCCAAATGTGGTGCTCTGCCCAGCCCTTCTTCCCTGGACCTTCTGGGCATTCCTCCCAGCACTATCCCCAGATCCAGGTTACAGTTGCTCTTTGGAGCCACCTCTGTTCTCTTCATGGGCCTTTTAATTCCCCTCAGGCCTACTCTGTAGCAGACTGACCCCATTCTGTTTGCAGTTCCCCATGTGCATCCAGTCTTTTAGGTGTGAGGGTTCCTGCCATGGCTCACAGGGAAGCAGTACTACCCCTGTGGAAAGCCACCCCTGGAGAAAGCTTGCAAGGCCCTTCGAACACCCTCTTTCTTCAGACACCTGTGCCCAGAGAGCACAGGTAGCAGGGGAGGAAAACCCAGAGTACTATCCAGCAGGCTTCAGCGTGGGTGGGCAGGGCTGACACCCATCTAGGGCTCACCTGCCCTGCAGCAGTGGACAAGGAGCCCAGAGCTTGGTGGGCATGGAACTGCCACAGTGGAGAGTCCTACAACCTCAGCTGTCAGATGAGGAGAGCTTTGTTCTTCCCCAACCACCTGCTTGTGTTAGGCTCTAACTGCCAAGTGGTTATTCATCTCCTTTTGTGGGGACTTTTGCTGGGCTTACCAGGAACAGTCCAGGCCTGCAGCAAGACAGGATCCTGGAAAACTTTGAGTCCCACATTTAGGATATGTAAGTAAATCACTTCCTACTCATTGTGCAATGCCTTTCCCAAAGCATAGACTCCTCTCCCTCAGTGACATGCTGACGACTGACTCAGAGAGGGCAGCTTTGGCACGGAGTCTGCCCAGGTCTTAACCAGTCACAGCTCTGAGCTAGAGGAAAATGTTGAGCGTCCCATAACACTCAGGATGTAAAATTATGGGAAGGACAGAGCTTGCCTTGGAAGACCCCTGTTCACCACCATCCCTGCCTTAGGCCCACTCCATCCTACACCCTTCACTTAATCACACCAAGACTTCAGGAGTCACTGTCCAGCCCACCATCACTGCTGCCTCAGTGTTCTAGTCACACTCCCTGGTGGCACATGTTCCTTTCCATTCTCTATCTGGGTTTTCCTTCAGCACCTCCAGGGGCTTGCTAGGGGCTCCCTGCCTTCATCCTGAAGGTAGGCTGCAACTCAAGTCATGAGCCAGCTCTCAAGTGGGGGCATGATAGGCTCCCTGCTCTGCACCCTAGAGTGAGAAAGCCTATCTGAACAGGGCATCTTAAGAACCATGCTCAGCCACCACAAATCTGCCTGGAGGCCATGGCACAAACCAGTCCCCTCCACATATCTGACATCTCCCTGGGGGAAAGAACTATCCTAAGAAATTCCTTTTCTCTGTCACTCATTTTAGTCACTGTGCTGTGGGGACAGAAGACATGATTAGAACCTTTGTCTAGCTGCAAAGAGCCACAGAGTACCCGGGCAGTTACTTGTCTCAGACAAAATCCAGAATCAAGGGCATGGGCCAGATAAAGGACTTCTGAATCACACAGTGCCGTTCACACAGGACATCATGCATCCTGATCCTCTTCTTCAGAATCAGAAGACAAAAAATACATACTTTTATCTCAACCTAAACATTTTTTCAAGCTTTTTGTTGGGAGTGACCACTGAGGTCCTAAATGTCAAAAAGAAAGGAAAGAAAGAAAGAAGGAAGGAAGGAAGGAAAGAGGGAGGGAGGGAGGGACAGAGAGAGGAAAGAAAGAAAGGAAGGAAAGAAGGAAGGAAGGAAGAAAGAAAGAAAGAAAGAAAAGTCCTGAGTTGCACCTTGCTGTTACTTATGAATGTGACAGAAAGCAGCATTACACACACCTCTACAGCACTTGTGGGAGTGATGACAGTGGTGACAGTCACCCAGTGGTGAGTGAGTCTGGTGGGAACTCACGCAAGAAAACATGGCCATGGGGATTACCAAAACGTTGGAACAAAAAGTAGAGAAGAGTCCTGTTTTAGCAACATTAAAAAAAAATAAAACAAAAAACAAAGCTGCCTGTGAGACAAGGTTTTTTCTTGCTGTTTCTTATCCAGAAGTAAGGCTGAATTTCCCAGAGGGCTGCAGAATGGCTGAAAGGCATCCAATCAGCAGGTGTCAAGGTGTCAAGGAGCAGTTTGCTTATGGAGTTTTATGGTTGGTCAGAGAGAATGTTTCCTACAGAATAAAGTCCTCTTTTTGGCCACTTGCAGCCTACTAGCCAGCAGAAGTGGAGGGAATCAGTAAGCACCTTGATTCTCTCAGGCAAGAGAATGCTCAGTCTCCCAGTGGGACTTCTCTTTGGGACCTACATCTTTTATTTCTGCAAATGTAATCCCTGAAAATTCTTCAAGAGTTTCCATTTTAAAAAAACTTATTACATGAATTAGACTATTTTCATCAATATATAAAAGTGGAAAATATCTCCCAGGAAGCCAATAATCAATTAATAAATCAATTCTTTCAGATTTTCTATTAATTTGATAAACACCATTCCCACTAAGCATGGTAGACACTGTGGAATAGAGAAGGGAATTTTGTGTCTCTCCAGGACACTACTACTAGCTGAGCAGAGTGGATTTTGGACCATCTGTGGATGGGCATTTTTATTTCAATCATTATTTCTTTTAAATAGACATTACAAAATGCATATAGTATAGATACATCAAACTTGTGGCTTTAACAAATTTTTATTGCTTAGCATGATGCTAAAGTAGATATTAAAATTTAAAAATGGACCAACTTAAAGGAGAATAACAATTCTTCTAAGAAGTAGTATTTTAAATAATATAATACATAAGTAAATTTATTTATTTGTTCAAATTATTAAACAAATATTTTTATCATACATCTTAATTATATAACATAAAAAGCATAAAACAAAAATTTCAAAAGCAGGCTATCTAGATGGTTAAAGTTCAGGAAACCCTGAGATAAGGCATCATCCCAACTCTCAAAGGAGCTTATGATGAGTACCAAGTTGATAGCAGTAATAGTGTTTTCCTAGCACTAACGATGCCCCTGTGACTCTCAGCACTTCCCCACTCATCCTGACAACAACCACATGCTCTAGGCACCGCATTTGATAGGAAAAACTGAAGTGCACAGAGTTTTCTAGCAGGGAGATGGAACACGTGGGCAGGACCAGCTGGGCTCATATGCTTTTCCCACACTCTGCTGCGGAAACCTTCCTGAGGCTCTGCGCTTCCTGCCTCCCAGCACTCTCGTCTATAAGGTGGGGAACACAATGCCGTCTCCAGTTTTGCTTCAAGGATTATATGAAGAACATTGAGTTTTTAAAAATGTATTTGTTCAATAAACATCTACTGAAGACCCACCACATTCCTGACACTCTGCTGGTCAAGAGACCAGCTCTCACATGTCAAATCATTTAGCACCCAATAAATGTGAATTTCATTTAGAATTAATCAGACCTTCATGCTTAATCCCAGATCCTTTGTTCTTCTCCCCTCTCTCTAGAACAGTTTTGTTCCCCTCACTCCCAGAATCTTTCTCCATTTATTGGAATTGGCGAACATCTGTGAACACTTCATGGTTCACCTTTTTTTAAAGAGGTGAAGCATCTTAGGAAGTCTAGTTTTGAAGGCTGCTCACCAGTAGTGTATATTTGGACGAACAATCCAAATATCCATTGTTACACAATGACAGGGAGGAGGGCAGATTGACACCAGAATGAAGAGTCAAAGCTTTGAAACCAGAAACACCTGAATTAGAATCCTGACTTACTATTTTAGTAGTTGTTCAACACTAGACTAAAAGTTTATATTTACGAGTCTTTGTTTCTTTACTTTAAAAATGGACAATGAAAATATTTCCCACACTGTCTTTCTCACTACATGCTCACCTTCTACATCAGCCTAGGAGTGTGCCAGTGGACATGGGTATCCCTAGAGGCCACCATACAGCCAGGAATATGGAATATGGGGGGTCTTTGGTCAATATTTGTTGAATGAATACTTAAAAATAACAATTTTTTCAGTGTTGGTAAGGATGTGAAGAAATTAAAGCCTTTGTTGGCGGAAAAAGACAGTGGTGTACCACTGGAAAATAGTATGCCAACTCCTTTGAAATTGTTAACTACAGAGTTACCATATGATCCAGAAATTCCACTTCTGGTTATATATGCAAACGAATTAGAAGTAGTGTCTTGAAAAAACATTGTTCACCTATGCTCATAGAGCATTATTCACAAGAGCCAAACATGGAAGCAACTCAAGTGTCTCTCAACAGATGAGTGGAAAAATGTGATCTACATATATAATCAAATATTAATTCAGCAGGAAAAAGGAAGGAAATTATGGCATATTCTACAGCATCTTAAAGACATTATGTCAACTGAAATAAACCAGTCACAAAAGTACAAATACCACGTGATTCCACTCATGTGAGGTACCTAGTAGCAGTCAAATTCATAAAGACAGAGAATATAGTGATGGCTGCCAGAAGATAGGGATAGGAGCAGGGGGTCAGTGTTAAATGGGAGCAGGGTTTCAATTTGGGAAGATGAGAAAGCTTTGGAGATGGATGGTGGTAATGACTGCACACAATATAAATGTACTTAATGCTACTGTACTGTGCACTTACATGGCTAAGATGATAAATTTTATATCATGTACATTTTCCACAGAAAAAGAATCAGTGTTCTTGGCTTTTCAGTTTACAAGCAAACCCAAGTGCTGACATTAGCATTAAGGGAAAACAGTAGGCCCAGAGGCAGAGTGGGCCTCTACCGGTAAAGACAGGAGGATAAGACAAAAAAATCAACAAAGAAACCTCAGAATTAATAAACACAATACATAAAATGGACTTAGCACACATTTACAGAGTATTTCATCCAGTTACTTCACAATACACATTCTTCTCAGCCGCCCATAGAACTTTCTCCAAAATAGACCATATTCTAGGACACAAAACAAGTCTGAACAAATGTAAGAAAATTGAAATAATTCTCTATATCATATCTGACCACAGTGGAATAAAACTAGAACTCAACAGCAAAAGAAATTACAGAAAATATTCAAACACATGGAAACTGAAAAAACACATTGTTTAATGACCAGTGAGTCATCAAAGAAATGGGATAAATCAAAAGGTTCCTAGAATCCACTGAAAATGAAAACACAACTGACTACAACCTATGGGACACAACAAAGGCAATGTTAATAGGAAAGTTTATAGTTATGAGTACATACATTAAAAAAAACAGAGATATCACAAATAAATAAACTAATGATGTACCTTAAGTTTTTAGAAAAACAAGAACAAGCTAAGCTTTTAGAAAAACAAAACTAGCAGACAGAGAGAAATAAAAATAAATTAGGGTCAAGATCAATGAAGTTGAGACAAAAAAAACTATGCAAAGAATCAATGAAACAAAAAGTTGGCTCTTTGTAAAGATAAATAAGATAGATAAACCTTTAGCCAATCTGACTAGATCAGGAGGAGGGAAAAGACCCAAATTAATAAAACTGGAGATGAAAATACCAATGAAATCCAGAATATCATTAAGGGGATATTCAAAAAGCTATATGCAAGTAAAGCTGAAAATCTAGAAGAAATGGATAAATTTCTAGAAGAAATGGATAAATTTCTAGATGCACTTGATCAACCAAAATTGAAACAAGAAGAGATAAACCATTTAAATAGATCTATAACAAGCAATGAAATTGAAGCAGTAATAAAGGGTCCCAACAAAGAAAATCTAAGGACCTGATGGATTCACAGCCAAATTCTAGCAGAACTTTAAAGAACTAATACCTATACTTCTCAAACTTTTCCATGAAATAGAAAGGGTAGGAACACTACCAAACTCATTTTACAAAGCCAGTATTATACTCATTCCAAAACTCTATAAGGACACAACTAAAAAAGAGAATTATAGGCCAATCTCCTCAATTGACATAGACTCCCAATAAAATACTGGCAAACCAAATTCAACAACACATCAAAAAGGTCATATACCATGAGCAAGTCAATTTCACTCCAGGGGTGCAGGGATGGTTCAATATATGCAAACCAACAAGTGTAATATTGCATATAAACAGAAGCAAGGACAAAAATCACAGGATCATCTCAAGAGATACAGAAAAAGCTTTTGACAAAATTCAGCATCCTTTTATGATAAAAGCTCTGAAGAAACTAGCAACAGAAGCCTTTATTATATAAAGGCTTTATACATAGCCTTTATTATACTTCAGCATAATAAAGGCTATATGTAACAAACCTATAGCCAACATTATATTAAATAAGAAAAAACTGAAACCATTTCTGCAAAAGTTAGAAATGAGACAATGGTGTCTACTTTCTTCATTCTTACTCAATGAAGTTTTGGAATTCCTAGCCAGAGAAATACGATAGGAAGAAGAAATAAAAGGGATTTAATAGGGAAGGAAGAAGTCAAATTACTCCTATTTGCAGATTTGATTTTTTAATGTGAAAGACCCTAAAACCCCACCCAAAACTCCTAGACATCATAAACACCTTCAACAAAGTAGCAGGATACAAAATCAATACCCCAAAACCAGGAGCTTTTCTACATACCAGATTGAGAAAGAATTTAGTATAGCTATTTTCACAATATTAATTTTGTCCATCCATGAGCACAGGAGATATTTCCATTTTCTGATACCTTCTTCAATTTCTTTCTTCAGTCATTTATATTTTCATTTTAGAGGTTATTCACTTCCTTCATTAAATTTATTCCTAGGTATTTTTTGAGGGATTGTTTTCCTGATTTCTTTTCTTAGCAAAAAGAACAACACTGGAGGTATCACAATGCCTGACTTCAAACTATACTACAGCGCCATAGCAATAAAAATAGCATGGTACTGGCACAAAAACAGTCTTGTAGACCAATGGATAGCTAGAAGACCCAGACATAAATCCATGCAGCTATAGTCATCTGATTTTTGACAAAAGAGCCCAAAACATATGTTGAAGAAAAGACAGCCTCTTCAACAAAGGGTTCTGGGAAAACTTGATCTCCACATGTAGAAGACTGAAACTAGATCCCTACCTCTCACCCTGTACCAAAATCAACTCAAAGTGGATCAAAGACCTTAATATAAGCCCTAAAACTTTGAGAAAGAATGGGGGAAACTCTGGAACATATAGGCATAGTCAACTACTTCCTGAATAGAACTCCAATAGTTCAGCAAATAATAGAAAGGATTGACAGATAGGATTGCATCAACCTGAAAACTTCTACACAGCAAAGGAAACAGTCACTAGACTGAAGAGGCAGCTTATAGAATGGAAGAAAATCTTTTCCAGCTAAACATCTGACAAGGGATTAATAACCAGAATTTACAAGGAGCTCAAAAAACTGTATTCCCAAAGAATGAAATACCCGATTAATAAATGGGCACATGAAATTAATAGATAATTTTCAAAGGAATAAGAATTAATGGCCAATAAACACATAAAGAAGTGCTCAACATCCCTGGCCTTTAAGGAAATGCAAATCAAAATTACATTAAGAATTCACCTTACCCCAGTTAGAATGGCTGTCTTCAAAAACACAAACAACAATAAATGTTGGTGAGGACGCAGCAAAATAGGAAACCTTATACACCTTATACATTACATACAATATAAATTAGCATAACCACTATGGAAAGCAATATGGAGATTCTTCAAAAACTATAAGTAGACCTACCATACAATCCAACGCTGCTATTCATGGGCATATACCTGAAGGAATGTAAGTCAGGATACAATAAACACACTTGCACACTCATGTTTATTTCAGAACTATTCACAATAGCTAAGCTATGGAAACAGTCCAGATACTCTACAACTGATGAATGGATTAAGAAAATGTCACACACACACACACACACACACACACACACACACACACACACACACACACACAGGAGTGTTGTTCAGCCATAAGAAGAACTGTAGGTGTAGGTAAATGGATAGAATGGGAGATCATCATGTTCAGTGAAGTTAGCCAAGTTCAGAAAGACAAAGGTTGCATGTTTTCTCTTACATGTGGAAGATAGATCCAAAAGATAAATGTATATACAAATACAAACATGATAATATATATATATATATACATATAATATATATACACATAAAATGAGCAATAGCAGAACTGTTCAATGAGAGTAAGGGGAGGATGGAGAGGAAAAGAGATTGATAGAGTCAACAATATCAAATACTTTGCATTTGTTTAGGAAGATGGCATAATGAAACACACAAAGCTATTGGTAATGGGGAAAGAGGATAGTAATAAAGGGAGTTAATCTCATTAAAGTATGGTATATTCACTGGTGAAATATCATGATGAAACCCCTTTGGACAATGAAATATACTTAAAAATGAAAAACAAGACTGAAAAACAGTTCCTGTTAGGGGATGGTACTAGTGGGAAGGGAGAGTGAATGGAGAGGGTAAAGAAGGATGAATATGGTCAATTGTCTTTAAATACTTATATGAAGTAGGACAATGAAACCTGTTGGTATAATTTTAAGTAAGGCAGAGGGGGATGAGGGAGAGTGATCGTGGGGGCAAACCTAACCAAGGCACATCGTAAGCATAAATGGGAATGTCACAATGAAACCCCCTGTAAAACTAATATATGCTTATAAAAATTAGCTATGAATTTCATAAATTTATTTTAAAATATATTATTTTGAAACCTTTCTTTGTCACTTAACAAAGTAACACTCATTTCCCCATGTCCAGTGTAAAAATTTTAAATGGTTATATATTTCATTCCATAGATGGGCCATCATTTAACCAGCACCCTAATGGGCACTGCTAGATATAAAATCCATCTAAGTTCACCAATTCTGATATTTTTCATCTATTTACTTGGTACCCACTATGAGCCAGGTATGGCTATATAGTGGCAAACACAGTTTCTGTTCTCAAGGAGTTTACAGTAGGGAGGACAAATCAATGATTTGGCAATTAACATAAAAAATGAACCGTGCTATGCTGTAGACAAAAGTAGGTACAAAATCTAAGTACTTTGGTTGAATAAGTGTCCCCAAACACCATGCACTGAAGGTTTGGTCCCTAGCCTGTGGCAATATTGGGAAGCAGTGGAGTTTTAAGGAGGCAGGGCCAAGTAGAAGAAAATTAGGTCACTGGGGGTGTGCCCTCGAAGGGGATATTGGAACCTCCAGTCTCTCTCTCTCTCTCTCTCTCTCTCTCTCTCTGCTTCCTGGCTGCTGTGACATGAGCAGCTACACGCTCTACCATGATATACAAAAGCCATAGGTCAACCAATCATAGACTGAAACCTCTAAAACTGTAAACCCAAAGATATCTTATAAATTAATTCTCTCAGGTATTTTACAGAGACAGAAAACAAATTAATAGCTTGAGTTTTTAAGAAATACTCATATTTTCTTTAACAATATATGTTTTCTTTGAAGCTTTTATTCTACTTCAATGATAGAAATGAATTCAATTCACTTTGGACCCCTTCCCTTTCCTTGAGCTGGGACTCATTGGTTTGTTGGGGTTTGACTCTCCATTCAGCTCTGCTTAGATTCATCCCAGGATGCCCATCATTCTAACAGGCTCACTCCACATAGACAACCCTGGAGTCATCCATTCATCTTTCACACCTGGCCTCTTCTAACCTATGGTTCTCACCATTCTTTCCAACAGACTCTTTTCAGGTTCACTGTACCCCCTACAAGGGTCTTCAGGAGGCAGAAAACAATTCTCCTTTTGAAGGAACCACTGGTGTCTGCATACTCATTTCTTCTCATGCTCTCTTCCCTCTCTTCTGAGCATCTTTCTCTTGTCTTGGGTAGGAGGCCAGGAGGGCTGAAGGAGTTTATCTTTATCAAATTTTCAGACAGTCTGATGCCTGAACCCCAAAGGTCTATCTGTGTGGTGAGGAAAGAAAGGACAGGACAGAGTGAGAAAATTGTTTCTCAAAGCCACAGAAATGTCATCCTTCATACAGCCAGAAGGAACATGTGAGAAGTTGAAGAGATGCTTCCAGAAAAAGAGTATGTCTATGCTCAGACCTCACAGAAAGGCAGGCTGATCAGGTGAGCAGATGGTAGCAAAGAGTCTCCCCGGGGAAGGAAGCAGGGTGCCTTTCAACCCCGCCATCTTAAATACAGCTATTTGCCCATACATGGTCTGCTTGGCCAGAGCAAGGCCAAGTTGCTGACAGTAATGCACACTATAATTCATAACTGCACAGCAATTCAGAGGCTACCTGCCTGCATTAATTTAGGTATAGTCTGTCCTAGAGAAAATGAGATACTGCAGCCAACTTAGAGCTCTTCTCCAGAGAGAGTAGGTGGAACTTGATGCTTTTCAGGCCTAGATGAGCATTGCCCATGTGCTGGCTACCAGTGTTTAATTGTCATGGCGATAACTATTTTTAAGAGGATGAAACTTGCACTATCAAGAAATGTTGGTCCAAGAGGGTGGTGCAAAATTATTTAAGAACAGGCTCAAGTGTTAAAAATTCTGCTGAGCGAAGGTGGCTTATGCCTCAGGAGGCAGAGATCAGGAGGATCGTGGTTCGAAGCCAGCCCAGGCAAATAGTTCTGGGAGACCCTATCTCAAAAAACCCTTCACAAAAATAAGGCTGGTGGAGTGGCTCAAGGTGGAGGCCCTGAATTTAAGCCCCAGTAACATACACACACACACACACACACACAATATCCTTTGAAATACTTTATTTAGTATAATTGGTTGACATATTATTGAAAAAAGTCTTGCCTATGCATATTAACTTGAGCCTATTCATATTAGTGGAAAAAATAGAGTCTCTAAAAGCAGAATGATAGTTTTCCATTATTTCTATGTAGCTACCATTTAGTAAATTAAAAATTATCCTAATATTCTGGGGACCCTGAATTCAAATTACACACTTCTCTCACAGCTCCATGTAACTTTCAGCTTTTAATACCCTAGACTGTAGCCTGTACCCGACGTTCTTCCTGTTAGACTGGAAGGAGGTGGGAGAAGAGGCCTAGCCATCCAAGTAGCAGAAGTGAATAAAGCTGAGACTCCCTTGCCCATTCTTCAGAGAAGAATTTGAAGCTAAGTTCAGTAGCAGACATAGAGACCCAGGATTCCACCTACATCAAGTCACCTTTCCCCACATTTCACCTCAGTATGCTGGTTAACAATAGCAAAATCAGAGTAGCTTTGAGTATAAAAGTACACATTAGAAACTCCCCTGGGTCTACTAGATTTTTCAGAACACAGGTACAGGGAAGAGTACCTGTACAGGGAAGGGTGAAGAATAAATAAATATTCTCATATGTACTTACAGCTTCCAACTACATCTGATGCTCAATTCTGGGTCAATGTTTTCAGGTTTTCTTTCTTTCTTTTCTCTCTCTCTCTCTCTCGTTCTCTCTCTCTCTCTCTTTCTTTTTTTTTTTAATAAGCTGAGCACTTTGAGGTCTGATGTTTGGGACATATAGACAACCAGGAAGGAAGTAGACTGCCAAAGCAGCCTCACTGAAAGAGCCTAACAGAAGGAGGAAGTTTTAAAGAGCTGTGAAGTTGGTGCTTAATAACATACATACTCCATAACAAATTTTCTTAAAAAGTCTTTATTTATCGACTACCTAAAAACATAACCACACATATTTGTGTTCTTTGGAAGGCAAATTTACAACAAAAATTCTTAGCGGAATGTTTTTCCCTGTACTGGAGGCCTCTTTGCCTACCAGGCTCAGACAGGGCAGAACCAGAACTGGCAGTGTTGGGTTTAAGTCAAGGACCTCCTGGGTCCTACCCAACAGCAGTTCACTCACCTTTCAATGAGAACATAGGGCAGGGGAAGAGAGGGGACTTATAAGGTCCCTTCTATATCAGAGTCTGAAGCATACAGGAGCATCTAGTGAGGCTGACCTGCTGGCCTTTCTTTTCTTTTCTCTTCCACATCTCATCTACTTCAGTTACACTTCTTGTTTCTCAAAGAAGTGAAAATAAATACCAGGAAAATTGATCTTCACTGCATTCATCTGATAAGGTGGTCCACAACAGCAAGCAAGGGATGGATGAGGCTCACTTACATCCATGTGGCTCAGTCTCACGGGTGGAGCATGTGAAGAAGCAATTTACAACATGGAGTGTATGGTGGGGGCAATCTTAATGCAGCATTTAGACAGATGAGTCAGCTACCATTATTTAGGGAGACAGGTAATAAACACAGAAATCCTACACCTTTGAGATAAGGAGGACTGTGTTTGGAAAGGAATGAAAAGGGATTTTAATTGTATCTGGCTTGTACTTAACAAGTCACCAATGTAAAAACAATAAAAAGTAGCAATGGGCCTTCCTGGTGCAGCACATCAACTAGCACAGGGTGTGTGAGCACAGAGCTGGGCTCACATGAAAAGTGACAGAGAAAGGCAAGGGATCCTTCCAAATGCTCCAGTCTTCCCAAGCAGACAGCAGGCTTCCTGGGCTTGGGTCACAGTTATACTGGCAGCACTACTTAGTCCTCACAATGCAGGGCTGTGTAACAATGGAGCAGTCTCTTCCCAGCTCAAATTGATAGTCTAACTGGGCTCCCTACAGAGTGGTTTTAATCATCCTGTTTTGCCCCAGGGTTTCAGTTTTAAATGAGTTGGTCACTTGGTTCTTTACAGTTTTCCAGAAGACATTAATTACTGCCCAAGTTTTACTAAACATGAAATTCCAAGAGCAAGAAATAAGCCAAAACAAACACCTGTGAGGCGTGTACATTTTTCTCCCTGTAATCTTTAGCATAGCAAGTAGCTGAACTCTTCAACAGCATCTTCTTTGGAGGACAAGCTGAATTCTAGTGTGTGTATCCCCCTTTATCTGGACAAAGAATGAGGAGCTCATTTCTTTCCAAAGGCCTAAGATAGCTGCCAGGTTATTCTATAATTGGCTCCCACCCAATTAAAAAATTCAGCATCCATGGGTGCAACAAGCATTTTCCAGAAAATACAGCTTCACTGTTAAAGCAGTATAATATTAAACAACAACAAAAAAGGAATTTACATGGCAATTGAAGTCTGCTTGGAGAATGAAGAGACCCGAAGAGAGCTTTGGAGAAGTGCCAGGGTGGGTTAAATATTCTCCAGTAAAGATGGCCATGGGGAAATAGCAGTACCTCATTTTATCTTCATCTTCCCTTAGGATAATATACCCCAAAATACTTTGCATCTATAAGATGTATACTTTACTGCAGTTCACAAGATGCAATTAGCTGCCTAAATGTGTCCATGCCAAGTGGCTAATGAGATATCTTAAACCCTCGGGCACACCGTAGTGAAATTCTACAACGCTCTGCAAGGAGAAGGTAAGTCTGCACTGTTAAGTACAACAGTGTGTGACATGAAGGTGTGTGGTTCCATACAGCTTTAAAGTTTAGGTGAATTTGTAGAAAACTGAAACGTGTTGGAAGGATAAACCCAATTCTTCTTGTGGACACTTTTAGGGAGGAAGATTTGAGATAGGAAAAAACAAAAAACAAAACATGGTTTTTTTCCCTCTTCTAGATTGCTTACATTTTCTGTAATTTATATGTGTTATTTTAACATTAATCCCCCATTTTAAAAAATAAAAAAGAAACAACATTCCAATGCTTTGCTTACCGAACCTGAAAAGGCTGTGCCCTGTGTAAACCAAGAGATACAATAGGCATTCAATATGTACTTGGGAAATGAATTAAAGAATAAAGAGTGGCATGTGTTTGAGACCTATTTCCTCTTGTTGAGGCTAGAAGTAATAGCTCTTGGCACTCACATCTAAATAAAACAAATAAAAAGTAAGGTGTTCGGTTTACGGAAGCAAGGGGGGAATCTTTGGAATTCTATATAAAAAACTGTATTTTGGAAAAGTACAGTAATTTTAAGGCTCTGTCAGACTATTATTGGCATGAGGAAGCATCTAATATACAAAATAAGCAGAACGAGCCCTCTGAGCCGCAGCTGCTCAGTCAGCTGAGTCCAGCCTTGAGTATCCTGACAGAGCTCACGAACCTGAGCCACTGGCTCCTCCCCTTTAGTGTTGCTATGAATACTACTAACAGAGCAACAAAACAACCAGAAGGGGAAATGTCATAAAGTTTTAAAACTACATCTCACTTGGACTTTTCTTAAGAAAAGTCTTAGCAGTAGTTCTGAAGAATGAGAGACAAAAAAACACAAAGGAACAAAAAACTTCTTGCCTTGTCATTATTAGATTGTATGACAGATAAGGATGCTCTTTCCCAGAATAGCCCTAATGCTTATTAGCTTAAGAAAATGGCAACAAAGTTCACCAACTGGTTTCTAGGGAAGCCCAAGGAGAGGAAACACATGGGATATGGGGCATTGCTCCACTTCAAGAGACCCCAGGCCCACCTCAAGGGCACTGTGGCCTAGCCTCAAGTCAAGATTCAGGTCTCTTCACTCCACAAGCATTTCCCTCAAGAGCTACACTGCTTATATCCATGAATGCATTTCTTTTGGGAGAGCAATCGCCAATTTAGCACATACTTCCCTGAAAAATGGAACAACCACTCTTAGGTATGTACCCAAACTAATTGAAAGCAGGGACCCAAGCATACTTGTAAACGGATGTTCATAACAGTATTATTCACAGCAGTCAAAAGTTAAAACAATCCAAATGTTTGTCACCATGTGAATGAATAAGGTGTGGTGCATCTATAAAGGGAATAGAATTGACATAAAAAGGAATGACCTTCTGAGACACAGTGCAACCTGGATGAGCCCTAAAAACAGTATGCCAAGTGAAATAAGCCACCGACAAAAGCACAAACAAGGTCTGTCCAGTTACCTGAGGCAAATTCAGAGTGAGAAAGTAGAATAGAGGTAGCCAGGGGAAATGTAGAGCTATTGTCCAGTGGGAAGAGTTTCTGTTTGTGATGAAAAATCTGTGGAAGTAGATAGCGATGATGGTCGTACAACATTGTAACTGTACTTAACTCCACAATTATACAATAAGCAGGCAAAATAGTAAAATTTATGTTATCTGTATTTTACTACAATTCTTTTTCTTTTTTTAAAGCTATTGTGGTTATTTAGATAAATGTCATTATTTTTAAGATGTATGTACCAAAATATTTAGGAATGAAATGCCATAATGCCTGCAACTTATTTTCAGTGGGTCCAGAAAAAGAGCAAAATGAAATAAACTTGGTAATAATGGTTGGTGAATCTAGTTGTGAGTGTATGAGTGTTCTCTGTACTATTCTTTCAGCTTCTCTGTAGGTCTGACATTCTTCAAAATAAAAAGAAAACACTGCATAAAAAAAAAAAAAAAAAGAAAAATGGAACAATACTGAAGTGCTATCCTCACCAGAGTCACAGGTGAAAAGCAGAAAAGCAGAGTTTCTCAGTTTTCAAGCAAGAACAAACCTTACCACATTAAAGATGGCATTGGAGTCAATGTAAACACAGCACTGGGTCAGTTTTCACAGTTAGCATTGAAGGCAAATGCTAGAACACTGAAATAGTCTACTTGTCAGGACAGTGAACCATCACTTCTTCCCAAAGAAGTCAACTGTCAATCAGATGCAGCCGTTTTTCCACAAAGATTCTTGCTGTGGTTATCCTCAACTGTGAAACTGAGGCCCCTACTTCTGAATTCCTCCAAAGAAAATGAGGGATGTCAACTGACTGTTGTCATAAAAGCCAAATATTTACAATGAAACATAATAATTTGTCTTGACAGTTGTTCACTCTTGAATGGAGGAATGGCGGATAGATCTGTGGTAATCCTCTGGATTGCTAAGGTGTTCTGGTAAATCGTAGCCCCTCAGGAAATGTCCACTGTTTTGTTGAGCAAAATAATATAGTTGTCTGGCTAGCAGAGGTTCCACCTTTAATAAGATATTTAAAAAGGATTTTACAGAGATATTCTTTTTTTTTTTTTAACACTTTGCTTATCATGAAATAACCCTCTAGAGTCTAAGGCTTAAGTTCTAAGTTAAAGTTATGCCAAAGTTATATGGTGTAACATCAAAACATTTTATATTTACATCCATCTTAAGAAACACTTTTTATCAGTTCTTACATAACGCAACCTGCAAACAGAGTCTTCTTAGGTCTGTGTTTCAGTTGAGATTAATGTTAAAGATGATACTTTAAAATCAAATGCCTCTTGAATTTCACACTTAACCAAGACTACATTATCAGATGAAATGGCCAAATTAAAAGGTCACCCTGAGCAACTTATGATCCCTGGGTAGTAGGCATAATTCTAAACTAAAGGTAAAAGAAAAAGAAAGAAAATTAAACAGAAGCAGGACAGTTATTGGTTATGAGCATGGATCACATTTACCAAAACAAAAGTTAACATTGAGTTTTTTGTGACATTACAGCACCTAAAACAAGCTGAAGGCCCTCATCAATCAATAATGCTGTTAAATTGAGCCTTTAAGTTCTATGATATATATAATGACAGGCATAATCCCTGTATAAGTACCCAGAATTAATTACATTCATAATGCAGTACTATTTGGAGGGGTTCCTTGTTTGGGGAACCATTCTTGTTTAAATGTGTGGAAAGCCGTTATATTACCAAATGCAGGATTTTATCATTTACTTCTTAAGTGTTGATTATTAACACAAGTTTATTTAGTCATTTAACAATCTTTGTTGATAACAAGAATTGAATAATTGCATGAATTATATCAATCACTAGAGAGAATTTGTGAGAAAATTCTAAAGTCTGGGATAATATTTTTATTGGCTAGTTAGTTGGTGTTGGTTCTTACAATCAAGAAGGGGAGTTGTATGTTCAAGATCAGCTTTAGGGTTTTTGTTTTCTTTTTGTTTTGTTTATTTTAAGATGATTCAGATTGAACCTAAGGCTTTGGGAACGATAAGTAAGTGCTCTACTACTGAATTGTACTCCCAGGTTTCAATTTTCAATAAGAAGCATTAGCTAAATATCATCTGAATTTTGATATTGTTGGTATATTGATCTGGGTATGTAAAAAAGTAAAATTTTCAAATTCAAAAATCTTAGGTATTTATGACTGTTTTTTATGATGAATGAATGCTAAAGGTTATTTATGTAAACTTGTTTCCTTTTTGTTAAAAAGATGTTTATGGGCCACACTGTACCCACTTTATGCTGTGTTATAACCCATGAGGAAGGACTGATCTACATGGATTCCTTGAAAGGTACAGACTCCTCTAACAACTCATATCCAATAAATAAATAATGTGCAAAAGTCTAAAACAAAAGAGGAGCTGGAAAGCATCTGGAGGGGTCCCATAAGATACGCATGTGAACAGGAAAAGATTCTCTCTTGAAGAGAGATCTGCTACCTACACATCAATTTAAAAGCTTTATTAGATACGGAGAATTTCAAATGGCAGCTTTTAGAATTCATCCCTTCAAATACCTATAAAATGAGAAGATAATAACTTCTTTAAAGAATAAAAAATGATGAGATAAGCAGAGCCCTGGGTTCTAAGTATCCTCCTTGGTTCTCTGATGCCAGAACCAGCACATGGGGCATAGGCTTTCTCCTGTGATGTTTCCTGTGAACTTTCCCAGGTCATTTGTTATTTGCCTCTCATGTGAGACTTCTCCCTTGATAAAGAATAGGAAAACTCAAAGACTATAACTGAATACTCACGTGGGCTGTGATGAGCTTCCTCTGCCTCTGCGGGTCTGGAAACTCCTCCCCAAAGCACAAAGTCACCTGGAATCTTGGCAGTGGCCGGCCGTGGTGAGCGAAAGCCTGCAGCTCTGTGAACCCACAGAAAAACCCTACTCAGAAACCCAGCAAAGCAGCCAAACAGGAAGCAACAGCTGTTTGTGGCTCTTCACTGTGATGGGGTGAAGTAGGGCTCTGCTTCTCTAAGCAGGACCCTTAACAAGCAGACCCCAGGTATGACATCACATGTAGAGTCCCGGGTGTGTGTTTCCTGACAGAGCACTAGTTTTATTCCAATTCTTTTAGGGGAATATGGCTTAAGATTAAGAACACCGCTTGGCAGCATTGGACTAATCAAGATGCAAAAGGTCACCGAAAGAAGGAAAACAGGGTGGAAAAGAAAAAGAAATGTAATCATGTGGAACCAAAAGAACAACTTATGCAAAGGAGACATCTTAATTCTAAAAAACCAGAATGTTCTGACATCCCAGGGCTATTTTAAAACCTTACTCCCTAACTATGGAGGCCACATAATCTAGCATCTGCTTCTGGGCCATCTAAGTCTCAGGTACCAGCTATGTCTAAACTACAACTGTAGAACTGTGGAACTGAGCAGACCTCTTGTCTTCCCCAGTGACAGAATGTTGAACCCTGGAAGGGTTGTGATAAAGTCCCAGGAGTCCCTACTCTGGGGGATATGCATATACTGTAGCCTCTGCTCTTACCCAAAGGACATAAAACAGACAGGAACATTGTTGGAAGGACACCTGTTCAGAGCTGGGGTTTTAGCTCAGTGGTAGAGTGCTTGCTTCACATATGCAAATCTCTAAGTTTCATCTCAGGCACACACACAAGAAGGAGGAGGAGGAGAAGAAAAAAAAGAAGAAGAAGAAGAAGGAGGAAGAGGAGGAGGAAGAGGAGGAGGAGAATAGGGGGAGGAGGAGGGATAGAAGAAAGAGGAGGAAGGAGGAAGAAGGATGGATGGAGGAAGAGGAAGAAGAAGGAGAAGAAGAAATACATGTGCTCAATCTCAGGTGTTAACCACTATTTCCTTGCCCCAGATTCAAGGGAACACATGCTCTTGGAGCTAGAGTCCAAGGTCTTGTCTGTAAAAAAAGTGAATTTACATGGATGGGAGCTACTAAGGCTTCTGCAAAACAGTATTGCAGATGTGGTCCTTATCAGATATGCACTCTCAGGTTATGCCTTTGGGGACTGTCCCTAGCAGGGTGCAAATCCTAAATAGGTAGAGATCAAAGATTTCCACTGCTTTTTGCAACTGAAGAGTTTCTAGCTAACTCACAGGACTACTTGACTTCCTGCTTTTTTCTTCATTTGTCTTCCAGAATTCAAATCAAACCCAACTGACTTAGTCAGAATGTGTAAAACCTATTCACACTGTGGTGGCCTAAAGGGACACGTACACAGCTAATTAGAGTGGCAGGTTGGCACAATTCTCTGAAAAAGTCATGCTCAAACACTTGCTGACACAAGAATTTCAGTGGGAATCCATTCTGTGGAGGTTGGTTCACTGTGTTTTCCTTGAACATCAGTAAAACTCAGAGATTGTGGTGGGCAAAAAATATATGTCTTGGTTACATAAGAAGGAAAAAAAAAGCAACTCTTGCTCACAAATAAATATTGAATTCTAGTGAATTTGCAGTCTGAGAATGTCATTCTTCTCTTATATCAGCTTCTTGCCTGTACCCAAGTGTCACCTGTGCACCTGTGACTCAAAGTGTACTTTACAGCTCAGTTACGATGGAAGATTCTACTTCCTTTAAACATGCATAGCAAGAGAAATTCAGAGAAACAAGTGTCATTTTTCTGAGATATTTTGTTTAGAAAGCCCTCACTCTTAGGTATATGAATCCAAAGAAATCAAGATTTACAATCTCTTAGTAAGCTCAAGGAAGGGTTGGAGATGGGGCTGCCTTCCAGAATGTATGCAAATTTCAGACCCCAAGGCAGATTTAGGAGGTTCTGACAGGCACCCTCCATGGCTATTTGTTCTCTTCTGCCTCTCATCATGAACACCAGACCTGACTCTAAGGCAGACAGGCCAGTCAGGCCAAGACTTGGAGAGGATCTGCTGCTTAGATCAAGGGCATCCAGCCCCATGCGTCTTCTTTACCAAGCAGCTGCCTTAGAGAGCTAGAGATGACTCTCTTTCTTTTCTGTGTTCCAACTCTGTGGTAAGAGTATTCATCTGGGAACATATTTATTTGGGGCACTAAAAGAGAATTTGGATGAGACAAAACAAATCTGGACCACTGAAACTCAAAGGGCCAAGGAAACGTGAGAAATGCCATAGCACATAAGTGCTTCATTTTTTATATTAAATGAATTGAATCAAGAAGCACCTTTAGGATACAACAATCATATTTCTGGGTACCTATCCAAAGAAAAGGAAATCAGTATGCTGAAGCAATATCTGTACTCCCGTGTTCATTGCGGCACTATTCACAATAGCCAAGATAAGGAATCAAGCTAAGTGTCCATCTATGGATAAATGGAGAAAGGAAATGTGGTATATACACACGATGGAATACTACCCAACCTTTAAAAAGAAGGAAACCCTGACATTCTAAACAACACACATGAACCTGAGGATATTATGCTAAGAGAAATTAGCTTTGCATGGAAAGACAAACATTAAAAAACAAAAGAAAGACAAATATTACATGTGTAGAATATAAAACAGTTGAACTCATGAACATAGAGTAGAATGTTAGTTATCAGAGGCTGGGGGAGGGGGCCAGTTACACAGGAGGAATAAGTTGAAGAGATCTATGTACATCCTCATGACTATAGTTAACAATGTACTGTATACTTGAAAATTGCTGAGAGAGTAGGTTTCAAGTAGTGTTCTTACCAGAGATAGGGGTAATCTGTTAGTGTTAATCAGTTTAGCTCAATTTAGCCATTCCAGAATATATACATATTTTAAAACAACATGCTGTACACAGGTGAAGGGGAAAAGCATGTTCAGGCAAGGGAGCCTAGGCACATGAAACACCAAAGACATGAGGAGTTTCAGAAGAGGGCATTTGTGAGAGAGTAGGTTCAGGATAAGGTAGGGCAAGAACTGGCTTTAGTAGGCAGACAAAATAGCCTTCTTTGCACTAAAGTCATCCTCCAGCTAGATAGCTAGTGGACTTTGGATGAAGCCCATAGTGGCATGGCCAAAGAGTTCACAAAAACCAGTCCAGAGTTAATTTAATTTTACAAATTCAAAACTAGAAGAACAAAAAGAACTGCTTATGGAAAATATGATTAGAAACATTCATATGACAGACAACACGAAGCCTTCTCATCATCTCCCCTTTGCTAAGTTAGTTTAGTACACTCCTAGCATTGTTCCACCTGGAAGATATCAGTGTTCTCCTAACCTTCATGATTTTTCTAGAAACCCAAAAAGAGCTGACACATAAGCAAATAAGCTTGTGGAGAGCATACTACCCATAAAACCAGAGCTGCTGAAAACCAAAATTTTAAGATATCAGACTACACCAGAATTCACCCCAGCCATCTCATCAGGACTCTTTTTATGTCCCTCTGTTGATGAAGGGAGCGGAAGACAGGCAGAGGTAAGATTTGACCCACACAGGGAATCTATTCTGGAATGAATCCCATTGGATTCTGGTTCTAATAGGAGGAAAACTTCTGCTTGCAGCAGGACAGACCTTGTCATTTTGAACCCCCATGGCAACACCCAACAGCACCTCCATTCTAACAGATAATGACATATGTTACCTGATAAAAACTGCTGTGTGTCAAATAGCTTGCAGGTCTGATCTCTCTCCAGTTTGTTGGGCCGGTCACTGCACAGAGCCAGGGGCCCATCCCAGTAGATCCTGCTCTGGCATAGTCTTTTGGCATAAAGCCCATCCGGGGCCATCCAGAGGACCACACCCCTCTCCAGGTGGCTCAGCAGCTTCTCAATGTTCTTCCTCTGCCCATTGTCTTCTGGGTAGGGGAAAAGGACTTGGTCCAGGTTGCTGGCATCATAGGTGTGTCCATGGGAGATTCGGCAGCCTTCAGGGCTGGATGTGGTCAGCTCCTTCACCAGGATTTCTCGGTAGTAAAGGCAGATGTGCAGCCGGCAGTCTGCAAACACAGAGCTCTGGGGTCAGTGGTGACAGACCCGGAACACCTGCCACAATACCCAAAGACCAAACCAGAACAAAGGGCACTGGGTGACGCACTAGCATCCACAATGCTCCATGAACAAGCAAGCAGTTCCAGGGTCAAAGAAATCCAAGAGGTGCTGCATATCCTGTCTCCATGTTAAAGATTCCCAGATGGTGAGAATATTCAATGCTTATAGAAGCCACAGAAAGAAAGTTATTTGTCTAACTCAGCTGTATCCACTTTTAGGGGGAAGGTGGAGCATATGTTTAATTCTATGCAAAATATGTTTAAGTTATATTAGAGATCATTTTTGAATGATGGCAATAGTGGTGACTAAAATACTAAGTCATGTGCTACTGAGGAAGAATTCTTTAAGCAAATTAATTTTGATTTTGGGATGGCTCTTAAGTTTAATTTCTAGTGTGTGTGTATGTTTACAATGTTGTTTTCAGAAGAAAAGAAAGTATATTCACATACCTGAAACTTTCCTAAAATAGCAACATGATGTCATTTAAAAAATAGATGATAGCTAGCTAGCTAGCTAGATAAATAGATAGATGGAGGGTAGGCACTTAAGGCCTTAGGGTACTGATTTCTGGATGATGGAATATGGCATTTTTATTTTCCCTTTTTGATTTTCTGATTTTAAATTACTTTTCTACACTGGATATGTGTTATGTTTTTCATAAAATTAACTTGTGGAAAGAGATGAGTCAATGAGAAAAAAATGCTATAAGAGTCGACAATTAATGTAAAACCTGCTGAAAGTCCACTGAGCTTTGTATTTAAGCTTGAAAATAACTCTAAAATTGTGCTTTCTAAAACTTTTAGACAAATTCATTTACAGAAGCCTCCTCATTTTGGAAACCTCTTTAAAATATCACCCACAGGCTGAAAGGCTCAAGCTGGGTTTTCAAAGAGCTCCTTCACAGGCCACCCAGTAAAGAGGAGCAGCCCAGGGGTCTGTGGGGTTTGTAGATGACTGGGAAGCACGGTTCTCTGATAAATCACTTGAGGCTGATAACTAATCTTATGCACACCAAAAAAAGAAACCCACAAAAGCCTCTTATTCTTCAATGGCAGGTTTTGAGACTAAGCCCACATCACTGTCTCTTCAATTTCTGCCACTATAAACAGCAAGTCAGGTGGTGCACCAAAGAGAGTGGGTGTTGGCCATTAGAGGTGACTGGCAGGGCAGGTTTCATTTCATTTGATGTCATCACAAGGTTGCAGAGATATAAATAGCTGTTTATTTCCTACTGTTCAGGCACCCACACAAGTCTTAGGTGCTCAAGAAAAGGGTTTGAAAGTTTCTAAAAACAAAGACAAGCCTTGCTCTCAGAAGCCACCTCCCACAAAAGGTATCACCCTTGGTTATTCATGAGCATCTCAGAAGAAGCACAGGACTGGCCTGAACATTACAACTGGAAGGAATTACAAGGTAAACCCATTCCCCTGTGACCAGGAATGTGCCAACTCTGCTTTCCTCAAAATCTTCAAAACTTAGTTCATATTTTCCATTATAGAATTTTAAAGAGGCTCTGTGCAAGATGAGAATTCCAAAGCTTAAGCTATTCATTTTTAATATTAATTCAAAATATTACCTAAAGAATAAATAGAGTGATAGGATATATGCTTACTAAGCTGTGAGAGAGGCCTTCCTTAACAGATAAGCTCTTCCTAGTGCAGGTATTCTTCTAGAAATGGAACTTTACAGATCAGATTGAATCCATACTTGTGTAAGTCCTATCAAAGATCTGAGGAATATCAAAATGTGTGTTCCTTTTGGCATAAGAATGTCATGGAAACCAGAGGCCAGGACTTATGTCCCCAGCAAACAGTTCAGGACCACCAGTTTGTGGCTAAACGTAGAAGGACAACAGCTATCTGTGATGAGAAGCCCTTAGCTTTCCGACGAAGTTACTCTATGTTGTGAGAATGATGCTTAAAGGAGGGCCCCTGGTAAAGGAAACAAGAGTGTTTGCACATTCCTGGAAATTTGGATGGATGCTGAGAAGAAACTAAAATGATTTCTGCAAGTGGTGTTTGGAACTATTACCAGAATCACAGGCAAGCTGGCTTTTCATGCTAGGTCTTCAAATAGGGTTCCTTTTCATCATGGTGACCACATAGCCTGGGTGACAGGATATATCTACACCTACTCCTGACCCAAGGGGTACAAAGTGTTTATATCCCCACCAAAACTACCCAAAGGCAAGAGAAGCCAAGCACAGAAGCGAGCTGCACTCACCTGAGAGCGCCAGGGCTTCAGCAGACCTTATGCTTGGCTCTATGGGGATTCCAGGAGCCTGGGACTCAGGTGGGGCACAAGCATAAAAGGTTCCTGTCACCTGGCAACCTGCGTTTGTAAATAAAAATCAGATGATGTCTAAGCAGAGCGTTTAAGCACCTTGAGGCTGCCTGAGTGTGAACTGAGCTTGGGAAGAGGGGCTATGCCCCTGTTACTTTCCAACCCAAGCTCAGCATCCTCTAAGCACTTGCTTGACAGCAGGGCACATGGTTGTGAGGCGAGGGCAAGTCACGGCACATTAGGAAAAACCGAAGTTGAAGAAGGAAGGAGCCATTACATAGCTTTAAAGGAAACCCAGAGCTCTTTCTGTCATTTATGACTGGGAAAGTGAGTCTCAGAGGGAGACTCTACTCACATAAGCAAGGTCACAGCAAGGGCCTGGAGCTCAGGTCTTTATGAGTTCTGACACTGAAGAAGCCTATTGAAAACTAGTGAGTTGTTTAGTTTGCATTTATTTTGTTTGCTACTTCTGGGTTCAGGAGAAAGCAGGATCATGTTTCCTGCAGCCTAGTAGCTGTGTGTTGCAGTAGACACGAAGAGAAAGAGATTATATTGGCTGGGGATGTAATCAGTGGTTGAGCACTTGTCCAGCACTTGAAGCTTTGGGTTTGATCCTGGCAGAGTGGGAGATTGGAGGGCGGAAGAGAGAGAGAGAGAGAGGGAGAGAGAGAACATAATCCCAGTTGTTCTGGCACTTGACTTAGTGTTACCCATGCATTGAAATAAGTCTATCCATTCCATTTTTGTCCAATTTGAAGCACTGCCTCTTTACTACAGTTGTTAGTAATACAGCCTGATGCATACAGGTCTGAAATTTCAGAAACTAGTTTAATGTGAGATGACTCCTGCACTGCAATACAGAAAACCAAACTTTGCTGCAATTAGTTCTTTGAAAACTAATAAAATTGAATTCCAAGTTACTTTTAAGCATGCTGCTGAATACAAACATTAAATAATGACAGACATCTTCAATACCAGAAGGCAGGAATGATCTAAACATGGTTGGAAAGGGGGTAAACACAGAATTGTGAAGGAGCAATACTCCCAGAACCCACAAAAGGGTCAGTGTGTGGACATACCTAACTCAAAAGTTCTAAAAGTTTGTGTTTTGCTGCGGTAGACAGATCTTGAGAAACTTTTCTGTACCTAGGTAATTAGTGCTTCTGCTATGAGATCTTATTTTGATGCCTAGGGAACCCCTACAGGCATGAGACCACATCTAATCCAGAATAAGTAAATCTTTTGGGACCCAATACTAGCTAGGCTCCTATAGAGACATTTTGTGGGTTTTGTCACGGTGTTTATTCACTCCCTTCTTATTGTCACCTTTAATACCAAAAACAGCTACAATGAAGGACATATACTAGCTCAATAATCTTCCCATGTCCTTGCACAGGGGGATCCTGAGAACAGCTGGCATATGCCCATTATGGGTATATGCCCACAGATAGGTAGACAGAAATAGATTGGTAATATTATGTAACCCACCATCGACATTAAGGGCAATGTAGGATGGAAGACTGCCAAAATCCATCCCTTTTTGCCTAAGATTACAAATGGAGTTTAAGAATTTTCAGGGAGGATAAAAATGTTAACTTATTACCCAGATTATTAAAAAATATATAGACAATTAGTTTAATTTCTGGTTCTTATGGGGAAGACTGAGCTTGTTCTAGGAGATCTGATTATAGGAGATCTTCACTCTTATTGGGTGATTTGGGCACATTACTTACATTTTACGAACTTTCATGATCTCCTCTATTTAAGAAAAAAATGGGACAGATTTTAGCTGCCTGGAATGATCTCTGGGATGTTTAGTTAAGGGCTCATGAAGGGCAATACCTAGTATGGACCCTGAGAATCTGCTTGGTTCTGAGGACTTAGCATCCAATAGGTCAGAGAAACCCTCCTTCTTCTCTTAGCTGCCCGTGAGGTCTTTCTGGCAGTCCCTGATAAGAAGAAAGCCCTGTGGTGGCCTCTTGTAGTACAGGATTCTCCACAGTCTCAAGCCTAGATTTGCTCTTCTGTCTCACACGCTGGCATATTCCTTACCATTTTCACAAGCTGGGCCTTGCCAGTGGTGGCTGCGGGTGCCAAACGTCACAGGGCATTGATATGGGATTTCTGGGTGTGGCTGATCGGGGACATAATCCCTCCAGCTTCTGTCATGGGGTGGTATCATGTAGTTATGAACCTGCTAAAAGAACACAGGAATTGCTGAGATGAAAGTATCAGTACAGGGGTGTGTTCATATCCCACAAACTCTCAGGGAGCCTCTTCTTTTCAAAAAGACTGGAAGGAACTGTTCATTACACTAGGTAGAAAGCAGACATAAAGCACAATGGAGACACTGTTGTAAAGTAATGATATGTATAAAGTTTCATCTTATGGTTGAGTCTGGCACCAAAAATACTGCAGGGAAATTTGTCTTCTTTTACCCACCAAAGTGAATAAAACAGAGCTGCAATTCACACCAGGAAGCCTGGAGAGGTCAGCTGCTCTGTGGTTTCACATGATGGAGCACTCCCTCTAAAATCTTTGACTCCCAAAAAAGGTCTGCTTCCCAGAAGTTTGAGAATCCATAGAAGAAGCATATCTTACAGGACATAGCCAAGCTCCTCTACTTAACCAACGGGGACCTAAACACTAGGTGGAAAAGTGAAACATTCATTCAGTGACCAGGGGTTTTGTTCATCTGTTGGACAAATCATAGCAAAATCTAAGTCTTGCTGGTTTTGTTTGTGTTTTCCCTCCTCTATATTGGTCCACCACATAGACATAGCTTGGCCTTCCAGAAGCCTGGCATGTCCTACCCGCCCCATACCTGGGCTGGTAGTGAGGTGTAAGGTGCCGGCATGGTGTATGGGTGGCCCATGGTCATCTGCGGATCTTCCAGAGTAAGCTGCTTTGCTCCTGTGTTTGGAGAAAAGGGAAATGGCACAGAGTGAAAAAAGGAACTGATTTAACTAAACATAAAATCTTGGAAAAATACCTAAGAGCTTAATTCTTAGAATGCATAGGACAGTGTTGACAAGTAAGGCATTTTTAGCAACCCCCTTGGGTGATTATTTGTTCATGCCACTGAAATGACTAAACAAGGTCTGACTTGTGTGTGATAGGTAAAGTAGTAAATAAATGTGCTTTGTGACTCACCAAAGGGCTCCACCAGAGAGATGTTGCCCAGCTAAGGTCACCGGCATGATTTGTTTAAAATGCAGATTCCAGGCTCTGCTCTGGATGCACTGGTCAGAAAGAAGTCTAGAATCTAAATTTTCATAAGCTCCTGGCTATGTTCTAGACTGAAAGTTGGCATTTTGTTGCTATAAATGTAACAATCTATGGGTGTACAGTGTGTTCCCCTTCTAAAAAATGGTTACTCATTGAAAGCTAAGTTTTAGTGAGTCTTCCCTATGTTTTGTTTGAAAATTTGGTCCATATTGTAATTGAATGGTCTAACTGGAAAATACACACTCAATGCTCACGCACAGGTACATACACACACAGATGTAGAGTCTGGGAAATTATCCTATGCTAATATCACAAGATTTTCAACTCATTACCCAGAGGATATGGGCAAGGAGGCTGCTGGGCTTGAATATCGGGCAGGAGGCAGCAGGTTATAGAGAAGTAAAAATAGAAAGTGACCCTCGGAATGAAATTAAGGCACTGTATATGTGACGCTGCCTCTGTTCTGTGACCCACATTCGGGAAAGCCCCTACCTTTTTTGGCTCCCTCGGGAACAATCCTGTACACCTTGTAGGGGTCAGAAATATCCAGCTGGCTTCTCTCAACCAGCTCCTCAAAGTCATTGCTCTTGTTCAAAGCACATCGTAAACGTGTCTTCCAGGTAGGGGGGTCTGGCTTATCGATGCCTTCTCGGAATTTTCCTTTAAATAGAGCCCAAGCCTGGTGGGAAAGAAAGGAGAGAACAAAAAGTCAAATGTGGATCTTTTAGAAAAGAAACTGGAAACTGTATTTCTAAAAGAAAGAATGGTGCTTCAGATTTACTCTTTTGCTGTCCCAAAAATGTGGGGCAGAGAGACATCAGGGGTCCTCTAGGTAAAATATTTCTCACTTAGGACTATATCATTGCCAGCCTGAAGACCAGTCATTTGAACATTTTCTGGGTATTTATAAAAGGTGAAGGCCCCTGGAGTGAACTCTCCATCCAGTGCCTGAATCAAGTTTGCCAGGAAGGACAGAGCTGTGTGGGCAGAGCAGATCCCCTACAGAGTATTTCTGGATGGTTACACAGTCTGAGATATTCTGAGAGCAAATTCCCGGAGGAAGTCCCCTGACCCTGTCTTGCTTGCAGGTGGGGGCTGGGCCTCACAGTTCACTGGGTCAACTGCTCTGGGGGAAAGTAGTCATGATGGGGCACACACACAGAAAGAGGGAGGGAAGGAGAGAGGAGGGGAGGGGAGAGATGGGAGGGGAGGAGAGGGAGGGAAGGGGAGGGGAGGGGAGAGGAGAGAAGAGGAGAGGACAGAGACTGAGTCAAAGGGGAAAAGATCCAGAGAGAAACAGAGGGAAAAGTAGCGAAACAGAGTAAAACAGACACAGTGAGAAAGGCAGAAAAGCAGAGAGATAAGGGCACCACACCAAAGCCAAGAGTCAGAGAGACAGTAGCCAACGGAGGCAGAGAGGGCTCCAAAGGGCCCAAGACTTGACTGGAAACAGAGGAACCCACAGAGCAACAACCATGTGCCCTTGGGTCTTTGGCGACCTCCTCAGCCTAGTCCTCCCGGGATGTTCTCCTTCTGGAGCCATCTGACTGAGTCCCTGGAAGTATTTTGTTTGCTCAGGATTGGAACCTGTTCCCTTACTTGCTCAATTCTCCTCGCCCGCCTTCTCCTTCTCCAGGGGCTGAGGCCAGGCGCCACCGCCACCCTATGCTCCAGGTCACTGCCCCACAGGGGCTCACCCCATCCTGTCCTTCCTTTACAGTCCCTTCCTCCAGAACCTCCATGTGCTGGGCGCTCCTGACTGGGCTCGCAGCTGAGTCCGCGTCAAAGCCTGGCCGGGCTCTGGGTCCCTCCACCCCAGCCCGCCCATGGGCTCCCTGCGTGTCGGTGACCTTGAAGAGAGCGGCGTCCTCCTCGCGGTTGTAGTCCTGTTTGCCCGCGTGCTTCCATGGGATACGGAAGATGCTCTTCTCCTCGTTTTCCCACACTAGCCCCGGGTACTTGCCGCTGTCGATTTGGTCGATCAGCCACTGGCGGAGTTTCCCGTTGCCGCAGCTCACCGCGCTCATGCCGAACTCTCCACCTCGACCTCCGCCCTCCAGGTTCATGCCCAGTGTGAGAACTGCCGCCCTAGCGTGCGCCCGGGTTCAGACTGCACTTGCTCTGCGCTGCATGGGGGAGAGCTGCCCTTCACCAACCGCGCTCGGGGCACCCTGCCCCAGACCCTTCCGGCAGTGACCACGAGGCCCCGGGGTCTCTCAGACTGGGAAGCGCGCGCGTGTGCAGTGCCAATGTCGCCAAAGTCCCTTGAGAGAAGGCACTTTCTCGACAGTCCAGGGAGCGTCTCTTTGGCACTTACAGTTCTGCCGCTTACCGAGCGCGCCCTCCACGGAGTCCACCCTCCTATCCCACCTTCCCAAACTCTCCATTATTTGAATGCACCCTACAGCTCAACAGCTCCTGGGACACAACTTTCTGCACTTTCCTCAATCCAGCTGCCACCGCTCTTGGCATTCCGTTTACATACTCACTTGTTCCTGCTCCTCTTTGCCCACTCCCAACCAGTTTCCATACCATTTTCTCTTCACTTTGTTTCTACTCTTGCCCACTCCCAAGTTCACACTCCCTTGGCCCCCATGCGCGGGGGACCTCTCACGTGGTGTCGCCTGGGTCCAGGCTTTCCAGGTGCACAGGACCTAACGCCTCCTCCCCTTCGCTTTCTTCTTTCTTTGTCCACCAAATAACCCTAGTCCTGCCCAGCTAAGGAGAATTAAGTGGGCCCTGGAAGCAACAAGTGGCGGAATGTGGATATCAGTCGAGAATAGCAAGTAGCGGGAGATTCTGTACGCAGAGCATCGGCACGACCTCAGGGACAGGTGAGGGACAGCTGAGGCAGGGAGGGTTCTGGGGAGGGCTACACCAGCTCCCTGGCCTGGGAGGTGAAGGAGCGCACAAGAGAAGGGGTGGAGGAGGCAATATGCAGAGTTTAGAGCAGCCCAAATTTGGAGCTACTCCTCCCTCATAAACTGGGTAGCCATGGGCCAGGGGTGAGTTGGGGCCCCATAAGGACGAGGAACGGAAGAAGGGACCTTGGATTTGGGCCAAAAGGGTCAGGCGTTGTCCCCTGCGGACAAGCCTGCCCCCTGCCTGGATTCCTTTGAAGGCCCCACCTCTGTCACTCCTGAAGCCCTGACAGTCCCGTTAGCCTGTCAGTCCAGCTCGTGGCGCCTTCCGGACGTGGGCTGGGCGCACCAACAAAGTGACTAGACGTAGAAACCGGGAGAGCGGAGGGGATGCTCTGGCAGCGCCCCAGGCAGCCTTCCATAGAGCCAGAACACACTAGCCGGACCCAGCGCAGATGGGTGGAAATTAGGGGTCCCTGACCCGGCGCGCACACTCCCCGCTCCTAAATTGGGGTCTCCAGCGCTGCCAGAGATAGGACACGGAACCTCGGTTTGAGCCCCTGTCCTCTCACACTCCTCCTCTGTCCGATTCCACGCCTTACCTCGCCCGGCACTCTGAGCTGAGGGCAGCAGTTGGTCGCAAGTTCAAGTGGTGAAACTGAGAGAGAGAGGTGAGAAAGAGGAACTTTATAGAGCTTGAAAGCCGCGGTGGGGGCGGAGCGTGGAGAGGGGCGGGGACACTCCGCCTGCGGGATGGTGGGGGGGGGGCGTTGCCGGCGGGAGTGGGGGCCCGGCCTGCCAGCCCCAGCACCAGGGCTAGGGCAAGGGTCTGCGGTGGCGAGTATCGGGACTCTGGCGCGTCCAGCTACCCTCCGCGATCGAGCCGGGAGTGTGTGACCTCCTGGACAGTCACTGTGGGCCATTTCCCGCGAAGGGCGAGGCGCGGAGTGGGATCTCACCTCTGCACCTGCCCTCGGTAGCTGCCCTGAGGCTTGTCAGTGACTAGTAAAAGCTAAAGGCGGTGAGATGACTAGGGAGGGAGGGGCGCGAGTAGTAGCAGGAATCAGCAGCAAGGGCACTTTTGCAGAGCACGTGACCTAACACCGAGGACTGTCCTTATAGAAGAGCTGGAGTGAGGGGTGGGGGAGCACCCCTGGCTTGCCAATGCAAAGAGAGAACCCTTCCTCTCCGCGGAATTTAGAGAGCATCGCATTCATTAAAAAGAAAATAAGAAAGGGTCCGACTCCCTGAACTATAAACCGTGGTTCAAATATTGTGACTACGTGTTTGAAATGCTTACACACTTTTGCATCTATTAAACCGATGAACTGAAATGACTCAGAGAATGCACAACCCCGAGAGTTTCAATGATGGTGACATGAAAGAGATGGGGGTCCCGAAGTGTCCAAGTACTTAATAATTTCTGACTTTCAGCTCACTTTAAAATGATACAGTTTCAACCACAGTCTGGTTTCCTAGTGAGGTATAAATGTCCCAAGTAGGAATATTATTTAAGGAATAATACCTAATACTTAATACTAGTAGTAAGTATTAAGCATTTCCAAGTTGTTGGTAGCCTCTAAAATCAACTCCCAGAATTTGTGCCTCTGAACTTTCATCAGTTCATTTTGGATGGCTGAGTGTAAACTGTCAGATCGCCAGTTTCTATATGATTTTACATCACTCCAGGGCAACTTGCAACTTTTGAAAAGTTTTTGATTTCACTTATGTCTCAGTTTTTCTTTTAATCTTATATACTGGGTCAGTGTCTCCTACCTAAGGCAACAACAAAGTTTAGGCCAGAGCAAAACAGGTAGTGAGGTACTGGTAGGTATGCTTTCCCTAAAACTAAAGGACCTTCTCAGAAACTAACAGGATGCTGTATATTTATTTCACCCAAGTAAATTTTCCATTATGAAAGTTTATGCAATAAACAACAAAGTTTCATTCGAAGAAAATTCTGGTTACAATCTGTTTTTCTTCCATTCTTCTTCCTTCACTGATTCATTCGTTCAACAAATATTTTTCCTGCACCTACTACTTGTCAGGAACTGTTAGAGGCACATGGGACAAACTGCATAGCAGAGCAAAGATTGCTACTTTCAGGTCACATTCATTGTTATCAGCGAATTACTTTTTTCCCTCCAAAAAATGTGCACATACAGACAGGAGACTGTTACTTATGGGTGACATGGCAAAGGAGAGCCTTTTGCACTTTGCACCTGCCCTCTGGACTGAGTAGGTCAGTTTCAGCATTTTCATCACCCATCCACATCCTCTGTTTTTAGAAGTTCAAACAACAGTCATTGCATGAAACTTTCTGAGACTGTGCACAGCTACCTCCTTTTAAAACGTAATTGCTAACCTTCAACGCCATCTTCTGGTTTACTTGTTTGTCATATTGATCCACTACAAGGGATTTTTTTTTTTAAATGATGAGGTGAATACAAAGAACAAACTATTTTGAATCACTAAATCTCTTTTTAAAACATTTTATTAGCTTAATTATATAAAGTCATAGGTTTCATTTTGTCATTTCCATATATGCATATAATGTACTTTGATCATATTCACCCCCTCTTATAGCCCTTCTTATTCCCCTCCCTCTCAGCCTTTCCCTTTCTACACTCCTAACCTCCCTTTTACTTTCATATCATTCTTCCATCCTCAATTCCACATATGAGAGAAAATATGCAATACTTGTTTTTTGCGTGACTGGCTTATTTCATTTTGTTATGAAGATTTCCAATTACATCCATTTTCCTGCAAACAACATAATTTTGTTCTTCTTTAGTGCTGAATCCATTGTGAATCACTAAAACTCTTGGTGTCCCTATCCCTAGGAGAGAGAAGGGAGTAACCAGGTAGATGCTACCAGTTGCTCACCAAGGACTTTTACGTCTTCCTCATAGTCATATTTGAAACAAAAATGAGTATTTCAACTTGGAGCTTCCTTCTAACCCCTTCTGCCCCACATTGAGACTTGAGAAAAATGAACATACTGAACAGTAAAACATTAGACATTTATCTTCAAATAACACAACTTGCTGAAAGATGAAAAATAAAAACAAGTAGGAAGTCAGGTAATTGAATGTGTATCCCAGGCAAAGGCTATCTTCATATCCCACAGGAGATCATTTCAGTGAATTATCCAGATGAAGTGTTCTAGAGAATGGAGTCCAATCTAAATTGAGTATTTCAGTTTTCAATTCACATTTATCATAAAGAGACTTAAGAAAACTGAATACACCTAAATTTGATGTTTAAAAATTGAGCTCTTAAAATTACACCTTCCCATACAAGAAAACTATTTTAGACAAACTCATATTAGGCACACAAAAAAATCAACAATTCAGCTGAGGGGGGAAGAACTATTGTTTCACTTCTACCAATCCCTTGGTTCCATCCCCAGCCTCCCAGCCTCACTAATTTATTCTCTGAAAGAGTGGAGCTACAATTTGTTTTAAAAAATGCAACTGTATCCTTGAAAAAATTTAAAGGGAAATCATTTTAACTACTTGCCAAAAATGCAGAAAAGTTTTATTGTTTTGTTGAAGTTCACATAGGATATCTATCTCCTTTAATGCGCTTTGGTTATATGTGTTGTACCATTATCATTGATCATGACGTGCTGAATGGCTGGGAAGTGTTACTGGTGATTATATGCTTGGGTTTGAGGGTCAGCCAGACCTAATTCTTACCAGTGTTGTACTCTTTAACCTTCCCATGTTCAGTGAGGGTGATGGTGTCTCTGCCTTCTGGTGGTATTGTTATGATGAAGCAATGCTTTATACGATGTCTGGTATATCATAAATGTTCAAAAAATCAGGATTATTTCCATTCATATCCTACTTTAACAGTTGGAGAAGTATCACAGACTTTATCTCAGTTGCTGGCAGGGCAGCCAGTATTCAGGCCAATTGTACAGATAAGGAAAGAAATCCAGAGAAGTCTCCTGTGGTCCATTGGCCTGCCCAAGAACACAGCTCTGAGGCACTCTTCTTTTTAATGTGTACACAGCCCTTTGGCTGCCCCTGAAGTTAATGTTTCTGAATCAACCTGAGTGTAGGTTGTCAATCAGGAGATGGCATTTGCATTCCAGTCCTGGTACACACTGCTTAAGCCAGCATGGGTAAGACACCTTGTCTATAAAGTGAAGGTTAGCTGCAGGTGGCCACCAAGCCCTTCCCTATCTTTTCTCAACCCTAAATACTTTTCTTCTTTCTGCTCTAACTTATGATCATTAATTAACGGCTTCTTACTGGCCAATTTAGAAGAAAAAAAGCTGCATTTTTGAAAAAGCTACTGACTTAACCACTGGTCTTCACTTCATTCTTCTTCACAGAGCTATATTAACTTTTAGGAAATTGGAAGAAACTGGTGATGTTTCTCAGCCTCTTCCCTTGAATATTTAATCTGATGAAAAAAACTATCCTCATAAGCAACTTATAGCAGACAGGATTTAGAATGGAACATTCTGGTGTTTTGTTTGTTTGGCAATACTAGGGTTTGAACTCAGGGTCTGTGCTTGCTAGGCAAGCACTCTACCACTTGAGCCCTGACCCCAACCCAGGGATGGAAAATTCTGGAAATAAAATTATGTGTGAAATGCTCACACTGCATACCTTATTTAAAAGAATTGAGTCGGATGTTCTTTGTAGTGATACTATCTTTGGCAATATAATTTGATGCAGAAAACTGGATTTTGTTCATGCAGAGTTGTATATACTTTTCTAATTTAATTTGAAAAATACATTGAGTTTCTTTGAAGAAAGTATTTGCAGAGTTCTAACATTAAACACCCCAGAACACAGGCTGTTAATAAGCAACATGTGAGCTCCTTTGGTACACAGAGTTAATATGCACAGCTTTTTCCTAACATAATAGAACTCACTCCCAGGCTCAAAGGAAACGAGACCTGTCATTTTATGCAATTAAGAAGTCATAAAGTCAAAGACTCTATGACAACATTGACTCCTTTCCTCATGTTTATAAACATCTAACTGTTCCCCTTATGTTTTCTCTTATTGCCAGTATTCTAAGAAGTTTCCTTGTAATACTCTTTTTTTTCTCTGACTTATTATGCTCACTACATAAGTAGTGATGTGGCTTTAAACAAGGAATCTCTTGATACTGCCAACTCCCTTCCCTAAGCCAATAAGAATGCAAATGGTTTGCAATCACTTGGATGGTTTTCTGAAAACTGAAGCAATAGGTGAAAGGCAAGTGGCGTTGTCTAATGTTACTCATTTGTAGCAGTGTGTTATGTTGGATTATTCTAAACTTCAACTTTTTTCAGCTAAACATTACAAAACAGCATACCATCACTTATCACACGTAAGGCATTACACCTGAGACTCTGAGGGAGGCACTTTGGGTGGTAGATTGTATCTTTCAGGAAAAGTTAGATTGTGCTGGAATAATAAGATCCCCTGAGATATGTGTGTGTGTGTGTGTGTGTGTGTGTGTGTGTGTGTGTGGTGTGTGTGTGTTCTTTCTGGCTCACATGAGATGTTCAGGGCAGTTCATTACCACTCTGAGAATCCAAGCTGAGAAAGGAGCATCAATCAGAACATACCTGCTCACTTGGCAGAGAGTAAGGATTCAGGGAGAACCACGTGCTGGCTCTTCACATTTGTGCTTGGCAGTGAGTCACATCGCCATGCTTCACATTCTCCTTTAACAAGGTAGGAACCTAGTAAAGGAAGAATTGTCTGGCCATAGTGTGGGTATGGCAGGAGTGAGAGTAATGCCCTGATGTCGCCTGAAACTGTGGGGAAAGACAATGAGCTCTCAGACAAGACAGATAGGTAGGACAGAGAAGAGGAGAAGAAGACATGACAGGCTGGGTGCATATGGTGTGGTGAGGTAGGAATCAAAGACTCTAGGTTTAGAGATTGGGGAATAGTATCACCGAGAAGCTAAATATTTCTCAGACTCTTACTGGGGCAGGAGCAGGGTTGTTGGGTTGATTGTCCCTTTTCTAAAGGCTTGGAACTAGACGAGTCACAGATTTGGTATTATTTTATTTTATTTTGGAATATTTGAATATACTCAATGAACTATCTTGGAGTTGGGGTTTATACCTAAATCTAAACATGAAATGTCTTATACACATAACCAGAAGGAAATTTTGTGCAATATTTTAAATAATTTTTTGCATGAAACAAAGTTTCATAGTGTGGAATTTTCTACTTGCAGCATCACGTTAGTGCTCAAAAAGTTTTGGATTTTAGATTTTTGGGTTAGGGGTGCATTATTAAGAAGTGCTCTTGAAATTCATGAGGTCAAAGGGAAGGAAGCAGGACTGGACAGAGAAAGAGAAGCTGAGAAGCAATGCTGAACCAAGAAGGTCTCAGTCAAGACCCCAGAACTCTGGAACTGGAAGAAGCCTGGTCCAAGTTGGGGGGTGGTGCTGGTGCACTCACACATGGGCTGACCAGTCACTGAGTGTGCAGACTGGCATTGGATGAAGGTGGGAGTTGAGCATGGTAGTTTCCTTCAGCCTGACCAATTTCCACAGAAGACTGCCTGCCAAGAACCGCCTCCCCAAGCAGTGCCCATCCTGGGGAAGCAAGCCTTCATGCCCAAGTGGGGATCTGAGCATGGCAGAACTGTATTTCCCGAAGTCTATGCCTTGCTTGGCTTTCATTCACTTTTTCTTATAGCTGCTGGGAACAGCTGCTCCAGCCCTTTCTGCCTGGAATACACTGTGGGTTTTAGCACATAAAAATGTGGAACTCCCAATTGATTTTGAATTTCAGATAGTGGGGAACATATTATAGTATAATTATGCTTCATGCAGTATTTGAAACTAATCTGCTAAAGAAAATATTCATTGTTTATCTGAAATTCAAATACCTTTCAGGTGCTATGATTTGGATGTGTCCTCCAAAATTTATGGGCTGGAAACTTAATCCTCCAATTAAAATGTATTTGGAGGTGGGGCCTTTGGGAGGTAATTAGGATTCGATGAGGTCAAATGTGTGGGACCCCTGTGACAGCATTAGAAGTATTATAAGAACAGGAAGAGAGACATGAGCTAACATTTCTGTGTCTCATCATGTCATGTCCTATGACATGCTCTGGTGCAGCAAGAAGGTCCTAGCCAGATGCTAACACCATGCTCTTGAACTTGCCAGCTTCCAGAGTGTGAACCTAGTTTGTGGAATTCAATTATACAAACAAAAAATTAAGGCATCTATCAGCCCCATTTGAGAGAAAACTTAGAAGATGAAGATAAGTGGGGGCAAATCCAGCACCGGCCCTTGTTCCTGGTCCTGTGGCTCTGACTGAAGTCCATTAGGGCCTCCTCCTTTGTCCTTTTCAGACTATTTCAGCTTTCATCTGTGCTACAGTTTGAATGTGGTTCGAATGTGCCATCTCCCTGCCAGCTCCCACCTAAGAAGCCTCCCAGACACCTACCTCAGCTTCACACCAGTGGTACCCTCTCTGTGTCTCCTGGAAACCAGCACCGCTAACCCCAGAGCCCAAATTTGCAGAGACACAAAACACAATTCCCTACTCAGTGGCAGTGATGCTGAATGGGGCTATGTATCATGTCCTGTTGACTCTCTGAACTGCAGCTTCTACTGAAGTTCCTCCCAAAGTTTTTTAACTCACTGTGTGCTGCCTCCTTCCACCCTTCTCCTACCACATAGCTTGCCGTGGGTCACTGCTTTCTCACTCTTCTGAAAGCTAAAGAGCTGTGTGTTTCCAGGATCTTCAGCACCCCAGATAGGTGTGTAGTGCTGTGCCCCGGGAGTGTAACCACAGTGACCCTGCTCCTCTGAGTCTGTGCTCCCCATCCACTTGGCTAGCACCCAGCCCCAGAAATGTTCTCTGGAATCCTACTTGCACATCTAGAAAGGTAGAGGTGCTCTTGATGGAGTCTGGATAAACTCATCATCAATTGAAAGTATCACAGGTCAAAATACATTAATACACCTAAACTCCCAAACACCTTATCCTAGCAACATAGTATACATTGTAAAGTTGTTTCTTCTTGTGACTGTGGGGCTAACTGGGAGCTGCAATTCACTGCCACTGCCTGGCATCGCCAAGAGGCTCAGACTTCATATGGTAAGCCCAGGAGTAGATCCAAGTTCCAAATTCAAAGTACAGTCTCTACTGATTGTGTATCATTTTTGCACCATCGTAAAGTCAAAAAATAGTAAGTCAAACCACCCTAAAGTGGGGAGCATCTGTAGTTCCTATGGGACACAGCCCTTATCCTCCTCGGCCTGCACAGCATGTCCCCAAGCCAGGCCATTTTGTGACTTAACCCTGGCTGCCACAGACAGCTGAGAGGATAGAGGGGGCAGATGCTGGGGTACCATGGAGGTGTAGAACCCTTACTAGGAGGGAGAGAGAATTTAGGGGCCCTGGAGACTCCAAGCACCCCCTGCAGCCAAGGGAAGAAGTCCTTCTTTCTGTGGGGTAGGGCACAGCTACTTAGGCAGTCCTTTCCAGCAAGTGCACAGGATTTTTCATAAGACTTGTCTCTTTTGTTCTTAGTGTCCTCTCTGTGTGATTCACCTGCTTGTTTCTTGTCTCCTCTTTTTTTCAGCATTGAGGTATAGTTTATTAATGCAGAGTGCCCTATAGCAGGGGACAGAAAGAGAAACTGATAATCAGTCACATTAAAAATTATGTCTCTTATATAGCTTGATCTATATGAACACACAGCAAGGGAATAGCCCCCCTGAGCTGCCATGGACTCTGCTGAGGCAGAGAGGCACAGGATGATTTTCTTTTCTTCTTCCAAAGCATTATTTGCTTATATATCATTGGAACAAACTGAAATTTAGAGGATTTAAACTATTTTTTCAGATTTATCTTTTTGGCTGACACATTAAAAACATAAAAATTGTAAATTATCAGTGGAGTACCATGTGACTTTTTTTGAGAGTGTGGTATTGGGGTTTGAATTCAGGACTTTGTGCTTGCTACCTCTTGAGCCACAACTCCAGCCTTTTTTGCTATGTTTATTTTGGAGATAGGGTCTTGCTTTTTTCCCAGTCTGGCTTAAACCATGATTCTCCTATTTTAAGCTTCCTATTGTTACTGGGATGATAGACACAACAGCCAGCTTTTTTCCGGGGAGATAGTGTCTTACAAACTTTTTTCCCCCATACGGGCTTGGAACTGTGATCCTCCTAATTCAGCCTCTCACATAGCTTGAGATGATAGGCACCTACTAGCACACCCAGCTATTGCTTGAAATTGAGTCTCGTTTACTTTTTGCCTGAGCTGCCCTCAAACCACAATCCTTTGGATCTCAGCCTCATAAGCTACAGGTACCTGGCTTCATGTGATGTTTTGATACACTTACACGTTGTGTATCAAACAATAATGCACCAGTCAGTGCTTCTCAGGCTGGTGACATACGAAGGGACAGATCATGTGAGGGCATCATGTGAGTTAAGGGTGGAAATGCTTCCCCCACTCACATGTTTTTTTGACATATCCAAGTGTGAGGTTCATGTGAGAGATGGCTCTTGAGCAGAACTTTGATCAGAAATCTGGGCTTCTCCAGGTAGGGAAGAGCAGAAGAAAGCTCTAGGTAGAGGGATCAGAGGCAATGACAAACAGGCCAGGTACCTGGGGCCTGCTTCTGGGGTCTGGAGTTGCCCCTTTGGCTGCTTTGGGAGGATTCACAGGGGGCATTTTTGAGATTTCATCTCTGGTATTATCTAATTATTTCGTCACAAGCCTTTGGAGTCTGGGAGGGGTATAAGCAGAAAGATGGTATCCATGGTCTTAGGAGCATGGACACATATCTTATTTGGAACTCTCAACTTCCAGGGACAGTTTGGACATTGCACAGTTTGGCATTCTCAAAAGGTACATGTTACTATAAGGGTTTTTTTTTTTTGTGGCTCTATTGAGGTTTGAACTCAGGGCCTTGCACTTGCTAGGCAAGTGCTTTTCCATTTGAGCCACACCCCCTGCACCTAAGTTGTTTTTATTAAGTGTACTGGGCAGCTCCAGATAGTGGTATTATGAGCCCAGTTTTTCTCAGAAATGTCATGAGGCCTTTAGCGTGATGGGGCCCTTCTCCTGCTGGCCGTGTGAGCACTTCGGTTTCCCTTCTTCTCTTCCATCCCTTCGAAGTCTCCCTTGTGATGAGGCAACCCCCGTGACCCTGGGAACATCTGCTGGGAGGAGCTCAGTCCAGCTGTCTTTGCAGAGCTACTAGTCCACGGGAGGCCCTTAGCCACTACCAAAGGAACCTGTATCATTTATCCATCTCAAACTGAAATTTCTGTTATGAAGACCCCTCCAGTATCTCCCTTTTTCTAAATGTGCTTTTTCCTTCAACTCTTTCTGCGAAATTGTCAAACGCAGTGGTCAGTGCATTTTGAATACAACGACTTGCATTAAAAAAACGTGGACTTGGCTGTACATTTCTGTTCATTGAATAAATTCTGTTTTGATTTGGTATTATCCATTAAGTGTAGAAGAAATTAATTTATACAGAAGGTAGGACCTCAGAGGGGCTATACTGTTAATATTTTCATTAAGATTCTTTGACAGATGTACTTTGTTTAATCTTGAACTGTGTGTCACTGTAGTACCTGATGATATCGTCAGTTTCATAAATCAATTCTTCTGTGTTGCACTTGGGCTTGTTCAGCAAAAATGAACTGCATAGAACTTCATGGAAACTTTAAATGTTGTTTTGCTAATTTTATGAGCTTTTCATTTTATAAGTTACATCCCCCTCCTTTCCTGGCTTCTCCTTCTTCTGCCTCTCCCTCTCTCCTCCTTCTTATTCTTTTAGTTATTTTTCAAATAGAGTCTCCAGTTTTTGCCCGGGATTGGACTGAGATCCTCCTACTTATGGCCTCCTGCATACCTGGGATCATAGGAATGCACCACCACATCCAGCTTCTTTCTTACTGAAGTAAAGGTTTCATTAACTTTTTGCCCAGGCTGGCCTCAAATGGCAAAATTCCTGATTTCCACCTCCCAATAGCTGGGACTATAGGCATGAGCCACCATGCCTGACTCTTTCTTGGCTTTTAAAAATAGGCACCTCATATATCCTTTTCTCCCACCTCCACCATTATAAATTAACATTCTTTTTTCCCATACAAACTTCCCAATTCCTTCAATGACTTTTCCTTTTGAAAATTAAGCTCAAATTCCACCCACGAAATTAAAATCCAGGATGTGTCTATTTGGATACCTGTTATAAATCATCCAATTGATCAGTAGGCACTTGGTTGGTGCTATTGAATAAGCCTCCTGAATAATTTTCAAAGCAAAGCCTATTCTCACAATGCTAAATTATCATGCACAGACCTCAGTAATGGTGACACAATCCATGTGTTATGCACAATCTTTTGTGATGAGGCAGATGAACTCCACTGACGTTTCCCTAACTCTTTCCAGAAGTCTCATTTTCAGGACTCACACAATGTGATGCCAGTTGGCATCAGATAAAGCTCAGGAAATTACACAGAATGCCTCTTTCTGGCTGTCTGAGAGAGATTTCTATCAGCGTTCCCATTTTCCCAATGGAGGAAGAAAACCCAGAACACCATAATACAGCAAGAGAGGAACTTTACTTTTCCAGGGCCTGTGAACCCAGAATGAGCAGGCTTCTCAAGTCTGGGAAGGTGCTCACACTCAGGAATTTGAGGACACTATTTGTCCTGTACACCTGTCACATTTTCTTCCCCTCTTTATGGTGCCATGAGCTGTCCTTCCCACGTGCCAGTGAGCATCTCGGCATCCGTCTGTGTGCTTGCTCTCCCATAGCTCCTTGGGAGTGGGGCTCGGGTATTCTTTTAGTAGGACAATAAGACATTCTGCCGCAGACTCTCTCTGTCTTCTGCTGAGGCAAAGCTTGCAAAAGCAGAATCCTAAAACTGCTTTGCTATTTTGACAGTTTCAAGCTACAATTACATCCTGGCATTGCTATTTTGACGGTTTCAAGCTACAATTACATCCTGGATCTGAAAAAAAGCTCAACATTCTTCTGAGGTTCTACAATTTATCTCAACTCTGTAACTTTTGAGAGGTACAGAATGAGGCAGTGAGGAATGTCCAGGACATTGGTTTTCAACATCATGGGATTATATTGTCTTTGAGGTCCCAACCCAGAGATTGGGATTCAACCAGTAGACCTTGGAATCTGCACTTGCATTGGTGTGCGTGTGGGGCATCCATTCATGGGGTCTGAGGACCACACACTTGGAAGAGAAGGGCAAGGAATGCATATCAAAAGTTTTGCAGTTGAAAGTGACACAACCCAACTCTGTTTCGGTAAGGCACCTTTATGAGGGTACTAAGCCTGCTAGAGATGCAAACTGTGGAAAGACAGCACCTGCTGAGGGTGGGAGGTAGCCCTGGGGCTCACAGAGGGCACTTAAGGGGAGGCTGGACCTCAAGATTGCTGAGCCCTAGCTACTGTGGTGCCATCACCAGATATAGGAAACAATGACCAAGTGACGAGATTTAGGATGGGAGGTCAGAAGCCCACCAGGAAACTTGGCCCTGTCGGGCCAAATGGGCATTAAGTGATTGTCCTATCCAAAGCAGACAAGTTGACTTCCCAAGCTCTCTAGGTAGGTGGACCTGGCCTGGATGCACCTGCACATGCAGAGAGAACACGGCAATGATGAAGTGTCTCGCACACAGTGGGTATTGTGGTGAGCGGCAGGCTTCTCTATTTCCCTGCTCCTAACTTGCAGGTTGGGGCCAGGGGGAGGTCAGGAGGAACTAGGCTCACTCTGACCATGGACACTGATCACTTCCCTCCCAGCATGTCTGTTCAACAGGGCTTTGGAGTTGCCCTGGGTGGGAACCACCAAGGTGACTTCTTTTGAAGCCTGCAGCAGGCTGCTCTGCATGGGAAGGAAATGCTGCAGGGATCCCACCTGTCCAGCTTTCCAGCAGGAGTGCCAATGGAGAAGACACAAGAGAGGGAAAATGATCAAGGGCCAGGATTTTGTAGGCAGAGGACACGGTACTGGGGAGCTTCCTAGGAAGGCAGCCACTTTAGGCATTATAATACCATCTTAGAGAAGAACACATTGATATGAAAGGGCAGAGCTGCCCAATGTCAACTGAACTATCTGGGGAGTGAGGACAGCCTCTTCCACAAGTCTCCTTAGGAAATGAGCCCAATATGGTCAGGGTAGGGGAATATGTTCACCTTCTTTATCAATGGCTTCCATTCTCTTGTTTTCTGGTATCACCAGAACTAGGAAGGACTCTGCACATATTAGATGCTCAATAAATGTTTTTTTTTTAAAGAAACAAATGAACAAGTGACTATCATTAAAAAGAGAAAGCAAATTTACATCCATTTAAAGGGGAACACAAAAGACAACAACCATATGGAGGAAATGAGCACACTCCTTCCAGAGAGCAAGTGGGAAGGCACTCTCTCAGGGGCAGGGTATTGATGCATGCCTGCTAATCACAGCTCTGAGAGACGTAGAGGTATGAGGATCCCAGGCTGGCCTGGGCAAAAGTAGGACACCCTATGTGAAAAGCAAAGTAAAAGCAAAAGGACTAGAGCATGGTTCAAGTGGTGGAGTGCTGAAACTTGACGCCCTTGGTTCAATCCCTAGTATCACAAATGATTTAAATATCTAATCATGGGGAACAACTAAATACTCATGGGGACATCTGATAGTTGAAAATTCTATTTATGAAAATTTTCATTAATTTGGGGAAAATGCCTATGATATGAAGCTAAGAGAACAAGCAGATGCAAAACTTCATGCATGATATGATCTTAGCTCTGAGAAAAAGGTGCAAGAGTTAGGGAAATCCCCAGTGTGTTACTAATGTGTGTGGTGGAGCCACATCACATTTATAGAAATGGTTCTTATCTCTATTTTTTTCCTGAGTTTAATACTCATTGGGGATAAACATGCATTATTATCAAAACCATAAAGATATTTTCTTAAGAACAGAAAACTAACGTCCAGAAAGATTCACTAATTATGCTGATTTATATCAAATTCAAGGACAAAGCCTCTTTACCTTCATTTTCACTCAGTTCCCCTAGCTACACAAGCCCCTCCTTCTCTTCCTTTCTACTGTAGAATTGATTCCTTAAGCATGCCTTGATGTCAGTTACTTCTACGTTCGCATTAATACATGTTGTTAGATTGTTTGAAATCTAGTTTCAGCTAAAGCTCTCAGTGGGGAAACATAAATCCCACTATTGAGTGCAAAGCTGACATCTGAGTGAGGTGTTGGGGGGGAAATGCAAAGATATATTAGAGCATGGTTCCTGTCCTCAATATTTTCAGATGAGTAGCTATATTTCACTGGTCTTCACTGTGGAGGAACTACTTTTACCAAAACCACTAGTGACATTCTCCTGGCAAAAATCCAATGGTTTCATCCCTTTTCTGAGCCTCTGGGCCTCTCAGCATCTCTGCTAAAGTGGCCAGCCCCCTCGTGACATCCCTCTTAGTGTGGTTTTGGGGACATTCTAAACCCATAGAGTGTTCACGATCCGTTGAGCATCTAACTGAACTCTCTTCCTTCTCAGAATCTCTAGGCCTCACCATGCTGTTGAAGCAACCCCCACTGATGTGTTTTGAAAGTTCTTTATCTTTGTGACGCTGCATGTCCTCATAACCTTGGACCCAGTGTCCTGTGCTGCCTCCATATCCCAACCTCGTTGCTGTCTCTCACCCCTGGGTGCTCTTGTCTCCTAAAGACTCAAGTGTTCTCTTCAGCAACAAGAGGCAGCCTCTCTCCATCCCAGCCATGGATCAACCACAGCTTCCTCTTTCTGGACACCCCTGTCTGACCCATTCACCTTCATGGGCTGCCCCAGGGTTAGAGCTCAGAGTATGTATAATGTCTCTGGCCAATTTAAAAAGATATTTGTAACAAAGTTGAAATACTTTTGGTAATGTAATTAATATCTAAAAACAGCACAACATACTAACTATTTTGGTCAGATAATGTTTCTTTCTTATTTATTTACTAAAATTGTGCACAATTATTGTGTCGGTCAGCTTTTCATCACTATGACAAAATACTTGAGGTAACTTAAAAGGAGGAAAGTTTTATTTTGGCTCATGGTTTCCGAGGATTCAGTGTATGTTTGGTTGGCCCTGTCGCTTTGGGCCTGTGTGACTCAGCATGTGAAAGGACGAGGAAGAGGAGGCCGGCTAACCTCATGACAGATGGGAAGCAAAGAGAGATAATAAATAGAGACCCAAGTCCCAATATCTCCTTCAAGGGCTTACCCCTAGTGACCTAACTTCCCTCTGCTGGATCCCACCTCCAAAACACTCCACTACTTCCCAACAGTGCCAAGCCTTTAACACCTAGGCCTTTTGGGGACATTCCAAACCACAGCATTTATGGTGTGTAATATGATGTTTTCATATATGAATACATTGTGGAATGGCTAAATTAAGATGGTTAGCACATGAATTGCCTCACATATTTATTTTTATGTAGTAAGGATGATTTTTACTCTTTCAGCAATTTTCAAATATACAATTCATTGTACTAACTACAGTCACCATGCTAATACAGTAAACTTCAAGAATTTATTCCTTCTGTCTAACTGAAATTTTGTATCTAGTATCTTTTCAATTCCCACACTCCTCCTCCAGCTATTACCCTTCTGTTAGCATGACCTGTTTTATATTCTTGTCCTTTATTGTTTCAGTGGGGTTTTATTCATTGTTCAGTGGGGTTTTGCCTTGGTATTTTACCTATAAATGTGTTTCACTTTAATCAGTCTATCCCCCTCTGTTACTCTTCCTTACCCATTTCCCCTTATCCTGTATTATTCAACAGTTTTAAGTATGTTCTGTTGTGTCTTGTTCCTACACAGATGTGATATCTTTTATTATTTCTCATTCTCTGTCATTCTTCCTTTTTCTGTCTTGCCTAACATACTTTTGGAAACATGTTCTATATATATAGTGTGTGTGTATAATAAATATATATAACAAATATATGATGTATATATGATAATGCCTATATTTGTATTTGGGTCTGTCTTCCATGTATGGGAGAAAACCTTTAACCTTTGACTTATGAACCTGGATTACTTAACATGATGTCTCTCAGGTCCATCCATATACCTACAAATGACAAAATTTCATTCTTCTTTATGTCTGAATAATATTCCATTGTATATGTATACCACATTTTCTTAACCCATCGTTGGTTGCAGGGCATCTGAGCTGTTTCCAAAGTTTGGCTATTGTGAACAACGCTGCAAGTATCTTTATTGTATCCCAACTCACATTCCTTCAAGTATAACCCTAGGAGTGGTATTGCTGGATAATATGGTAGTTCTATTTTTAGTTTTTTGAGGAGCCTCCATACTGTTTTCCATATTGGTTGTACTAATCTACACTCTCACTAATAGTGTATGAAGGGTCCTTTTTCCCCACAGCCTCACTAACAGTTTTTGTTGTTTGTGTTCTTGATGATAGTCATTCTAAAAGGGGAGAAGTAGAATCTTAATGTGATTTTAATTTGTATTTCCTTTATGGCCAGGGGTGTATCATTTCTCTATCTGTTTTTTTTTTTTTTGGTTATTTGTACTTGTTTCTTTGAAAAATTTCTGTTCAATTCATTTGCTCATTTATTCCTTGGGTCATTGATACTTTGGGATATGTAGCTGGCAAAGGTTTTCTCCCATTCTGTGGGCTGCCTTTTCAGTATGGTGACCATATCCTTTGCTGTGCAGAAGCTTTTTTAGTTTCATGTAGTCCCATTTGTCAATCCTTTCTCTTAATTGCTGAGCCATTGGAGCTCTATTTAGTATTCTTTTTTGCCTATGCCTAATACATTCCAATGTATTCCCTCCTCTTTCCTGCACTAGTTTCAAGTCTTACATTAAGGTTGTTAATCTACTTTGAGTTGATATTTGCACAGGGTGAAAGACATGGATCCAAGTTTCAGTTTTCTACAGGCAGAAATCCCGTATTCTCAGCAACATTTATCGGAGAGACTATCATTTCTTCATCATATGTTTTGGACACCTTTGCCAAAAATCAGATAGGCATAGCCAGGTGGATTCATATCTGGATCTTTTGTTCTGTTCTATTGGTCTTCATGTCTCTTTTCATGCCAGTACCATGCTATTTTATTGCTATGGTGTAGTATAGCCATTTTCATGACATTAATTCTGCCAATCTATGAGCATGGCAGATCTTTCTCTCCTCTGATGTCTTCTTCAATTTCTTTCTTTAGTGGTTTATAGTTTTAATTGTAGAAGTCTTTCATTTCCTTTGTTAAGTTTATTCATAGATATTTTTAAGGCTATTATAAATAGAATTGTTTTTCTAAATTCTTTCTCAGTCTGTTTTTTGTTGGTATATAGGAATGCTACTGATTTTTATGTACTCATTTTGTATCCTGCTATTTTGATGAAAGTGTTTATGATGTCTAAGAGGTTTATGGTGGAGTTTTTAGGGTCTTTTAGGCATAAAGTCATGCAATCTGCAAATACAGATTATTTGACTTCTTTCCTATTTGAATTCCTTTTATTTCTTCTTCCTGTTTTATTGCTTTGGCTAGGAATTCCAAAACTATGTTGAATAATAGTGGAGACAGTAGAAAACCTTGTCTCATTCCTGACTTTAAAGGAAATGGTTTCAGTTTTTCCCCTTTTATTATAGTGTTGACTATAGATTTGTCACATATAGCCTTTATTATGTTGAGGTACTTTCCTTCTATTCCTAGTTTCAAAAAGGCTTTTATCAAGAAAGGATGTTGAATTTTGTAAAAGGCTTTTTCTGCATCTCTTGAGATAATCATGTGACCTTTGTCCTTGCTTTTGTTTATGTGTTATATTACATTTATTGATTTTAGTATGTTGGACATCCCTGTACCCCTGGAATGAAATCAATGTGATAATGGTATACGGCCATTTTTATATTTTTTAATTCAGTTTGTCAGTATTTTATTGAGAATTTTTGCATCTATGTTCATTAAAGAGATTGGCCTATAATTCTCTCTCTCTCTTTCTTTCTCTCTCTCTCTCTCTCTTTTATTTTTTGTTGTGTCCTTGTTTGGTTTTGTGATGACTATAATACTGGCCTCATAGAATGAATTTGGTAGTCCTTCCCTTTCTATTTCATGGAAAAGTTTGAGGAATGTTAATATTAATTTTTCTTTAAAGGTCTGGTAGAATTCAGCAGTAAATCCATTGGGTCCTGGCCTTTTCTTTTTTGGGAGACTCTTTATTTCTGCTTTAATTTCATTGCGTGTTATAGATCTACTTATGTGATTTACATCCTCTTGGTTCAATTTTGGTTGGTCATATGAATCCAGAAATTCATCCATTTCTTCTAGATTCTCCAATTATTTGAGTATAGGTTTTTGAAGTAGTCTTTAGTAATCCTCTGGATTTAACCAATATTTGTTGTGATATCCCTCTTTTCATTTCTAATTTTATTCATTTTTTTAGTAAGATTCACTAAGCATTTCTCAATTTTATTTATCTTTTCAAAGAAACAACTTTTTGTTTCATTGATTCTTTGTATAGATTTTTGGTCTCATTTAGTTGACTTTGGCCTTATTTTTATTCTTTCTCTCCTTCTGCTGGTTCTGGGTTCAGCTTGTTGTTGTTTTTCTAGGGGTTTGAGATGCAGCATTAGGGCATTTATTTGAGATCCTAGAAGTAATATTTTATTTGATTTTTGGGCTTTCCACATGATACTCAATTTATCCCAACTCCTATCATTTGGTTTTTAGTTTAGGTTTTTTTTTTTTTGGTGGTGGTGTGATTTGAACTCAGGGCCTCATGCTTGCTAGGCAGTTGGAATAAACTACTTGAGCTCTTTCATGAGCCCTGGCTTTTAGTCTTTAACAGTTCCTCTGATGGTTTCTCAGCCTTGTCTTTCATGCCTTTGATTTTTATTAGTTACTTGGCAGAATGTCTCTTCATTGAGGGTATATCTGATGTTTGCTCTGATTACATTGAGGTCAGTTCATTTTGGCAGAGATATCACTGAAGTGACATTATGTCCTCCTCAGTGCATTACATCAGGGGCATGTGACATCAACAGGATCTATTAAGATGTCACAATAGCCCTTGATCACTCAGTTAAGGCAATAATGCAGGTTTTCCCCACTTTTTTCTTTCTAGTTGATCTGTCTCTTTGGGCAGATACTCCCAGACTATGCAAATATCCTGTTTTTCCTTATTGCTGTGTCTAGTGACTTTATAATGGGTATGAGGGGAGCTGAGGTGACGGATGTGGTGGGGGGAGTGGATCTATAACAATTAGTCTATAATATTCACCTATTGGTCATTTTTTATTTTTCTCATTTCTTCCACATTTGTTAACTTCAATTCTTTCATAAAGAGGAACTGTCCCTTCTTTCCATTTATCGAATGAATATTCAATTATTTTTTATCAATATGGACTCATGGATATTTATTTTTTTTGTAAATTCCAGCCCAATATACTCATTATTTGTTTTGCCATTCAAATGGTTCCAGTTTGGCCTATTGGCAGTTCCTTCAGGTTGATTCTGTGGCCTCTTGATATGTTGCTTTCTTTTACAGGAACTTCCTAATTTTCTAACCCATAAGTGTCTCAGGCTCATCTGGTATTTTCTCTGCTCAAGTCCTGGAATCAACCACTTCTCTTTGAAACCCATTGCCATATTTTAGATCTTACTTGCAGTCACTGTTATATTCCATTATCATCTTCTGATGGAGATGCTGCCCCCAGAGAGCCAGGAGCTGGCTGTCTGGACACAGTTGTGCCCTCACCACCCAGAGCAGCACCTGGCCCAGCCTAGGTTCTTATGCTATTCCTGTTAGAATGAACGGAGAGTGTCTGACTCCAGTTTCGTTTAGCAGCTCCTTATCACTCAGCATTAGGAACTCTGGAGAGTGGCCAGAGAAAAGAATTGGTGGCTTTGAAGCAATTCCAGCTTCTACCAGTCTGGGGAGCCTCAAACCAGGAATCAAACCTCCATCTTTATTTTTCTAAAAATAGTTCTTAAGGAAATAGGATCTAGGAGAGCACAAGTCACTCCACAGCTGAATGCCATGGCAAGCAGCCAGGCAAAGGGACACACTATGGGGCATTTCAGTAATGGTTTCATCATTTTCTGACACAAATTTTGAAGAATTCATTAGTATGTATTGAACTGCTCAGCAGGGCCGAGGAGCATTTGGCACAAAGTTGCCTTAGTGGCAATACGAGCAGTATTAGGACTGAGGCTAAAGGGTGCTACTCAAGTACCTAAAATAAAGTACTCAAAAAGAAAAGCATTTAGTTATTTTTTGTCATTCTAAACTAATTGGACTTTTCAAAGATGCAGTCTGAATGACATAAGGCAGGCCTGAATAATCTCCCTGTTTGAAATTATGGCACTGTTAAAATGAGGACACTCTTTTCCTTGGATTACAAAGATTCATGGGACATAGCATAATACACAGTACATGATACCCCTGTATAATTTACAAGCCAAAGGTTTCAGGATCTTACAAAACTGTCTAATGTCCATCCTGGCTCCTGGCTTATTGTTGGAGATAATAACTAAGAAGGCAATTGAGATTTTGGCTCACCTTTGGAACTCATAGCGAAAAAGCAGAGTTTAAAGTCAGAACTGCTGAGTTCCACTCTCAGCTCTGCCTGCTGCACCTCTTTAGACAACCATTTAATCTGTTAGCTTTCATTCCTCATGTGTTAAATGTGGTAATAACACAGCTCTTTCACTCAACTTTTTTATTAAACACCTACTCTATGTCATACTCTATGCTGGGTGCTAGAGGAATACAGTTGAGTGATCGACACAACTAATTCCCTCCTCCTGCTGGCTTTGTACTTTACTTATATTTTTGCATTGCTGGGGATGAAATATGGGTAGGCATGTACATGTAAAGTACATGTATATAAGTTATACTGCCAGCCCATATACTTTTTGTGTCCATGCAGACTCATGAATTCCTATTTTGTCCCACCAGTTAGAATCCAATATGACATCGTTCATATTTTGATCAGCTTGCCCCAGACCTTGCCAATGGGAGTTCCTTCTGGAGCTCTGTATCCTGTGGAGGTCCCAGCTTCAGAGAGTGCATCCACTTCTTCTGACTCCTCAGAAGGAGCAGGAGAGAAAGCTCCACCTGAGGGGTCCAGCTTAGGGAAGGTTCACTGGCAGAGGGAGAGAGAATCGTGGTGTTGGTGGAAAGTGCAAAGGGGAGAGGGCACAATGCCTTTGAGGAACTGAGAGAAGGCTGCAGGCTGCACTGGTGGGGAATGTGGCTGAAGAGGGCCGAGCAGGGCGGGTACTGCTGTGAGGAGTTCAGATGCATTTTAGGGGAACTGAAGCCATTAAGGGTTTTCAACAGGGCTGGGTTTAGGATTAAGGGGCATAACATCTATTACATTAATTGTCTCACAGAAGGTATTCAATAGCAGCTGGCTGCTGCTGCTCTTAGTATTCTTAGTGCTTCTACTGCCTGCTATTACTGCCCCTCCTGACACTGCTCCTATGGTCACTAGTGCAACTCCTCCTACTGCTACTACTGCCACTGCTTCTACTTCTACTAATCCTACAGAGGTGATATTACTGCCCCGGTTAGTACTGCTGCTACTGCTGCTCTATCAGCTGCTGAAACTGTTACTACCACTCCTTCTGTACCTTAGAAATTGACCTTGGGCTGGGATGTAGCTCAGTGGTACAGCAATTGCGAGGCCCTGGGTTCGATCCCAGCACCAAAAAAGAAAATACAAAAAAAAAAAAAGACCTCTCCTCAGAAATCAACTTCTACAGTGGAAGCTGTAGTCAGATGTATTTTTCTAGTGAGCTCTTTGCATATCTGAAGACTGCATTCTAATCCTCCATAACCCACTGTTAATATACAGGGAAGTTGTTCTCTCAGGTGCAATGTGTCAGGGCTTGGGGAGTTGGCCTGAGGGCCTCTTAGCTCACAGAAAGCTCCAGTCTGGAGAGACAAGCTGAGATCTGCAGCCAACCAGGAGGCCATGACCCATGTGCTACCTCACAATGGTTCAATCTGTGGTTCATGGAAATTATTCCAGCCCAAATTCCTTTACTCAATCAATAAGCACATGCTGAGAACCCACCACATTCTTGGCACTCTTCTAGGGCACATCACGTAAGGCAACTTGGGCCACCTCAGCATTCATGTCTCAATGAACAAAGCATGAGAAAGTTCTCCAAGAGAATATATCAGCACATATGTTTATACTTGTTTTAATCTAAAGTATTAAAAATATAAACTGAAGTAATCCTTACCCTAGAGATTGACAAGTGGCCTTACGTGTGTGTCTGTAAGGTGACAGGTGTTCCACGGGGAAGGGTCCTGAAGGGAGGTTGGCCTCCTGAGGCAGAGAGCCGGCTGTGGAGCTTTCCCTGGTGGCTTTCACAGCCTACATTGGACACCTCAGTGCATTTGTGGGTTCTTGTTTTAAGCAGACAACCCCAAATGAACTATTAGCAATGAAACCGAAAGAACAACAATCGTAGTAAAGCACAGGAAATCTAAGAAATGGCCCAGCTAGGTCTTCTTCTTCTACATGCTCCTTGCCAGTCCTTCCAGGACTGAATGCATGCACCATGCAGCAGATCTGTTGTGAAGTCAGCCCTCTACCTTTGACATTCTCAAAATGTACTTCCATCCTCTATCACCAACATTGTACCTCATACTAGACATGTGTTTGGCCCTAAGGCGTTTACTATTGATATTGACCCTCTTTCAGGGGATGGGAGAGGAGGGAGCTTAAATTTCCCCATGACTCATGATGCTGTATCATGTAGGAGTTTGGAGTATGCAGACTTAGTCAACAAGCCCCACACACAGTGAGTACATAATTTATTCAACAGCACTGGGCCGGGCACATTGTGGAGGCTGGGGTTGGTGCAATGAATGAGACATCACTCACCTTTAAAACCAGCTCCCCATACAACACAGTGTGGTAATTGATACACTGGAGGCTTTCATTGCTTCTACAGGGACAAGGTTCTGTGGGTGAAAGAAGGAATGTTTCTGGGGTACAGAGAACTCATCAGGGTTCCCATGGAAGACAACAGGCCAGGCGGAGGGCCCAGTTCTGGTGGGAACAGAGAGCCTATGTGCACTTAACATTCTGATGTTCCAGGAGTGAGGATGGAGCCCCAGAGGCTAGGTGGAAAGGTGCGAGGCTCTGCCAAATCATGCCAGAACACATCCTGTTGCCATGGACCATATGACCTCTCCCAAGGACTTGAAGGGCTACAACAAATGCCAGCTAGTCCTTCCAGATAGTCACCCAGAGACCAAGTGAATCTCACAAGGTCCTGGAGATCAGGATCTCACATTCTGCACTATCAAGCTTGGCTTAACAGAGGGACCATTGGAAGTACAGTACCATTACTGTCTCCTGCCTACCCCAGGCCCTGCCCCAGCCCTCCTGAGACTACCACTGCTGTGACTTTAATCCACACTCCTATCTCTAACCTTTATGTATGCACCTGTGAACTAGATATGGCATTTTTCCTGTTTTTGAAAAGTTAAAAAATTTTCTGAGAATGGTAGCCCATGGCTATAACCCCAATACTCAGGATGCTGAGGCAGGAGGATGCTGATTATAGGCTTGCCTACTTTTCCTCAAAACAAAACAAAATCAAAAGAAGAAAAAAATTTAAAGAAAAAAGGTTATAGAAATTATATTTGAAATGTTTAAAAATTATACTAATATATGTTTACTTTTACAGAAAAAAGTAAACATAATGAAACATTAAGTTATCAGTATTTATAGTGGGTATCTGGTTGTTTGCAATATTCTGCTATGAATAGTTTGCATTTCTTTTGTTTAAAAAAACCCATAAAGCTTGAGATACCAGGTGACTGACAGCCTGCACCATTCACATCCCAAAGCAGGTAATACAGAATTCCTCTCATCAGATTCTCTAGTGACTTCTGAGGGCCTTGCCAAGGGCAGGTGAGCCACAAGGGTGCCTGGGCTCTGCCCAACATGACCCCATAGTCAGTTTCAGGATAAAGGCTCAAGTTGAGTCCTGCCTTGGCCATTTCTTTTTTTCTTCAGCAGTACTGGGGTTTGGACTCAGGGCTTCACACTTACAAGACAGGCTCTCTATGGTTTGAGCCACTACTCCAGCCCCTCATTTCCTAGTTATTTTGGAGATAAGGTCTCGCCTTTTTAAAATTTTTTCTCCACACCAGCCAGCCTGGACTGCAATCCTCCTATTTTAGGCTTCCTGTCATAGCAGAGATGACAGGTATGCACCACCATGCCCAGTTTTTTCCCTCTTGAAATGGGGTCTCATGAACTTTTTTGTTCAGGCTGGCCTCCCAGTCTCAGCCTCCACATCACTAGGATTACAGGTGTGCATCTAGCTTGGCCATTTCTAATCACAAGACCCTGAGCAAGATTCCCAGTGGTCAGAGGGTAAAAAGATCAACAGGAGGATGAGCCTGAATATGAAGTCTCAGGCCTTTAGCTGTGGCTGGCATGGAGCAGCAGGAGACAGCTGGCCAGTACATCTTTCTCCGGTAGTCACCCTGCTCCCTCTGATGAAGTAAAAATGAAATGGATCTCCTTTCTCTCAGGAGTTGTGAAAAGCACCTCCTAAGGACAATATAATGAGGGTTAAGAAGCTGCTGTCGGAATGGCTAACTCAAGTTAATTAGCATATGCATTACCTCACCTACTTACCTACTTACTATCTTTTTGTGATGAAATCACTCAATATCTACTCTCAGCAATTTTCAAGTATACAGTGCAATGTTATTAACTACAGTTACCCTGGTGTATGATAAATCTCTTGATTTTCAAAGCATTGTGCTGGATATCATAAACATTAAACAGTTTTTGTTTGTCAATTAAAGAAAATAAATAAAAATGCACTGTGGTGTTTGATAGGAAAGATGAACAACAGGTCATTTTCCTTGGCTGGGCTGGAAGCTGATGTCTGCCAAGTGCTGAATGCCTGGAGGGATTTCACCACTTAGGATTTATGTCACTTCCCTGTGCTTGCATGAAGGCCTCCAAAGATGGGATAAATATTTTCTGAGTAACAGAGTCCCATTTGAAAAATAATAGTAATTGAAACCCTCTTAATTTTTTTATAAATTTTTTATTATTCACATGTGTGTGAATAATATTTATCATTTATTCACATGTGTGTACATTGTTTGGGTCATTTCTCCTCCCTCCCACCTCCCCCACCCTCTTTCTCCCTTCTCCCCTCACTTCCAAGCAGAACCTGTTCTGCCCTTATCTCTAATTTTGTTGAAGAAAAGACATAAGCAATAATAAGGAAGACAAAGCGTTTTTGCTAGTTGAGTTAAGGATAGCTATACAGAAAGATTCCTAGCATTGCTTTCATGTACAAATGTGTTACAACCCAAGTTGATTCATCTCTAACTGATCTTTACGCTGGTTCCTGAATCCCTTCTCATGTTGACCTCTGTTGTTTTAAGGTTTCTGTTTTAGTTCCTCTGGAGTGGGGACATCAAATGTTTTCATGTTTTGAGTTTTCTACCTATTCCTATATCTTCTGTATGTGATTTCCTCTTGTCAGGTGATCAAAGTCCAACTACATTGTTGCATTTGCCCTAGATCTAAAGTCTGCATATGAGGGAGAATATATGATTTTTGGTTTTCTGAGCCTGGCTAACCTTGCTCAGAATGATGTTCGCCATTTCCATCCATTTACTTGCAAATGGTAAGACTTCATTCTTCTTCATGGCTGAGTAAAATTCCATTGTGTATAAATACCACATTTTCTTTTTTTTTTCTTTTATTATTCATATGTGCATACAAGGCTTGGTTCATTTCTTCCCCCTGCCCCCACCCCCTCCCTTACCACCCACTCTGCCCCCTCCCTCTCCCCCCCCCAATACCCAGCAGAAACTATTTTGCCCTTATTTCTAATTTTGTTGTAGAGAGAGTATAAGCAATAATAGGAAGGAACAAGGGTTTTTGCTGGTTGAGATAAGGATAGCTATACAGGGCATTGACTCACATTGATTTCCTGTGCGTGGGTGTTACCTTCTAGGTTAATTCTTTTTGATCTAACCTTTTCTCTAGTACCTGTTCCCCTTTTCCTATTGGCCTCAGTTGCTTTAAGGTATCTGCTTTAGTTTCTCTGCATTAAGGGCAACAAATGCTAGCTTGTTTTTTAGGTGTCTTACCTATCCTCACCCCTCCCTTGTGTGCTCTCGCTTTTACCATGTGCTCATAGTCCAATCCCCTTGTTGTGTTTGCCCTTGATCTAATGTCCACATATGAGGGAGAACATATGATTTTTGGTTTTTTGAGCCAGGCTAACCTCACTCAGAATGATGTTCTCCAATTCTCCATTTACCAGCAAATGATAACATTTCGTTCTTCTTCATGGCTGCATAAAATTCCATTGTGTATAGATACCACATTTTCTTAATCCATTCGTCAGTGGTGGGGCATCTTGGCTGTTTCCATAACTTGGCTATTATGAATAGTGCCGCAATAAACATGGGTGTGCAGGTGCCTCTGGAGTAACCTGTGTGCATTCCTTTGGGTATATTCCCAGGAGTGGGATTGCTGGATCATAAGGCAGATCTATGTTTAGATTTTTAAGAAGACTCCAATTTTTTTCCAGAGTGGTTGCACCAGCTTGCATTCCCACCAGCAGCATACAAGGTGAAACCCTTTTACTTTCAAAATGAAATGTCTCCAAAGATCTAGAAATGGGAAGGGCAACAGAATAGAACATCTAGGAATGGAAAAGCCAAAGGTGTCCTGAGGCTGCAAACAAGCTCCATGAGGAAACCAGTGACATGTCTTTGAGGCAAATTTTAAAGGTAAAGGCTTTCTACAGAACTGAGAGGTTCCTGCTCCATTGGCAGCAAATGTTTTCAGGGGGTACCGGATATCCTCCTCATGGAGGAACAGACACATTCTTCAAGGGAAGGGTAACAACCAATAAGAACAACTGCTCCTCCCTGGGATTCTTGGAGCTTCATCCATCCATCCACTCTGGAGACAGAACATGAGCACTGAGATAATTCTAAGAGCCCCCTTCTATCACCTCCCACCACTGAAAATCAAGTACATATACTTCTAAACTATAGTAGTTTAGAAGAAAATAGGGAGAAGGGCATTCACTCTATCTTTTTTATTCAGAAAGAGGAAGGAGGAGAAAGATATTAACTGGAAAGTCATAATCCACCGTTTTGCTGTTATGTGACAGTGATCTCAATTTCATTCCATATTCCTGGAGGAAATTTACATGTGTAGATCCTTTGACTCACAGTGGTACTTCTGGGAAGTTATCTGAAGGAGATAACCACTTACACCTGCAAAGAAGGGTGCATGCAATGTCCAAGGGAACACAGTACGAAATACCAGCACCCCATAGCTCCCTAACCTCCTTAATGTCTTTCTTAATTTATGTCTTCTCTCCTCCCACTAGCACATGGGTGCCCCTAGGACTAGGATCTGCTGGTGCATCTGTGAGACTGAGAAGACTGTAAAGCATAGAGTGGCATTTAGTCAGTACTTGTTGAAAGAATGCATGACATCGAAAAAACTCCTCCAAAGTCTAAACCAGAGAATATTATCAGATATATCCTGGCTATGAATCAATATACTCATTCTAATGATGACAGAATTAGATGTGTTGACACGGAAATGTCAACACACACTATTGAGTGCAGTCTGCTGTAGGATAGCATCTATCAACACTATCATTTATATGCATCTGGAAATACATCTGTCCATGCAACCTGTCTGGACAGACAGCTGGAGGGTTGACAAGATGCTAAGATTCTTTTTCTAGAGGAAGGAAGGGAGATAATTTTAATTTTCTTCTTTATGTTTCATATATATATATACATATATACTACTTTGGAAATAAGCATATGCTAGTTTAACTTTTAGAAAAAAAATGATGATTTTAAGAGAGATCAAGAGAGAGAAAGAGGGGAGGGTGATATTTGTCACTCTTGAGCTTCAAATGCAGGTAGGGCTCCTGACTTCCTGGAGGGATTGCTGAAACACTTACGTGTGGAGTTACATCTTTTTCAAAGCCAGATTTTTTTTACTGCCTCTCTCTTTGGAGTTTGCATATAGGGAAAACTTGGTTTAAACCCCGATTCTATCTTACAACTATAAAGCTCTAAGCAAGAGATTTTAACCTGTCTGCACTTAAGCTTTCTCAACTGCACTGCAGACTATCTGTATCCCTTTCTTCCCTTCAGCAATTCTCCTCTAGGCTGTCCATACTACCTCCTCATCACTGTTGAAGGGTCAGAGTGAGGAGAAATTGCCTAGGACAGATATATGACATTTCATACATATATCTGTATGAAAAGGACAGTGTGTACAAAGTACCTACAAATAATTCTGAGGAATGTATTTCTATGTGTGTACAATGTGTGCTGATATGCATGTGCATACACACATATGTGTGCATGTATAGTGTACATTTATGTATTGTCCTAGGTTCTTTCTTTCTTTTTCTTTTTTTTTTCTTATCTATCTTTCTTTTTTCAGTGCTGGAGATGGAGCCCAAGTCCTCATGCATACGAGGTAAGTACTCTGCCACTGAACTACAGCTCAGGGCTCCACCATATTTTTCTGATGTGGCTTACTATTAGTGCAGATAAGATGAGGACAAAGACCCTAAAATGCAGCAGAGCCACTAGGAGCTTGGTCAGCACCCCCTTTTCTCCCTTCAACAATTCTCCTCCAGGCTGCCCATACTACCTCATCACTGTTGAAGGGTCAGAGTGAGGAGAAGCTGCCTAGGACAGCTGAAATGCACTGTTTATTTGTCAAATCCCCAAAGGTCCCTCTGTCAAGTGCAGACAGTCTCCAAGAAGAGCACTTTGTTGTTAATTCATCATCACACAAAGCTCCAAAAACCAAGAGATAGAATTCCACCTCTTGTCATCTCAGCTACCCCAGAGGAAAGAATCAAGCAGTCATCTAGTCCCTGGTCTGAGATAAAACAAAATATTTAAATTCTGGTTGATTTCTTCTTGTGTCTAGAGGGGTTTTATGCTGTGCCAAATGCTTGGAGATAAGAAAGTCTTTATTTATTTATTTATTTTGTTTTAGATCTGCTTTCTTTCAGCCCTACCCCTATGTAAACTTTATTCCTGCAAGTTAAGAATAACATTGTCTTCAAAATTCTGGAGCTGATATGGCAAAATATAACCAGTGTAGAGAACGTTATTCTACACACACTGAAATGTGTTGCCTAATGAACAGAATGAACTTCATTAAGTGTATTTATTATAAGGTTTCCAACTGTTCCTGCTTCTTCCTCAGATGTTAGCTATACCAACCAAGACCAGAGTTGTACTTTCTTCTCTTATCTTTCTCTTCAGTGGACAGCACATACTGAAAAATGTTTTAAGAGGTTCTACAATTTACTCAAATGGTAAAAAAAAAAAAAAAAGGCATTAATTTCACAACCAGAAAACCGCAATGAAATGACATGTAAGCACACTCTAATGGAAGGTTTAATTTGTGTACCATATGATTTAAAAAAAAAATAGGTACCCCTAATGATAAGTGGAAATTCAGAAAAGTCTAACTTTATTCTCAACTTTGGTGCTATCTACATTTGGGTCAAATAATTCTCTAGTGTGGGGATGTACTGGGTAGTTCTGAGAAGTGAAGCAGCAACCTAACCTCTGTCTACAAAGTGCCAGTAGTAGCCTCCAGCCCAGGTGTGACAACCAAAAATGTCTCCAGACATGTCCCCAGGGGGACACAACAAGCTCCAGTGGAGAACCACTGGTTCAACCCACTAGCTATCAGTCCTTAACTTCACACTACTTAAGAAAAAGGAAAGAAACACTGATACAGATTGAAGCATAGCAAATCTGGAAAACAACTTGGATGAAGGAAGCTGGGCAGGAAAGACCATTTTATTTCTATGCAGCACCCTTGAAATGCAAATTTATAGAGACACAAAGGATGTTAGTTTGTCACTCTTGGTGGTGTGATTGAGAATTAACTGCAAGTGGGCAGTGGTGATCGGTGATTGTATGGGATAAAGAGAATAAAAGTTAAAAGATGTTTTCAAACCAGACTCTTGTGACTGTACAACTTGATAGATTTACTGAAAATCATTGAATTGTATACTTTGGATGGGTGAATATTATGGCATATAAAGTCTTCCTTGATAGAGCTGGATTTTAAAACCATGAAACAACTAGGAAGTTGACAAGTTATTGTGGAAGGAGAGAATCAAATGGGAGACAGAACCAATCCAAGTGATTTCGCTCATGAGGAATGATCTCCTAAAGGCAGAGAGATCCCATGCCCCACCTTGTCTCCCAAATGACCGTTACAGCAAGTTCACAATATTTTGGTGGCCAGACAGCTGCAATGTCTGTTAGCACCTGGTGCAAGCCAATGGGCTGTTTAATTAGTTTTGGTGTGTATCCTTCTATGGAAAATAATGTGTATGCATGGCCACCCATGTTCAACATGGCCAGGAAGATGGCAGGCGACCAGCAGAGGTGTGTCTTACAGACTGTCTATGTTTTCTGTTAGGATATAGATTAATTCACAGCAATGATGTTACATACCTTATGTGACATAATATATAAAGAGGTTAGAAACCACTCAGAATACCCCAGTGCCCACTCAAACCTCTAAGATAGCAAAAAAAAAAAAAAAAAGTTTTCTCTCATTCTCTCTCCTTTGGTTTGCATTGAATGACAGCTGCAGTTGTTATACAAAGAAATTTTGGGGACTCTCTTAGTGTAAATGGGACAGCACGTCTTCTAGGAGAATGTTCAACTGCTCTTAATTTACTGTAAAAAATATGCACTCTGTATACAGAGACTATATGATTCTCAGGGGGTTTGATGCATGTCTGGGGTTGCTACCAAATGTATGTGTGTGTGTGTGTGTGTGTGTGTGTGTGTGTGTGTGTACGCCCTCTCCTGAGGTTAGGGCTTTTCCTGGTAATGTTATAAACACTAAACCTGATTGAACACACAATGTCAAGTGAGAGAATACTTGGCATTTGTAGAATCTTCAGCCCGAAGGAGTTAAAAACTGAGTTACAAATTGGGGTAACACCTCAATCTGGTAACGTTTTGGGTAAAAAAAAGTGATGATAGCAAATTAATTCATTCCCTTTACTTGAAAACTATGGGGACAATGAAGAGAAGAGATAATTTAAAAAATTTTAATTTCTCCCAAAGAAAGGCATGTTTGTTACAAAAACATCAAAATTCTGAGGAAGGCTCTCCCTCTTCTAAGGCTTGGCAAACTGAGGACTGGAGTGTACACTCTGGGACTGTCTGAGCAGGAGGGCAGTCAGGGAGATGAGGAACCCACCAGTGCCTGGTACCACTTCAGGAAAAGCAAGTGAAATAATAAAGTATTCTGATTAGGCCCAACTAGAAAACTGGAGGGTGAGTGAGCACAAGAAAGGGGTTTATCTACTCAATTAAATCCCACTAGTTTCTTAGTAAATGTCATAAGGACATCCTCACTGGTTTTTGCTGATCAACAAGGTGCTAAAGATCACCAGAGCAACAGGGTTTCTTCCACACATGTTCTGTGAAATATACACACCTCAATTTCACAGTGGCATCTCATTGAGCAAGACTCGGGCAACAAAATATGCTTTAAAAACAAGACTCTCATATGGAAATAAGAAAAAGGTGACATTTCTAGAGATGATCTATTTGTTTTCTCCTTTACCTCAAATTCTATCTACTTCCTTTTGGAAGTAGAAATACCACTAGCCAGTTTGTCCAGACTTCTTCAGAGAGATTCCACATGTACCAATTCAAGTCTATAAATGTCAAAGATGATTTCCCAAAGTCCCTCTAGCCTCAAGACATATCCCTGAGGCAAGCAACTCTCTGGCATGAGTAAATTTTACGGTGACAACACTCTCTCATGGATTAGTTATCTGTGAGTTTCTCCACTATTTATTCATCCTTATTAACTTACAAATCCATTTGTAACAAACTGCTATATGATAACATTACCTTGATCTTTGAAATCAGTCAGGTGGATTGTCTTCGTTTTGCTTGCATGAAGAGCTTATTATCCATTGGTTCTAACACAATATAGGGCAAAGAGCCCCAGACAAGAGGCCAGGCACAATTGTGAGATCCAGCTCTGCTACTTAGAGTTAACCATGGATATTCATCTTACAGGTGTAACTGTGGGTACTCGTTAATCTTATAGGCTTGTTACAAGAATGTAAGAATAAGGATCTATATGAATTAATATACATGAAAGTGCTCTATAAATGAAAAATACTTTTAAAGTCATATAGAATTGACCAAATATAAGTAATTTTTTGAATCTCAAGGTGAACTTTTTTTACTTTGAAGGAAAAACAGTTTTATAATCTCAGAAAGAAGTTATTGGACAGAAAATCTAGAGGGTCTGGCCTTTTTTCTACGAAACCTAGGGAAAAGATGTTACAAATTGAAACAGACTTCTGTACCTGGACACTGTGTGTGGCACTATAGTATGAGCCAAGGCACTTTGATGTCTGAGTTGGGACTTAACTTTTACTGCCTTGGCTTTGGGGAGATATTGGCACAAATGGCTCATGGTTAGCTCAGATCTTTTGTAGAGCAGTAAAAGAGCTCAGAATCAGAAGATGTGTATCTCTAAAAGATACCCTGTCAACTGGTACAGCACACAATCAGCCTCGAGCTCTTTTCAGGCATGAGTAGAAACTGAGTAAGGCAATAACTGAACAAGGTAGGAAACAGAACAAGGCTATCAGATAGTAAGTGTATGGATCCGAGTGAACAGTGACCACAGTAAGGTCAATGATATGGAAAGAGGTAGATAATAGTTTAAAACCCTAAGCCAGAAAGTGGTAGGGGAAGCTAGAGAATGTTTCTGGCCAGGCATGCCAAGAAATTTATGCCATAGCTGATGGAGCCAGCATTTTGTCTCCATCACACAGCCCTGACCCTCCTCTGTGCTGGGGTGGTGGCGGTGGGGGCGGGAGGTCTGTCACACTGGCACAGTGGAAGTTGCCAATAATTTTTGATTAACTGATCTAAATATAGAAAGAGGAAGGAAACATGTCAGTGTGATTTTTTTAGCTTAAGAAAGCAAATTTAAAAAGTTAGGATGGTAGTGGGAAGCCTTGATCATAAGAAAGCTTAAGAAGCTAAGATTCAATTTCCAAAAGAGTTTTTTATGATTGTATATATTTATAAGGTACAGTGTGATCTTATTTTATTTACTGGGAGTTGAACTCAGGGTCTCTTGCTTCCTAGGCCAGCAATCTACTGCTTGAGTCAAACCTGTAGCCCTTTTTTTTCCTGATTATTTTTAAGATAGGGTCTTGCTTTAGGCCTGGGCTAGCCTGGACCATGATTCTTCTATTTTATGCTTGTTGTTGTGGGGATGACAGGCATGGGCTACCACACCCAGTTTTTTCTGTTGAGATGGGGTCTTGCAAGCTTTTTACCTGGTTTGGCCTAGAACCACTACCCTCCTGATCTCAGCCTCCCTCATAGCTAGAATAACAGGTATGTACTACCACATCTATCTATTGATTGAGATGGAAGTCTCACAAACTTTTTCCCTGCTGGCTTCAAGCTGTGATCCTCCTAATCTGAGTTTCCCAAGTAGCTAAGATTATAGGTGTGAGCCACCTCACCTGGCCAGTGTGATATTTTGATACATGCATGCAATGCATAATGATCAAATCAGAGTGATTAACACATTTATCTCCTTAAACATTTATCATTTTTGAATGGGTTGAGACCTTTAAAACTCCCCTCTTCTAGTTTTTTAATGAAATACTTAATATTAATAAATTATTTTAAACTATAGTCACCCACTATGCTGTAGCACATTAGAACTGTACTTTGGTACGTGTTGTCCAAACTCCATTTACTCCCCAGCTTCTAGTGATTACAATTTTACTTTTCTGTGAGGTCAGCTTTGTCTAGCTTCCACATATAAATGAGAACATGCAATATTTGTCCTTCTCTTTCTGGCTTATTTCACTTAACATAATGTCTTCCAGTTTCACCCCAAATATATATTTTTAAAAGACCAGAAACAAATGATGTCAGCATGTAAGTAGTCCCCTGGGTGGGCTTTGCCATTTTCTGCCTCTTCCACACTGTGCTCGGATCTCTACAATTTCCAGGTGCTCACTGTGTGGAGGGCAAAGAAGGTCTAAGCATATATCGCAGATAGGAAGAACTTGGTGAGCAGAGGTTTGGCTCCCAGCAGACAGCTCAGCTATTTAGCAAGTGTACTGTGAACAAAATGGCACACCTAGGGCTTTGCTATAGCTTCAATCTTAAATGGCCCCTAAAGGTGCAAGTGTTGAAGCCTTGGTCCCCATTATATGGTGCTATTGAGAGGTGGTGGGACCTCTGGGAAGTAGAGGCTAGTAGGAGGAAGTTAGGTCATTGGGGGCATGCCTTGAAGGTATCCCAGACCCTTTCTCTCTTTCTCTTTTGCTGCCCAGCTGACATGAAGTGAGCAACTTCCTCCATGTGTCCTGCCATGATGTGCTACCTCACCATAGGCACAAAGGCAATGAGGGGAAGTAGCAGTGGACTGAAACTATGAGTCAAAATAAACCTTTATTCCCTTAAGTTGATTATCTAAAGTATTTTTTCACAGCAATGGAGAGTACATTTGCTCCTGGGAAAGTGGTGGACCTGGGAAGACTTGTGCCATGAGGTTTTGAGGGATGAGTTGGTGCTCTGCAACTGTTCTTGCAGGCCTAAGGGGAGCAGCAACTACCTGAATGAACCCAGTGCATAGGTTAGGGCAATCTGACAACAGGCAAAGGCACGAAGGGGGAAAGAAATCTCCAGGACCAGTGACTTCATGGGAGTCCATGTAGCCAAGGTCCTTCTGTGCACTAGGTTCTTCTAAACAGCAGAGAATGGGGTCTGAGAGTGGGTGGGAGGGCTGGAGACTTCTACACTTGAAATCCAAGTACAGAAGGAGGGTATGCTTGCAACTGGGCCTCACCAAAAATTCATAGACACTTCAATTAGATCACATCAACAAATAGATGTGTACCTTGAGTTTTTGCAGTAGAGGTGGGAAGTCTTTTTTTTTTATCGTTGTTCTGGTACATTGTGGCATTTATGGAAGTCCTTACAATATATCAAGTATATTGTAATTGAATTCACCCCTTCTACCACTCTCCTTCATCCCCCCCTTTCCCCACTACTGGAATAGTTTCAACAGATTCCATTTTTCCATTTACATACATCCATACACAGTCTTAATAAGTTGCAGCTCTGAAATGTACCAGAGGAGACAGTTATTTGATGGGAATTCTTTGAAAAAGAGAAAGAGGTAGGTCCAGCTACCATTGAATTCCATATGCTGAGCTTCTTCGTGGAAGAGGGAACCACAGGAGGACCCAGCATAGGGAAAACACAACAGCTTTCTCATCTAAGGCCCTAAAAAGCAAGTAAATTCATCTTCAACTGTGTTTAAAGAAAGGACCACAAAGAATGAAAGAGACATGTGAAAAGTCAGAGAATTTTCATGATCTTTCACTTCTGTCTCTGTAGAAACAATGAAATAGGATCAGTTGGCCAAGTCTCAGGTGTTTGGGAACTCTGATAGATCAAATTAGAATAGGGAATAGGGTACACATAAAATCATAAATCAGTTGGGCTTTCAGGTTCTCCAATATTTCCTGAGAAATAGGGAGTTGATATAGAAAAAATGAAAGTAAAGCACATAAAACTTTGTTCTGTCTTTCATGAAGGAGCCTGTGAACACAGAGGATGGCTAGTGTATTTGACATCCGGCTATATGACAATAATGATCATGAAATGAAACAGATGATAAAGGATGGAAAAGAAATGCATGCAGTAAAAGGTTATCTTATTGAATTTTATATTTATTATCATGCCACTAAAAAAGAACAAAAATAAAATAAATATTATAGGCCATGGTTGATAGGGAAAGTAGTCTCAGTCCTAGCATGCATGAGGCCACAAGTTCCATCCTCAGCACTGCAAAATAATTAAAAAATTGAAAAACATGAATAAATATCAGGTAGAAAGAACAAAAAAGTCACGTCTTAATATTTTTAATTAAATAATGTGTATTTTGAAAAATGGGGAGAAACTTTGGTTTATCACTTAATGAATAATGACACTTTCTGTTTTTGAGTCTAAAATTCTGCAAATTTGTTATTTTGCAAAAATTAACTTCTCTGTATGTCATATTTTTCAATCAGTCTTCAATAATTGATCAAAGAACACTTTTGCTTTATTTTCACTCAAAAAATTTTCTTTCATGTTGAGCAACAGCTCTATAGATAATTAGGAAAGGCTGAGACTAGGAGAGATTCCTAAAAGTCTCATTTATAAAAAATTCCATAATAGCATGTGTATGTTTTGGGAGAATCAGTCCCAGAAGCTTTCAAATATCTCCAAAGTCAAAAATTTTCAGACAAGTAAGCCTTCCAAGTGGTCACATAGCCTAGGAATTAAAGTAACTGCCTACATGCTGGTTGGCTATTTCCAATCTACTCTCTGAGTGCAGTGATGGACATCAGACTCCAAAATGTTTTGCATTTACTGAAAGATAAAAAAAAACTGTAGCTGAGTCTGCATCCTTGTGGTTTGCTTCATTCTGTTCTGGTATACTTTGTTAATAAACAGATGTAAAATTAAAATGTGTTCATTTGAAGTTTACATATATATCATTCAAACTCTACAGTGAAGACACTAATTATTTAGTCTTAGAATTTTGACTAACAAGAATTTTTTTTTTGTTATTGGGGAGAGAAATATTGTGTCAAAACAGATCAACCTTCAGTCATATGCTGCATACTGTTTGTATAAATGCTCCACAGTCAATGGCCCTGTGTCTCCTGCACTGGGGCAGAGGGGTCTTGCTGCTTCCATGGGGGTGTTGAGGCTGGAAGTACTGTGCACAGGCAGTGATGGGGTCCCCTATTTCCTTTCATGCTTTCCCGCTGTACCCTGATCTAATTTGTGTATTATGGTAGGGAGGGAGTAAGACAAGGAGGAGGAAATGGAGGAGAAGCACCCATGCAACCAACTCGCTGTTGAATGCTGATGTGATCCCTGCAGCTAGGCAGATCATTTCAGGCAGCCCTGCATGCGAGTCACATCATGATGCCCCTCTCTGCAATGTCTCCCTTTGGTACCAGATGCTCCTGGAGAGCTGACAGGCTGCTGGGTCCTCAAGAGCATTAGGGTGCGCCAGAGCTCTGGCCTCTTCAGGGCTTGCCTGGCCTGCCAGTCTCTGGGTTCCTGGCCACACCTAAGCATTGCTCCTTGCTGGAAACACCCATGGGGCTGGCAAGAGAAGGTGAGATCAGCCTGTGGTTAGATGGTGCCCTACTGCATTGTGTTCCTCCTCTTCCTGCCACAGAACTGACCTCTAACCAGTCTCTTTGGCACCCCTCACTATTTCTGATTTTGGAGTACCCAAGGCCAGCATTGCCTGTTACTACAACAAGGGCATGGTCCTCTGAATTGTCATCTCAATTCTTTGGAGAGGTCCGTGAGGTATCCAGTTTAGACTGTGGTATCTGCCCCAACTCCTAACAGCTCTTCCATTCCTGCCTCTGGTCCACCCTGCACAGGCCCTAGTCAAAGCCCAGGGCCTTCAGTGGCTGCTTACAGCTCATAAGCAGGCATCTGTTGTCTAGTTCTTTCAGTTGTACTACCCCATGCCTGTGGATCACAATCACCTTCCCAAGACAAGTGCACAGGCAGCATTCAAGAATGCTGTGCCACACCCAAGGTGCTCCTGACTTTTCTTCCGTGTTTCCCATTCCCTGCCCAGGGCACCCTCCATTGGGCATCTGCAGTCTCTCTCCTGTGCTTTTTCCTTCCATGCTCAGCATTAGCTTACGGAGTATTTAAGAGTGGTAGCCTTCTTTCCTCTACCCTATTAAAAAGTCTTTGAGGACAGGGATTTCTCATGGTAGTCTGCATAGTGCTAGCTCTGCAATCCCAGTGGGCTGGGACTTGGTAGCATGGCTGAGGTACTGCAGACTGTCCTTCCCCACTTCACAGAGGTGGAATCTCTCATGACACACACTTCACAGTAGATGCTTGGATACCACCCAAGTTGATAACTTCCTTAGAAGGTATCATCTCTCCAGACAGGTCACAAGGAAAGCATGGGTTAGGGGCATGTGGAGCTTGAATGCTTTTAGAATGCTTTCTAAAGGTGAGAGCAGTGATCACAAGCAAAGCTCCAAACAGCAGGCTTCTGGGGCAAACGTGTAGGAGGCCAGACTCCCTAGTCAGACCTGCTTTTAATATTAGCTGGTTGACGCTCAGATGTTTCTTGGAAGCTGGTGGCACTTCCTCTATCTTGTTACCAAGTCTCCGACCCCACCCATGACTCAGGGCCAGGGCTGCCTGCAAGTAAGGCTATTGCCAGCTCTGTGCTACTCACTTTGGGGCCAGGTCATAGGACAGAAGGACACAGGATGGGGCACTTTTACCCAACTCCCTCCATCTTCTTCATACTTCTTAAAGGCTACCTTACCAAGTCCTGTGGACAGCACTCCTTGGGTCACAGGGGTGGAAGGAATTTCTGCCAGGCTTTGAATACTTCAGCATCCACTGTTGCTTCTCTGACCTAGTTGGGGGTGTCACTTCATATGAGTACTTTGAGTGGATGTGCTTCCTGTCAGGACCTTGTACCAGTCCATGGAAGACATTCTGTTTCAGCTTTGCTGGAGGATCAAGATACCTTCCTGGACTAGCACAGCAAGTCTCCAACCTTCATCAGATACTATCCTGGGCATCCAGTGCTCCTCCTTGTGCATAACAATAGAGTAACAGGACAGAAAGCCATATGCTACTAGGCCAGGTGCTGAGCCCATCCCTGCACACACAGGTGATTCTATATTCCTGCAGGGGGAAGTTAGGGAGCTTGATATTTCCAAAGGACTGGGGGGAATTTTAGCTACATGTAGCTATGGGTCACACTGCTTTGCATTCTAGTCCAGTTTTGACCACTTTCTGGCTGGGAGACTAAATTCAATTTCTTCATCTCTTAAAGGAGGTACAGTAAAACTAATCTCATAAGATTGTGAGGGGATGATTTCAAAAGAAAACATCTCAATGCCCTCTCTTGTGGTATATTACATGCTCAATGACAGTTGGCTATCTTTTGGTGATGATTCTGCCATTTAGATGGGAAGTCTTCTGGGATCAGAAGGGGCCTTCCCAGACACATAAATGCTACCCAAGAACCTGTCTCTGGTCACATCATTGTGCCACTAGACAGTGCTGTCTGGCTCTTCTCATCCCTTCTAAAGATTTTCTTTTATGGCATACTGAAGTAAAGTTACCCACATGAATGGACTGTCTCCTCTGGGACTTTCCCAAGGCATTCCAGAGAACTGGGACCAAACTGGAGATCAGCCAGGCCTGCCTGGTATGTGACTTCCAGGCCTACCTGGTCACCATCCAGGGTCTGCTAAGGAACTGTTTCCACCCAGACCTGCACTATCAAACCCTGTACCAGCTCTGCCTGAGCAGGTGGAGGATGATGGAAAAGGTCCCTGCAAGCATAGAATGGGCCCTTTTGCTGGGGAACAGTGATTATTAAGGTATGAAGCAATTTTAGCCACCTCAAAGCACCCTTCTTGGACACAGCTAAACCTGAAAAGAGCCACTGTCAACAGCTGAGCATACACTCCTCTCTCTTCATAGCTTACTTCTGTGGCTTAACACAAACCCCAGGCAAATTCCAGTCTCTGACCCCTGGTACATGATAGGCCTCTCTTGAGAATCCTGTTCTGAGGAAGCTCTGTGCCCCTTGGGCCTGGGCCCATGAAGGGCATACCCTTTGCAAAGCAGAAGGTGACATTTCTCTGATACGCATGTAGGAGCCTTCTGATTTTTATTTTCCAAAATTGCTCCTCACCAGTGCTCTGGGAAAACCCAGAGCTGGTCAACACATAGCAAACCTGCTTGTCAGCAAAGTCCAGTTCTTGTTTGTGGCAAATTGGCCACTCCTGGGGTCAGGGGCCAAGGGCAGGGCCAGCCCATGGTAACTGAACTCTGAGGAGAGTGACATCACTGGTCCATCTCTGACATGTTCCATACATACACACCAGACATTACTAACATGCTCCTGAGTGACAGGTGGCAGACCCCTGCAAGTTGCTGTGCCTCCTTGGGCCAAGCTGGGAAGATAGACAGATGGTGTGATCAAATACTGTTCCTAAACATTGTCCCAAATGACATGATTCTTTGAAGGAATTATTAACCCCAACTCAATTGTCCCTCCAACCTCTCGCTATTTGGTTTTCTTAATTAGACCTAGGACATGCCCAAGTATGATCCCATTCAAATTGACTCTTCTGATAAACCTACTTCTAAGTCAACAGCCACCATCTTCTGCAATTAGAATACTGAACCACCCATACTTTCAGGCACCTGCTAAAATAGCTCTTTGACAGCCAGACTCTAATAACTGAACTAGAAGCTTCAGGAAAGATAACTGTGACTGTGAACTGCTAACACTCATGATCAACAGTTTGCATAGAGATCTGGAGCCAAAATAAACCCCAACTTGCAGATGTTCAAACATGCACCGACAACTCTTTCCCCAGATGGAAAGACACTAGATCTCAGCACTTACAACCTTGTCAGATGTTAATTTCAGCTGGTTGACCCTGAGCTGCAAAAGAGGACACTAATTGTGATACTGACAGAAATGACACTAAAATAAGTATGTCCCATTATTTGCCATCACAGGTTTCAAAGTTGCTAGTTGGGGGGCTGGGAGACAAGAAAACAGTGCCCTGCCCTCTTTGCATAAGATGCATAAGATAAGATGCTGTCCACATGTGATCCTCTCCAAGTCCTTGGTTGTGTCCTACTGCATCTGAAGACAAGGTGACTCCACTGAATAGAGAGAATGAAGCTTGCAGTAATAAGTCAAAGGCAGTTTTTTTTTCCTCTATTTCTCTCTTTCTCTGGGCAATAAAAAGGAAAGGGAAGAGGAACCACCCTGTGGAGTCTTGGTGATTTCTTGTTAAGTACATATATAAGTACAAGTGTGTTGAAAGCACATTCTTAATAAAAGTATTAATAACTCAGGGTCAGGATGGGAGGAGCCATCTGGTGTGGGACAGTAGGGGTGTGACTCTCTGTGTTCCTTATTTCTATTACTAGAGGTTGCTGTGCAGTGGCACTTGGCGACCAGTTTTGACTATGGGATGTGGGCTCATATATTTCCCTGGGTACCATCAGGTACCAGCCATCTTGAGTTACCTGAGGGTGTAGGTACTTGAGCTCATGTCCTGGACATGGGACACGTGACTCCTCTGGAGCCTGAGTTCTTTGAAATAAAAATAAAAGAAACTCAATAAAACATGTTGTGTGTATGTATGCACACACACCTCAATCACCAGAATTTATAGTTGCCTCTGAGGATGAATGACATGAAACATCCCCTGGAGTTGAAATAGGGTTCCTGCTGAGACAGAAACTGGAAGGAACTAGCACTCATAAATTAGCAGGATTCCCTCTTTAGGAAAAAGCATAAATGCCCACATTTAAGGAAGGTGCTCTGGAAAATGTGACATTAGTCATAGAATCACTTTGGGTGGTAGGCCTGGAATCCAGGAAAGGCAAGCAGACCTGCCTAGCCAGGGAAGGACAGAGCTAGGGGTGGAGGAAGGACAACACCATGGGTCCCACATGCTTTATTGGCTGTGGTGACAGTGCTCTTCCCAGGGACACAGCCAACTCAGGACAAGGTCCCCAGCCCTGCAGCTCATGCCCTGACCATCCATGCTTACTTCATAGTAACCAAGGACTAAACTGAACTCCTAAAAGTTCTGATGATGAAAGAAGGAAAAATAGCCCAGCCAGGGAATAAAATTAGTCTATTTTCTCTTTCTTAATAAATAAGGAGATTGGAAGGAAATTCGAATTATACACTAATTTTCATGAGTCTGGCTCTGGGAGTGTGCTCTGGGAATCTGGACAAGCTTGAGTACTTACTTTGCAAACTGATTATACCCTGGGATGAGTCTCCTTGGTGGTGGCTAAGATCTGGGACCCAGCCAGTCTTTTATTTTCCCTAAATCTATCCTGGCTCAGGCACACCCTGTCATGCAGTGCAGGGAGACATGGATACAACAGAACCATGGTGTTGACAGCAAGACCTAAAGAGTACAACAGGCCCCAAGCCCTCACTCCCTACATTTGCTTGGTCACCAGCCATACAGCTTGTCCCTCCTGAACCTCCCACCCCTCAAGTCCATTTTCCTGCTTGGCTGTTCTTATCTCCACGATCACGGTGGTAATAGTTGCTTCTGATAGGCCTCTAACTTGAACCTCCACCCCCTATTCTCAATGGGCACCAAAGGGAACCTCACTCAGCGTGTTCAGTGACCATTCATGAGGGTTCCAGCTCAGGAAATCAGGCCTTGGGGAACAAAGCAAGCTGCTTCACTCTCTGGGTTTTGTTAGCTCCAGGGGCTGGTGTAAGAAGTAAAGTAGTTCATGCACACCAGGAACTCAGCAAATCATAATTGGTTGCAACTACAGGTTGAACACTTCTAATTTGAAAATCTGAAATCCAAAATCCAACACTTTTGCAGTGCCGATATTTTCTACAAGTGAAAAATTCCACACCTAATCTTAGTAACAATGGAAGTGCAGCTGCACTGGTTAACATTGTATAAAATTACCTTCAGGCTATGTGAATACCTATGTGTATGTGTTTAAGGTATATATAAAACATACATGAATTTTGAGTTAATACTGGTTCCCATCCCAAAGATATCTCTAGTTCTATACTGTGACTTGTAGACTCCAAACACCAAGCTGTCTCATGCCGCCAGCCTCACCCACATGTGGAGCCTTTGCCCAACTCTTCTCCCTCCCTGCACTCCCCTTGTCCCCATGGCAGCAGGGTCAGCTAGAACGGTCCTTGAATGCTGCTGCTTTAGCCAATTTTCTTATCTTCCAACCCTCTACATCCTTTGGAGAATTGGGAGGGTCTGTGAGTGGTGGCTGGATCCCACAACCCCTGCTGTGATGAAGATCGATTCATCAGGTGAATCATGAATGAATGGGCAGTTGACTTTGCTGAGTTTCCTCTTTTTGTGAACAGTGATTCTGAATTCTGGCTAGAATAGATTTTGTGTTCAAAGAAAATAGAAAACAGCCTAAGGTCCTGGGCCACTACTCATCTCATCTTACAAAGCCAAGCCCCCCCAAGACACATGAAGGTGCCCAACTTGTCTCCAGCTTGTGTCTCCACAAGTACTTGGTCTAGTCATGTACAGAAATGGGGCTCTCACTCCTAATGTCTAAGCAGGGTCCATGCCATCTTAGAACCCAGGAGCTTCCACATAAAGGTTTGGCCCATGACTCCCCAAAGCCCATGGTGGGGTAACTGATGTTTTTAGTGTCAGCTGTTGTGCTGACATTGCTACCGTTGGTCTGGCTCTCCCTTGGCAGGACACTGGAGCTGCTTGGCTGAGCTTCTCTGGTCACAGAAAGCAGCCATCCAACCCCTCCTACCCACTTACTTACTCAAGATGCAGCTGTACAGACAGTTTTAGTGTGAGATATACTTATTGACCCATCTGAACCTGGAGTGGATGAAATAATCCCTCTTCCTGAGTTTACAAAGCTGAGGAGTGACAGTGTGTGACCTGCAGAATGCCACACAATTATTAGGTGGGTGTTAGTGTCAGATGTGGTCCTGTAGTGATAAACAATGATTGGAAGGGACATGAGGCCATGAGAGATGGGTGGCCCTGATGGATTGGACATGTGGCTGTTTCATTGCTGTGTGTCTCCTTCTACACACATGAAAGTCCTTCTGAGATGGCTCAGAACTGGGGCCATTGCTTCTCCATTGTCCCTACATTTTCAAGGGTGGGTTGAGCCCAGAGCTCCTAGTTAACTTCACATGAGAATACACAGAGGTACCTACAAGAAGGCTACGTGTCACCCTCAGTCATATACACACACCTAGAGCATCAGGTCTCTCCTTCATGCCCACTGGGACTGCTGGCAGCAGTCTACACTCCCCTATGGTTGGGCCAGGAGCTTCCAGGCATTGGAAACAGAACTTTTGTCAAGCCTGTGACCTACATTCAGAGCCCACTGTATCAGCTATTGAGTCCACCTGCCTTTCCTTCAAGTCAAATTTATCTTCCTCCATCATATTTACACCAGGAAAATTCAGTAAGTGGACTTAAATTGCTCTTCAAGCTAGTCTGTGTTCCTGCTTTTTAAAAGCAGAATAGGGAATTAGAATAACTGTCTTCAATAATGTATGGCAAAAGTTCATGGAATACCTGGACTATTTATTCTGTGCTAAATGCAATAATTCCAGGGGTGCTAACCATTCAGTCTTCACTCTAATGCAGGCAAAACGTAACTTCAATGTCTGAATTTCTTTCAACCCACAATGAGGACTAATTTTTCTTTTTTGTTTTTCTTAGGCAAGCAGTCTACCATTGAGCTACTTCCCCAGTTCCAGGGATCAGTTTTGTGCCATTGAGACCTTAGTTTGCCCCTCCTAGCACCCACTGTACTACCTTTTGGAGGAGAGCATGGCCAAGAACAGGAGCAGATTAAATGCTGCTTTGTGGTCTTTCACAGACAAATGATGTAACCTTCTCACCTAAGGAATAATGTCCTGCACATGATGTTGGTCAAATTTCCCTTTATTAAAATGTGTAACTTTTGGCAAATTCCACCATGGAGAACACAAACAATGGATAAAACACACGCCAATAGATATTTGCCAAGCTGGGGAATTTAAGAACATGAGAGCAGACTTCACACTGCACAATCCCCAGGTGCTGACTACTAAACAGTGACCAAAACAAAGCAGCAGGGCTCCTGAGATAATTCTACAGGCATAAGTCAGGGTAAAGAAATAGTCACAGTAGTGGAAGTAAAGTAACATATTTTCTCTTGCCAAAGAATCTCCATAGTTCTCAACATATTACAATGTGATTATATATTTATTCAGTTTAAAATGAAAACAAGTTTACAAATCACTACTCAGTTACTTAAAAATAAACTCTAGTTGTTTTTCTTTTTGGCAGCACCAAGCATGAACTTTGCAATATTTCAGAAACTTCGGATATATTATAGTCTTCTGAGAAAGGCCCAGTACTTCAGAATTCCTGGGGTGGCTGTGGAGAAAGAACATTACTGGCAACAAAAATTAAAACATTTCAAAACCTATATGCAGTTGTTCATAAACATGTACACATATTTAAGCATCTATTCTAGTGTGCTAAATTTTTTTTGTTCGTTTTCTTTTTCAGTGCTGGGGATCAAACCCAGGGCTTTGTGCATGCTAGGCAAATGCTCTACCATTGAATTATACCCTCAGTTCTCCTAGTTACTTCTGATAGCATATTTACATTTCTTTTTGGTTTAAGGAAAAAAATGTATTTTATAGGTAAACTGTTCTAGGTGACCATGAATGATTCTATAGCCATGTTTTCCTTTCTCAGTCATTGTACCTACATGGCCTATATACGTGTGTACAGTTGGCAACTTCACTTTTCCTGGTCCCAAAGAGCTCACCTTCTATGTAAGTAGGAATATTGCTCTTCTTATTCTGGGGCTTGTGTGTATGTGTGTGTGTGTGTGTGTAATTCAGAGAAATTCAGTTGCAACACTTTTTTAGGGAGAGTTTGAGTATATATTTTCATTTGTGTGGCTCTGAGTCCTTAAGAAATTGGAGTTACTATAAAAGACTGGACATAGGATTGTGTATAGTGTCCCAGGATGCCTGGTGCCCCAACTGCAAACTCAGGATGCTCGTATGGACCCAAGGTGGGTGTTTACCACTAGAAAGCATGATGGGAGCTTGAAGTATAAACTTTAAATAGCACAATGATATTGATACCTTTTCCTTTGGCTTCAATAGCAATCACGATTGACCATTTTCAACTATGAAGCAGACTTGACTGGAATAACAAAAACAAAACAAAACAAAAAACCCCCACCTTTTCAAAAAAACATTTAATGAGGTAGCTGAGATCTAAGTTCAAACCGCAGCATACACCAAGGAGCTTAATAAATGCTCAGGCATTTTAAAATGCAAACTGCTACAGTGCTTAATGAATGCTCTTTCTTCCCAAATCCTGAAGGTGCATGCAAAGGTTAAGAAGGGGCCCTTGCAAAGTGAGAACAGCAAGAGGCTAGGGATACATGAAGCTGAATAGGAGTAGACAGGATGGGCCCTGTGGTGCATGCAAACTTTGGCCGAAGTTTACCAGGGATCTCAAATGCAGGTGATCTTACACAAAACAGATACCCAGTAGAACTCAGGGACATGATAGGGTGAAAAGAGCTTTGACTTGAGCAGCACAGAGCCTGAAGGAATGTTCAGAACATCTTTTCCTGGGCCCAATACTCATACACCCTTCATGTTCCCTGGAAATACCCACGCTCAGAAGGGCTTGATTGCTACTTTTTCCTGTGCACCACCCCAAGTTCTAGAAGAGGCCACTGCTTTCAATGCTTACCCCCTGAGTTCTCCTCACTCTCTACTTACAGGCATAGGCTGCTATATGGTGAGCAGCTTTTCAGAGACCAAATTCAAACGCTTTCCATGTGGAGTCAAACAAAAAGGGGGCTACACCAAACCTGAAAGCATGGGTTTTATGGCTTCCTGCAATATGAACACTCAGAGTTCACACATGCACAGACACATTCGTGTGCACACTCTCTCACCAGTCATACTTGTAAATTCATGGGCACATACTTTTACTTGTGCACACATGCACACACTCACACTTGATCACATATGCACATACACACACACATACATGCACACAGTGGTGCACAGCAGCCCAGAAGCATCCCAGGTGCAGCAAGCTCAGTTGAGGCCAACATCGGGGTAAAAGTGGTAGAGTGAAAGTGCCTGGTGCAGAGCTGGGTAGGGTTCTGGGGAAGAAGTCCTGAGTGTTTCACCTCCCTTTGCGGTCCTCAGAGCCAGAAGCCAGCACACCAGCACATGGCACCCGTAGGCAGCATTGAACAACAGCAGCAGAAGGAAGGCACCAGATCCTTCTGTGTTAGGTCTCTGTTGTGTAGTTATTGTAGGCCAGAGGAGGTAGGGTGGAAAAGCTGCTCCACCTCCTGGTGCCAGGTTGGGATTCCACATGCCCTTGTTCTTTATATTTACCCAGAATGTTTTTAGCTTCTTCTGCATCCCGCAGAGGGCTCTCACCATATTCTTCTTTAAGCCACTGCCGATACTAGAGAAGTTGGAAACAAATCCAAAATGTCACACACATGTGGATACCTACATTCAAGATGCCTTTCACCTGTTACTTAGTGGTAGCACTATTGCCACATATAAGCAAGGAAATTAGAGGGCACTGGGCGATCAGAGCTCTGTGACTGAGTGGCTGGTCAGTGTCAATCAAAAGAGTGTTCCTTCAAAGCTTTGGCTTGAGGACATAAAAGCAATGCACACCAGTGCATACATACATTTGGTAGACTTGGAGCAGTCTGCTAAGGGCTCCACAACAGATGCAAGAAAAATGTGTTTTTGTGTTGTCTTTGGCAGACAGGATTGAATAGAGGAATCCAGGGTAAAAACATAGAGAGAATTTTTGCGATTTGGAATAATTTTGTAAAGATGATGAACTTGTCTTACTACAAAGAAGAACCTAAAATTTGAGTTTACATGATTAGTGTTGGAAAGTATCCTCTACTCCCTCACCTGGTTGACTGCACCTTTGGAAGCTGAAAGATGGAGGTGAATTCAAAGCAAAAAAGAAAAGAAGAAAGTAAGCAAAACCAAGAAGATAGTACTTCATTAAAAGGGAGGGAAATAAGCAGATATGGAGTACCAGGCATAAGGACAATGACAAAGGGTAAGATCCTGCAGCTGGGGCAGGGGTGCAGGTGGGCATCCTTGGGCCCCATGTCCTCTGTGGCTCTGAAAGTCTAAGGCTAGTACTCAGGCAGTTGCCTGCTTTGGTAACATCTCCCAAGGATTGCTTACCTGATGCACTTCATGCTTCTCAAACTCCTGGAGCTGCCTCTGGAAGCCAAGGTTGGGGTTGGCACAGGACCTCCCTGCACGCACAGTGTGCAGGGCATCCTCCCAGCCGAAGTCAGTGACAGTCATGATGTATGCAACCACCAGCGTCACACTCCTGGAGACCCCAGCCAGACTGTAGAACCAAGAAAGCCCATGTGCAAGGGCAGTTTTGGAACCAGGGATCTGCCACCCAGATCATTTGGAGCAGGGGATTTGGAGGGCCTCTTTTTAGAGAGTTCTGCCTTAGTTATGTGTGGACCACAAGAAACTACATAGAAACATACCAGTTTCCCTCTACTGGGGACATTAGAATCTCAACATCCTTTAGGCATTTTAGCCCCATTTTCCTTGATTTCCTTGATAAGATGTGGCCCAGACACTTATGCTTTGTGACCCTCCATTGGTCCTGAGTCCTCCTAGGGTATTCCATTTCCTCAGGCAATAAAATAACAACTACACAGAGAGAGGGTCATGAGTCTTCCAAGTTCTACGCAACAATTCTATTCATAACCTGCATTAGTTTAGAATGTCTTCATGTTTTTAAAAGCCTTGTTTTCTTAGCTACTGTAATGAGAGCTAAATCCAGATGCCCTTACCAAAATCCCAAAATCTTCGTTTTTTGGTTTTTTGTCTTTTTTTTTTTGACATAACCAAGCAAAGCAGCAAAGAAGGCACACTGAGTGAGCTCTGAGGCTTCGGGTCAGGATGGTGGTATAGGCAGTAAAGCTTAATTATCTCCATCAGGCTTAGTAAGGAGATCAGTTTTAAATGTATACGTAAATTAAGTTAGCCACAATAAGACTATTCATCCTCAAAGTTGGAGGGTTCTAGCAATGGTTTAAGATGGAAAAGTTTAGCAAATGTCTCATTTTTCAAGAAGCCATATCATACTCTATGAAATATGAATTCTTAGACTATCAGGCTTATACATATTTTAATAATAACGTTATTATTATCAATCAATAAATAACAACCCGACTCTCATTGCCTCCAACTGCACCTCAGGGTGCCTCAAACCAAATGCAATTGAAAGTTAAAAGCCTACCCTTTGCATTTACTACACTTCTTACTTTTTTAAACTTTTTAAAAAAAATATTACTTTCAAAGCCCTACAAATACACAAAACATTGATTACATTTGAAGCCACTGAAATATCTCATGTCCCTTCCTGCCATCTTGGGTAATAGGCCCTCAGAGCTCAGTTCAGCTTTCCTAAGCAATTTCTCTGACTATTGTGCATGGGTGTCCCAACCTGAGCAGCAGCATCACAGGAGCTATTGCATCAGATTTCCCAAGAGTCTGTGCTGCAAGAGTGGCTACTTTGGGGAAGTGAAGAGACTGTTACACTTTTAGTTAATTAATGTTACACCTCATTCAAGATGGAGGGATCTCATTGTATGCACATATGAGTAAAAGAGAAAAGAAAGATGGAGGGATCTGTCCAGTCAACAGAGCCCAGGCTCCAGAAGGCTGAGTACTAATTTTCCAGGCAAATTTGCCAAGTTATTAGTATGACCACTCGTGGTAATAAAACGATGGCACTCACGGAGCACTTACTCTGCTCCAGGCACACGATTTACCAGGTAGAAAACCAAGAACTTTAGATGCATGAGCCTTAGATTGAGTGTTAGTGTAAGTTACTTTTCACAAAGTGTGTGTGTGCATGTGTACAGCTGTCCCCCAGTACCCATGGGTCATTGGTTCTAGGGCTCACTGCAAATACCCAAATTAATGCAGTTCCTTATATAAAATGGCATTATATTTGGTATACTTGTGAGATCCTCCTGTACACTTTAAATCATCTCTAGATTACTTACAGTACCCAATACAGTGTAAACCCTGTCAAAAGTTGTTACTTAATTTTAAAGTCTACTTAGAATGTTTCAAAGCAATGTAGTAAGGCAAATGCACAGAAAAGTCCCAATCTGTAAGTGGAAAAGAAATGGTTATTTTGGTGTTAACAGTAATATATTCCTACATACCCACAGCTGCAATCAAAACTCTCCAGAAGGAAAAGAGTATTGAAAAGGGCACTGAAATTTCAGGCATGAGCTACAGAACAGTCCTATCTGTGGGAGGCTGTTCTCACGAAATGTTAGAGGCAGGCTAGCAAGGGACAGTGTTTCTTGTCCTAACCTTGACAGTAACTTCCAGAAATTCTGGTGGTGAGTGAAATGAAAAACACAAAATCAAAAGCAAAACCAATCAGGGTTCACTTTCAATAAAAGCAAACAATGATTAAGACAGAGCAGGGCAGAGGTGGAGTGTGCATTTGCAATTCAGGGTTTAGAGAAAACTATTAGGAGATGAAATAATTAATCACACACAGAAAGACACTGTTGAGCAATCAAGCCAACCAGAACAAGCTAAGGTATTATTCAGCAAGAGACATACGTACCAGTGCACGAGACAGCCCTCACCTTGGAGACGGCACTCATGAATAAATTTAATACTTTCTTTGAAATGTCTTGTCCTAGGCACAGAAAGAAAAGCAAGAAGTGACATCTTCTATGTAGGAAATGATGATAAGAAAAATCCACCTGAGGTTTCTTGAAAGGTCTCAGAGTCCCACCCCTTCGCAACTGAAGTGGCCAGGGCTGCCCCAGCCTTAGTCTCAATCACAGGCATGCTGAGGTCTGCAAAGACCTCTCAGCACCTGAAATTTTCTGTAAATTCCCCTCAAGCCATTCCTAAAACATAAGGTTTCTGCTGATTGAGGGAAATGGTAGTTCCTGGTCAGCTTCCCATGTTCAATCTGATCAACAGCAAAACCAGGGACCCTCACACCAGCTGTGAACCTCGCACAGCCACAGTAACCCCGAAAGGTGTCGATATTATGTGGACTTCTCAAGTCTTCAAAGGTATTTTCCTTCTGACAAGCTGAAAAGCCTTGAGTCATTTGTCTACAGTGACCGCCCTGGACCTTGGCAGGTCTTGTCTACATGCCACTGGAGAGCTGAGGGAAAAGCAAATTTAGGTTAATCCCTATTCTAACCCTCTATGTGGCCTGGGAAGGGCAACTTAGAAAGTAGAGATGACATCTCCGAGGCTAGATGAGGTAACATGCCAATATGCTTTGCTGAGTCCAAAATCCTAAATGACAATGAATGCTATACACCTTCCTTCTTCTGTTGGGCCATCACTTTATCACTTTGTCTGGTCACTTGTTCAGCTATGACAGAGAGAGAGAGAGAATGAAAGAAAGAGAGAGAGAGAGAGAGAGAGAGAGAGAGAGAGAGAGAGAGAGAGAGAGAGAGAGAGAGAAAATACCTGTAAGGCCTTGCTCAAATGCATGGGCTGTACCTTGCTGTGTAGCTTCTCAGAGGTCAAGTTCAATGCCTGGTCACTTGAGATACAAACTTGAACAGGACTCAAACCCTACTTTGATGAGTTCCCAGGCAGCTGTGTGCCCCGTGCCAGAAGGACAGTGTTCTGGACTGGTTTATGAGTTAAGTTCAGGTACTAAGAAGACAGAGTACCTGCTTCTTTCATGTATTCTACCTTCAAATGGCTTCTAAAGCTTGAAAACACTAAACCTACCATATATATACTAAATTCATTTCCCGTTCAAGTGATCAAGTACTGCCCATTTACCAGAGATTCTGATAAACTTTAAGACAATCAGTGATTAATAAGATATAGTTCATGACTGCAAAATGATAGCACAAGTGAAATGAATCAGAGTAGAGGCTTGCACACAGCTTAGGTGGCAGAGGGCTTGCCTAGCATTTTCAAGATCCTGGGTTCAATCCTCAGTAGTGAAAAAACCAAACAAACAATAACAAAAAAGAATGGGAAGCACACATCCATCACAGCAAACTCACCTAGCTTTTGATTGCAAAAGAAACTCCACAGTCTTACTTGGAGGTGCTCAGTGAAATTAGGACAGACAGGAGGTGGAAGAAATTTTAAGTGTGACACATTCATACACACCATACACACTCATGTATTGCTAACAACCAGAAGTGTCACAAGTGAAAAGTCCAAGCAGAATGACCTTAGGGCTTCAGACTCCTACCTGACATCTCTAACTAGCAGAACACTGCAGGATCTACTTCTGATAGCTTTTCCAGATGTAAACATAGAAAATAGCTCAGAGAATTGCAACTCTATCCAAAAACTGGCTTGGTATATAGCAGGCAAGAAAGAATTTTGGCTCTAATCTTGAGATTTGAAGTGTTAATACTGGGGGATCTCAGAATAGATCTCCCAGTAAAATTCAGGGCAACCCACAGGTTGCAGCTTCCATCCACAGTGTGTTAGGGGCAATTACTGTAGAACTCCAGAGCAGGTATCTGTGACAGGGCCACTTGCTCTCTCACCCCATGAACAATGCCCATAGGGAGACTGCTCAGAGCCCCGTTGTGAAGCTTGACTCAGGTACATGATCAGGCATGAGGCCAAGCCAGACAATCATTCCTAGAAATGCCTTTTCCAAGAAAAGCAGGAGGCAGGCGACCTCATCGCTGCTTGGGTTTAGAGTTGTGTGCTATAGAGTATGGAGGGTTATTTCCAGGGAAGCTAATGACATAAGCCTAAGCTCTGGTCACTAAACTCCCTCCTCCACAGTGGGAAATACCCATGGCCCTGGCTTCTTGTATTGCTCAACTCTAATTTGAAGCAGAAGCACCAATTTGAAGCCATCCCACCACAAGCTGTTTCAATGAACACCAGTTCCCTGTTCTTGCTTTGTGTTTGATTGGCAGTTACTCTGAACTTCCATACATGCTCTATCTGCAGAAAGTGAGCTGAGCTCACCTAGAAGGTGATCTATAGGTGTATTACAAACTTGCCTAACAGTGCCTGGGGGTTATCACACCAGCTCCTGCCACTCATCCTGGTAGGACATCGCAGTGCAGTGGCAAGAGATATTCTCTGTATGGACACAGCAAGTAGTCCAGCTGCCAACTGTTCAACCCCCCACCTCATTAACAGCAGCCCTCCCCACCCCACTCTGCATCAGAGACCAAAGAGCCCATAACCAGATGAGCTTTCTTGACCTGCTGGGACTCCAAGAAAGGACTGTGGATGGCTCTTTTAAGCCACACCACATGATGTTCATGTTTGAAGCCAACAAGTACTTCTTGATCCAAGACAGTGAGATTTGGAGATTGTGATCCCCATGAATGGGATCTGAGACAGTCCTGTCCTGCCCAAAAGGGCTTTGTTTGCTGGAGTCAGAGCCCAGGGATCTGGATGCTTGGCATAGCAGCTAGTTTCACCCCAAAGCCAAGTGGCACCAGACCAGGTGTTGTTGAGAGAAGGATGTGCCTGCTTTCCTTTAACTGTATTGGAGTGTGTGTGTGCTGTGTGTGTGTGTGCGTGTGTGTGTGATACATGTGTGATGTGTGTGGTGCATGAGTTGTGTGTGTGATGTGTGGGTGTGTGCAAGGCATGTGTGTGGTGTGAAGTATGTGCATGTGGTGTAGTGTGCACATGGTGTGTGGGTGGGATGTGTGTAGTGTGTGCATGGTGTGTGGATGGGATGTGTGTTGTATGTGCATGGTGTGTGGTATGTTCTTGGTGTGTGATGTGTGGTGCATGCATGTGATGTGTGTGGTATATGATGTGTAGTGTGTATGTGTGGTATGTGTATGATGGATGTGTGGTGTATGTTTGTGTGGTGTGTATGTGGTATGTGTGTGTTTGTGTGATGTGTTGGTATGTATGTGTGTGTGATGTGTGGTGTGTGTATATCTACATGGGGTGTGTGTGTGGTGTGTAGAGGGGCTTCTTCCTGGGACAGAACTGGACCAGACTCCCAAGCCCTGCCCTACCCACCTTTCAACTGGAACTCTGAAGGTGAAGTCTCCCCATCCCCAGAAGCCAGGGGAGCAATATTCTTCACCATACCAACTACGTGGGGACCAAGTGGGCCACTCTATCAGCACGCAGCATCAAACACAGAGAATTCACTCACGGACTGACTTTTACATCTTATGCATTGTCAACATTAAAAAAAATAACTCTTATAAACCAAATTTTCATTTTGCCAGGAAAGGTCATTTTAAAAGTAAACTTGAAAACCAAAAACACTCAAGAAAACCAAAAACAAGGGAGCAAGTAAGGTAGCTCAAACACTGATGACACCTTCTCCAGAGGGTTCTCATTTTCTCCTTGACTAGGAAGACTATCACTGTGAGCTTCAAAGTCATCAGAAGCTGTTTGGAAGTAGACCACAGTAATCCAAAGGCCTGCCTAGCTCAGATCTTGTGAAACTGCTCTTTAAGAATAAAAGTTAAAAGAAAAGGTAAGTGAGAGAAAAAGCGAAGTTGGGACTTTGTCTCAAAACAATACAACTCAATACAGAGAAAGAAAAAGGGAGTTGAAAGTATAGCTACACTAAAGAAAATGGACAAAGAGACAGGGAGGTAGAATAAGGCAAGGAAGTTTCCTGAAGTTTTAAATAAAAAGCTCTTTGTATTGCTAATGCGTCTTCTCTCCACTAAAACCTCAAGAAACTTACAGACCTGCTCTATTCTCAAACCACAGAAGTCACAAAGACTTACTGTAATGATGCAATGCTACAGGCTCTGTAGCCTAAATCAAGATCCTTTGGATTTCACAGAGAAAAAAAAAAATTACTTACTTAGTAATTACAAAATACCAATTTAATAAATACCAAAGCAAAAATGAGCAAATACAGGTTAGTGTACATCTAACCATTCACTTTCAAAACACATCAGTACTCCTTACTTGAGTAGATAAAAAATATAATCTTAGTTTTGTAAATAATTAGTGTTCATGAAAAACACTTTCACTTATATCATCTCACTTAACACTATATAAATCCTATGAGATAAGCATTTTGTAGGTCAGAAAAGGTTAAAATGCCTTGCTTTAAAAAGCCCAAAGAAGATAAGCGCCCAGTGGCTCACGCCTATAATCCTAGCTACTTGAGAGGCTGAGAATGTAGTTTGAAGCCAATCCAGACAGGTTTGTGAGACCCCTATCTTCAAAATAACCAGAGCAACATGGACTGGAGGTGTGGTTCAAGTGGTAGAGCTCCTGCTTTGCAAACATGAAGTCCTGAGTTCAAACCCCAGTCCAACAAAACAGAACAGAACAAAAAAACCCAGAAAGTAAAAGGAAGTATGTTTTTCCAAAGACCTTAGTTCACTACCTCCCGACACCAGCCACATTGGGCACACAAAATGCATGCCACTGATACCTACTCTAGGGTACCTCTAATTACAACATCATGCAAAACACACCACACTGGGGCTGGGGGGTTATTAGGACACTGAGAGCTTGAACTTTACATTTCCTGACTTGACCAGGGTAGGTGGTTGGGGGAACGGAGCTAAAGTTTTGAGTTAATGTTATCTCAAACCAGGTTTCTACATTTTAATTTCCTGGAAGGGCACATGAGGAGATTCTTGAGGATTAAGGCCAGGACAGAAAACTAACATTTCTGGGTAGTTTGCAACTGATGGTCAAGTGACAGCAGTCAGTTTCAAAGGTCACAAACCTTTCTAAGCACAATTAGCCAGAATTCCTGTTGGTTCAGGGGTTTGCAGGGAAAGACTTAGAAAATAAAATGTTATATTCCAAGTTGGAAAGCATTTTTTAAGTTGGTACCTTTTAAGATGGTAAGTGGTACAGTTTTCCAGAATTTATTTTGTCATCAAATAGAGGAACTCTTAGGTATCAGGAATTCAACAAGGCCAGACTGAAGAGCTACCATTTCTAATTAGGTTACTAAGAGCAAGCTAGGAACATGATTTTTCTGGCTTCTGTTACAAAAGCATTAATGGTTAATGGTTAATGTAGCTCCTAGCTCTGGGGGCATGGCTCAATTAGTAGAGCCTGCCTAGCATGCATGAGGCTCTGAGTTCAAACTTTAGTACTGCCAAAAAAAAGAAAAAAAGAAAAGATTATTTGTCTTCTGACTATTCACATTGCCTGATGATACAGAAAGTGAAGGTTCATTGTCAGCTCCTAATATGTGGTGAGTAATTAATACAGGAAACCCCTAATGAATTTGGTCATGGATAATCAAGCTTTCTGCCTGCCAGTTTTAGGTTAATCATATGATTATATCATGAAGGCATGCTCACTGCTATGGCTTGACTGTGTCTCCCCTAAATTTGTGTGTTGGAACCTTAATTCCTCAATGCAGCAGTACTGGGAAGTACACCTGGTAGGAGGCATTTGGGTCAGGGGAGGAGACCTCATGAATGGATTAAAGCCTTGTTCATAGAAATGGGTTAGTTCTCTCAAATGTTTGGTTTCCTTTTTTTTTTTCTTTTGCCATGCTCACTTGCCCTTTGTCTTTCTGCCATGTTATGAAGCAGCATGAAGCCATCACCAGATGTGGCTGCCCAAGCTCAGACTGTTATAGCAACAGAAATAGACTAAGACATACACCATTAAAAAGTATTCTATGTTTCCAATGGGACACTGGCAACAGGTAAAGTGAAACTTAAGCTATATGCTAAGCTATCTCTTAACAAACCAAAGTATACTCTAAGTTCCAAGTTCAACTTCATAATCTCCATATAACTTCTATATAGCAAGAAATATTTAGAATAATGAACACTTGTGTGTCAAATGCCTTCCTTATAGATAAGCCTGTGGTTACCAATGTATTGAAAATGAAAGTTTCAGCCAAGTGTGGTGGTGTACAGCTATAATGTCAGCACTTGGGATGCTGAGGCCAGGAGTATCACAAGTTCAATGCCAGCCTGGGCTACATGGCGAGACCTTGTCTCTGAATGAATGAATGAATAAAATAAATAAATAAATAAATAAATAAATAAATAAACAAACAAATAAATATTTACCCAAGGAATCACACAAGTACCTATGAGCAGAACTCTCAGCTGTAGAGTACCTACCTTTTCTACCTTTGAATATGTTATGTTTTTGATTTCCTTTTCTAACTGAAAAGGATGTCTGACTGCTGTAGAATTTCAGTAGAAATAGCACCATGAGAACATTCTATGCACATTAGCCCCAAATACACTGCTTCTGAAAATACCTGGGAGCCTTCTCACACTGTCATCCAGATGCCAAAAGGTAACCACAAAACTTCATAGGACCTCTTGAAATATTTGGGATGGGAGAGAGTTAATTAAATCTTATAGGAAGTCCTCTAGACCCAGGGGAGACTATGTTTGGGCTGGTTTTGCCAGAAATCTGACTTGACCCATGGGGCACTGGAATGCACAAGGGAAGCTGCCATATGCTCTGTCTCCCTGTCCTTCCATGTGAGTACATCTTCCAAGAGCCGAATACAGCTTTCTGGGCCCTGAAGTCTGTTATTTCAACTACCTTTTCTGTCATTCTCAAGGCACGTTATATACTTGGTACACTACTCTCCATGTACATACCATTGTTCTTGCTTTCCCAAATCCTGAAGAATGGGCATTTTTCAGATGAGAGAACTGAGGTGTAGATGGGGTAAAATGATCTACCCAAGGTAGATATAACTGGTTTTAAATTTGAGATCTTCTGACGTGTAGGTCTATTGTTCACTTTTCTACAATACAAGACCACTCAATGCTTAAGTCTGATTATTGTCATGGACATCAAGATAGAAAATCTGAAGTTCCAGGAAGTTCAAGTGGCCATAACAATGATGCCCAGGATAGGTCACAGTTAAGACTCTTGTATATACTCAAGCTACTAATCAGATATTGACAAGTGCAGCAGCATGGTAGAATCTTGGTTGGAGATAACAAAGAAACCATTCCAAAAATAGCCACCAAAACAAGGGCAGAATATGCTGTGGTCTTTGGAGAAAGGCAGTGTGGCTCACTTCCTTCCGTACAGACCATGCCCTTCCAACCACTTCTGTTTCTTGACACGACTAGTAACCAGGGAAGTTCTCTAATGCTTCTTCCCCTCCTTCCAGGCCTAGGCTACTACTTTGTTTTCCTAGCAAAATTCCTCTTCCATTCTTCTTAATCTTAAAGTTTCACCTTTCTATAAAGTATCATAAATAGGTATGGAAACACAGCCATTGGGTAGAAGATGTCTCTCCCAACTTCCCACCTATCTGTGTCTTTTCCTGGTCTAACTCAACACCACCTGTCTCCTGACTCAATCCACCTGACTCTAGCTCTTTTTTTTAGAACAGGTAGATCTCTCAAAATTATTGCATACCCTGTGATTTCTCTGCTTTCCGGGAGTGAAAACTCCAGGTTGGATGACACTCCTGCATCTGAACACTTTCAGAGACGCTGATCACGTGGGCTAGTAGTATGGCCTGTACTACTGTCACGTAAGATTTGTTTGTGAGATTGTGAACCATGAAGGATGAATCCTGACAAGGCTGTAGACACCCAAACTCACAAACACAACTAAAATGCATAATTTCTCCTGATGAAATGCAAGAACATGTGATTCTAGGAGGACTGTTATATCTTTGACACCCCCCATTATCCTGAACAAGCCAGTTTGAGAATGAGAGGGTACACGGAGTGGCTTATCTGCTTCCAGCCTGTCAGACTGCAAGGGTCAAATCCAGGCTTTAGGAAAACCATGTCTGCTCCATGCCATGGTCCCTCTGGACTACTCTTGATCAGGCAGGGTGAACGTTACATCTGTAACTGCTATGGGTCTCCAGAGCCCCAGCCCCCATTCTGCCAAAGCCTCATTCCATCACTCTTCATGTGACTACTGCAGTCTGGAGGGGTCACAATTGTGCAGCTCTGATTATAGGTACACACAAGATTAAAATGACATCAAACATTTATTCAACTGTGAAGAAACAGAAGATTGGAATTTTTTCCAGTCCAGTCCCTGGACTCAAACAGGCTTTAGAGTGCCGTCTCATGTGGAGGCTGCTAACCACATGTGGCCACTGAGCCCTGGAAATGCAGCTGGTCCAAAGTGAGACAAGCTGTTGGTATAAAAAATGCACAGCACATTCCTGAGAGTGAGTATAAAAAAAGATGTAGAAGTCTTGCGGAATTTTTATATTGAGTATATACTGTACTACTCATATCTTAGATGTATTAGGTTAAGTAAAATAAGTTATTAGGACTAATGTTGCCTTTTTTTTTTTTTTTTTGCTTTTTTAAATGTGGATCCAAGAAAATTTAAAATTACTAACGTAGCTCACATTTGTGGCTCATACTCTATTTCTAGTAGACAGCTCCTTCTTTAGACGAAACCCAGTAACTTCTTTTAAGGGTTGGTTTTTAGAAAAAAGGTGAACATGTTATAGGTTTTGTTTCAACTATACTTTTTAAAAATGAGGCCCTTTCTGAGGACTTCTGATCCATCGTGTTGCCATAGTGGGACTGGAAAATGACAAGTTGCCTCCAGCCACTGCCTTGGCCAGCTCTGACCTCTGGCCCCATGTCTTCTTTCCCAGGCCAGCGGCTAGGCAGCTACACCAATGGCCCCAGAGGCTGATGCAATAATTTACTTATTTGACTTTAGAGTCCTGTATTCAATGTTAACATCTTCAAATAATACAGAAAAAAAACTTACAGGTTTTGAGATGGTGAGTCCGCTGCTGGAATACACAGGTACTTAACTCCCTATAGAATGATTAAAAAAAAAATACATAAGTGAAAAAGATGATACTCAGTACAGGAACTATTTATTCAGTTCAAAAAATAAAAAAAATAAAAAGGAGAAGTTTTTAATTCATCTTTTGTTGTCAAGGAACTGAGGGAAAAACTGTTTAATTAAGGTTCCTGGTTCTTTTTCCATGGCCATCCACACAAATATTCATGCTTAGTTTGCAAACATCTTATAGTTTTAGAGAAACTCAAAGGGTGCAACAAAAACGTGAAAGAGCTAAGTACATTTCAGTAAGTGTCAACAAGTTCAAAACTATCCTCTCACATGCTATTCAAACATTCTACATTGTCTATGTAGCTCATTTAAGATACTGAATATCCAGAAAGGATGCACTAGGAGTCAAAACCTTCAAATGCTACTGAAAACTGTGACGTCAAGTTATGGCTTTCTATGTCGATTTTGGTATCACAGGAGTTACTATTCCACCACGAGGTGCTTTACACCCTGGAATAATTTATTTTGCTTCATTTTCAGAACAGCTAAAGTTTGTGCACCAAACTAACACATTTCTTTAAAAACAAGGTCTGAATTTGAAAACAAAAACAAAAACAAAAACTTTCCCTATAAAAAGTCTAAAAAATGTTTATGTAAATTTATGCTACAAAAACCATGCTACATTGAGGTTTTTAGAGTGGGGGTGGGGCTCAGGTGGTAGAGTGCTTTCCTAGTAAGAAGGAGACCCTTATTTCAATCTCAGAACCCCCAATAATTACATAAATTGAAGTTTTATTGAAAACCTGGTCTGTTTCTCTATTAAAAGTATTGATATTATAGTTCAAATGTCTTCAATGTCAAGAAAAATACAAACTCAAAAAATTTTGCAAGAGAATGTAGCTTTATTAAGAATTAGATGAACTCTTTTTAATCCCTTCCTCTCATAATTGCCAAATTTCACAGAATCTTTTCACTATATCTTGGACAATGAGGTGAGAAACTCAGAAACTAAAAATATAACCAATATACAAGGACAGATATGTAAAACAGTGATCCAGACTGTACCCAAGTCCTTCAGAGGAGCAACTTCCGGAATTATTTGAAATCATTTTATAATTTGCCACTAACTTTTCCTGTTAACTTGTATCATCAGGAACGTGTGTCCTAGGAGAAACATCTAAATGCACACTCAGATTGCCCCTCACAGTGAGTCCACATTTCTGGTAGAAGACAGGGAACACCATTTCCCAGCTGCCCTTGTTGCTTAGTGTGCAGTCAGGATTGGGTTTCATTGTTCTGGCATGTAAATACCTAGGAACTAGTGAGTGAAGCAGGAGAAGAGGCAGGTGAATAGCAGTGCATTCACTTGCAGGTGCAAATGGCAGTAGAGCCAGTTGCAGAGCTCACTACAAATCATGGGATCAATTATTATATTTTCAGCAAAGGCTTTCTGGAGTCTTGAGGGCAAGTTTTACTTTTGTTTATCCAAAGGGTGCACTTGCCTGAGATTAAATAGGCTTTCACCAAGGGTTGAGCTCAGGGACTGGCCTGCAGAAGTAGAAAGGGAAGTAGTAGATTCTCTCTCATTTGACTTTCCCTGTTATCCCCACCAGTCTTTCTGTGTTGGGCCTCATTTTTCCTGGACTCTGGGGACTGTGCTCTGTTGGGAATCTTGAGCAGCTGTGATTTAAGGGAAGACAAATGAAAAGGAAACACCACTGTAAAAATCAATCATTTCGCTCCTTCCCTCTATTGAGGACAAGCAAGCTTGTTGGTCTAGATACACATTGACCACTTCCTGTAGCCGCCATTGAAGTGACTCACTAGCTTTTTTCTTTTACTCTTAAGTGAGAGTTTGTAGTTGGATGGGGCTCAGAAGCTTGTGAAATGCCTTCTGCTCATACACTTTCTCGAATTTCCTTTCAGATCATTTCAGCATATTCTAGTCTATTTCCCCTGCTACTGTCATTTGCAGCTCAGCTCAGCAAGTCTAGTCAGGCCAGGTTGCTGAAGTAGCTTCTCCAAGGTAGCACAGAAATGCCTGCCTCTCTCTAATATTGACAGATGGCCATTTCATTCTAGTGGATCTAAAGTCAGTCTACTTTGTATATTTGGAGGGAAGAAAAACATTGAAGAAAATGAAGAGAATGGACAAAGGGTAGGTTAAATAGCTCTTTGCCTGTTAAGAGCATTTGCTATAAATATCAACAGCAGGTGAACAGGCAGCACTGTGCTTCCTTTAGGTGGCCTCCATGCTGTCTGATGCGCAGAAGGAAGAGAGAAGAGCCCATCAGGTGGGCAGGAGAATCTGCTATCCACAGAGGAAGATGAAGGGTTTCTGCTCCTGAGAGCTACTGAGGACAAAGAGGCAAATTTACGCATGTGGGATCATCATCTTCACAGGTAGGGTAGGCAAGTGGCAGCTACTGCTTCCCATCTGTGCAACTTCTAGAGGAACACAGTGGCTCCCAACTACAACTTTTGGGATACCCCACTGTTAAGGCGGGACAGAGAAAAATACAAAACATAAGACATCATCATGTTGTCTCAAAGACAGAGCAACAACAATAAACTTCCCTGAAATGATGCCTGTCTCCAAGTAGGCATTCACTAAAAGTCTGCTGAGCACAAAAGGACAAGATGAAAATCTCTCCCACAAAGATAACACCATGACAATAGTGAAAAAGAAGAAAATGCTGTCAGGTACCCATCTCTTATTCTGGAAACCATGGAAGCAAAAGAGCTGGGTTTTAGGCCACACCATGCAAAGGGAAAATTATCTACACACGCTCCAGTGACATCAGCCTCCTACACTTAACAGGTGGCAAACCACTCCACTGTGATCTACAGTAAGAAGCATGCAGATTCAGCCACGGAAGGAGGCAAAACTGTCAAAATGGTTCAGCTGCTTGCCGCCCAAGAACATCTAATTATCTTGGCTTAGTCATTAACAAAGCACAGATCTCTCAGGGAACAGACAATAGAACTCAAGCTACTTAAAAAAGGCTTCAGATGCCTGCACATGTGCACAGTTCATAACAGTTAGTTACTAATTTAGAAAGCAGCAAGCAGACCCTGGGGCCATCAGAAAGCTGGGCTCACTTAAAATTATCCTAGAAGCAATGAGTATAGTTGAGCAACATTTTCATGCCATAGGGAAGAAATGGTTCCTCTAATAAGACCACTGTCTAGTAGTGATGAGCTATGTAGAGACAGAGACAGAGATAAGGTGTAGGATATGTTTAGTTACAATTATGGAAAGAATAGCAACTTAGAAGTTAAAAAGAACTTAGAAAATTCTAGAACAATGTGAAAAATTTGCAATAAAAATAACAACATTGCCAGAAGCATTTCTTGCATAGTATTCACTTCTTTATATTACCTCTAAGATTTTACAAAAACAAAAATAATATTGGTTATTATCTCTCTGAAATGAAATTCTCACTAAATAAGCAAAAATTCAGCACTTTTCAATGCTATTTCAATGGGTAAAGCCAATTAATATTAAACTTTTATGGATTTCTTAAATGTCAAGTTACAGCTTTTCAATCTGCAGAGCTTGTCTCATGTTACACTGAAATACACACACACACACACACACACACACACACACAAACCAAGCTGTTATTGGAAAGGTCTCCATTTATGCTTTTAGACTATTATAATTCCTATGGAGGATGAAGAAAGAACAGCTAATTTCTTTGGATTACAAGGCATTTTGAGTGTCCTAACATGTCCAGAGAATTGCACACTGATGAGGTAGGCCCCAGAGGGAGAAAAAGAGGGAAGAATTCAGAAAATGTCTCTATCTACATTGAGGTGACTTCATATACACTGAATATTCTTGATACAACACTCACCAATTATAATAAAACCATGTAGTGTAAAAATAAGGAAAATATGAGAAGAACTAAAAGAATTAAGAGGGATCTGATAAGGAAAAGCTTTGAGGTGATGTTCTTGTGTTTAGGTTTTGAAAGACATAATAGACATCACTGGCCTGAGAGGAAAGTTCTGAAAGAATTCCAGAGGCTTTATTTGAACAAAGATCAAAGCTGTCTAAAGTCCATATTCTCAAAAGTATTACTATTTTTCAGTTTTCTCTTTCAACAAGTACAGTAACCACCAAAAGCCAGTTTTTTGTTTTGTTTTGCCTTTCTTTAGGCCTGAAACTAAAGATCACACTTAAAACGATACACAGGTACAACCCTGAAAAGCAAGGCTGAGAGTCTGATCTAAGTCTAGGAAAGAGATTAAACTCTCGCTTGTTTCAAGTACAATTTTTAAAACTCACTGTTCTTTTCTTTCTGAAACATCCTAAGTAAGTCTTCTGGAGAACCCAGTTGACATTCTACTTTTCAAAAGAAAGATTCAGCCCTGCAGAAGCTATTCTCTTTCTCTGAGGAAAGCTAACAAAAAGAAGTTATGGATTAGAACTGTGTCCCACCATTTGCAGCAACATGGATGGATCAAAGAAGTCATTGTATTGGGTGAAATAAGTCAGGGATAGAAAGACAAGTACTGCAATCTTATTTACATGTAGGAACTTAGAAAGGATGATTAATGGTACCAGGGATGCAGTTGGACAGGAGGAATAACTTCTAATGTTCTAGAGCAGGGTAATTATAATTGGCAACAATTAATTGTACATTTCAAAATAATTTGTGTCACTGCAAAGACATAATAAATGTCTGAGGTGGTAGAT